>NC_058061.1:3054283-3654283 GCF_020085105.1 Siniperca chuatsi
CATATACAATGCCTGAGACTATATTGAGCATATAGATAGACAGTGGAGAAATGGATTATGCTGCATCAGTAGTCTGAGAAATGGACATGGTTGTTTTGATACTTTATTTTACCATGAAAATGGGTCCAGTTGGAATCCATTGTAACTGCTATGGATCCAAACTGACTACAGCTGTCATCCTCCCTGAATTAGAAAGCTTAAAACTTTTCAAAGCCACCTTAAAAGCTTAGAGGCAAGTGTTAATTACTCAAAGATAAAGATTTATAAAATCAATCTTTAGTACAGAGAAATGGAAAAGGGCTACTACAATAAGGCCAGAAAGAGACAAATCATGTCAAATCAAACACGACAACATTTTTCTTGCATTTCAGTAATAGAAAAGATGGAAGAGGTACAGAGTGCATTCAGTCCAACTAGCATATTACAGACGAAGTAAAAGACACGAGGCCTTGAGAGAGTGAACTCCGCAAGGTAAGAAAAAAACTATCCAGACAAAGAAGTGATTCATAGTCAACCTGTAGAAGCAGTTGCTATGGCTACAGCAGGAGCTAAGAGCATGCACAGAGACAGGGGAACAGAAAAGCATCTGGAAGTAAGCAAGTTGATAAGGAGAAACAAGGAGAACCGTGGAGTGAAAGAAGGAGAGGCATCGGGCGTTCAGGGTACGACCTACGCTATTTCCATTTGTTTGTGTGTATGCAGTGTTCCCGATCTCAGTGTGTGTTGAGGGGGTGCTGCTCCCGCTGTTGGCTGCAGAGATGGTGGAAGCTCTGGGAATGAACATGTCATTGGACGAGTCCGGAGGGTGCTGCATAAAGTCATAACATGGTCCATGACATCCAACAGCATCCAAGAAATGAGTGGGCGAATGTGTCTGTAACCACCTGCTCTTTAGAAAGACCTCCTTTTGCATGTTTGGAGGCTCCTGACACCTACATGATACCAAACCATGTAACATAACTTAAAACCCCTCAGCACTGCCTGTTCTCCCCGGTGGTGTACTGGATGGTGCATTCCCAGCTCCAGTCGCCATTTACTGCGTGTTTTGTGTCCTGGCAATAAACCTACATGGTGACTATCAGGTCAGCTCAGCAAGAAAACACTGAAGCATGAAATGTCATGGGCATGTGCATCTGTGAACCAGTGAGTGAAATTTAGAAACAGCACTACTCCTAAAATTCAGACAATTAATACTATAATTTACCACTGGACATGGTAAATGGACTGTACTTGTATAGCGCCTTTCTAATCTTCCAACCACTCAAAGCGCTTCACACACTACATATCACATTCACACACTGATGGCAGATGCAAACTGCTCATCAGTCCAAGGAAACTAACTAATCATTCACACACACCGATGGCACAGCCCTCAGGAGCAACTTGGGTTCAGGGTCTTGCCCAAGACCTTCAGATTGGACCCACTCTGCCACTAAGCCACAGCTGCCCGAAATGTAATAGATGTCAAAATATTAATAAGTCTGGTTGTGACCAGTTATCATGCATCATTTTTTCCACTCTTCATCAAATTTGGTTCATATCTGGCCTCGCCTGTTGATATCAGATACAGCTTTGCTATAATTAGCTGAACAAGTACGCGTATATCTCTCGATTTCAATCTAATTGGCACACATGCTTGAACCTTGTTCACTCATAACATTAACATTTACTGTGCCTCATTTGTTTTGAATGCAAGTTTTACTTCACAATAGTGCCTCAAAAAACGTCAAACGTTACTGTCAAAGGTTCTTCGTTTTAATAATTATTTGCCTACCGCAGGATATTTGTGTGTGAGTGTGCTGGAAACCAGTTTGTTTACTACTTCTACACTATCTATGCCATATTCAAATGTGTGTCACTGTAAACAAATCATGTGGGTGTATACTCACATTTCCCACCGCTTTGCTGATGATAGCCAGCTCAGTGGGCTGGTAGACTGAACTACGCAACTGACCGGTGTAGCCGCTGTATGGAGACACAGGCTTGGACGCTGTAATGGACAGAGACAACAAATGTCATTGTTTTGTCACCCAAAAAGCCCTCTGTGTGATATCTTTAGGCCTCTTAAGTGCTATCCGTCCCCAGCAACCATCTCTTAAATCTTTATGTTACAATCACTGAAGATACACGGCACTTAATCACCAGAACAAGACCATGAGACACTATCTGTCCTTTATCTTGTTTGTGCTTTCAGTGATGTGTTCTGTAGAAACACCTCGCAGAGATGGCTGTGAGAGATGACTTTGTCACACTCTGTGGCTCCTAATGTCAAATATTTTCTCCTGGATGAAACTGTTGCCACACCTTAGTTACCATGGAGACAATGCAAACACAAGGCGTGATGTTTCTGGTGGGAATCAGAGGCAGAGTGGGAGTGTTTCTGTGTGATACAGTGGTTACTGTACAGATACTAGACACTCATTAACAGGAATGAGTGAATTCCTGGAATGATAACTCTGGGAAAAGCTATGTATACAGATGTTTGATTGAATTTTCCTGTTCTGGTTCTGATAACCATTATTGACTTCCAGTCATAGCTCACAAACCAAGGAAATTGGTTAACTTTATAGGGAGTTAACTGGGGAGTTGATGATGAAGGATGAAGTCAAATGTTCTGTGTCAAACTCAGATCTGAGCATTTTCATATCACACAACATCTGTGCATACAGCATTTAACATTCATCAAGAACTGAAAATAGAATAATCTTTCTGCAATTATAAATGAAATGAAAACTTTAATAAAGTACAAGGCCACAAACAACGTAGTGAAGTGTGCTCATCTGTCCAACATAACAGTGCATATGGTGAAGAGAAAGAAATTTTAGTTTAATTAAGGTGTAAAAGACAAACATATCTCGAGTTTTAGCGAGGCTTTGCTTTCAGATTGGATGAGGAAGGAGAGCAAAGCTGAGAGAAAGAGCGGGAGGAAAAAACATAGGATAGGAGAGAAAGACAGAAAAGAGTTGTTTTATGCTGAAGATCTTAAGATGGGCAGCAAGGCTGTTTTTCAGAGTTCCTAAATATTTGATATAGTGAAGGTACCAGATTTTACCGCGCAATAGCCATATTTATCTCATGTTGAATGTAAAACCTGAATCTATAAACTAACTCCAACTGTTAGATAATGTGGTGGGGTAAAAAGTGCAATTTCCCCCCTGAAATGTTGTAGGTAAAAAGTGCCCGTTCTGGGAGAACATCTCTCCCTGAAGATAGTTCTTAGTTACTTTCCACCTCCACACCACAGTGACACAAGCTGACAGACTGGTGAAAAACACTCCAGGACATTAGCAGCCACACAACACCGTCCAACTCATCATCTATGATTATCCACCGACTCTGCCATCAGCCCTGATGATCAGCGGGGAGCTGTGAGGCTGCGGACTGTAGAACTTGTGTTCTGAGCTTTTTTACTGCAACATCAGATCCTGTTCAGCTCAGGACTTAGACAGCAGCATATCAAATTCTGTGGGGTCATCACGTAGATGCAAAACAACCTTTTCAGGACATTTTGCAAGGTATTTAGTCTGATGTTTTTGTGGGCTTGAAACTTTTACTCACCACTCAACTGTACAAGGTCACTGTTTATTCTGTGATAAGTATATTATAATACAGACAGTCAGTGCAGGGACAAAGGACAGAATGTACAATTCAATGTTCCCAGGTGTTCCCCCGACAAACCGTTGGCCAAAAAATATGATGAAATGAAGCCCCGGTAGACATTTTAATGAACTTCCAGTTTGACTATGTGTGATATGTAATCAGGGAGGTTACTGTGTAACTAATGTGTCACATGCAAAGTGAATGTACGTATGTGCCTGAACTCCCTTCTAGTTATTACCTAACAAACAAACTTTTCAAATATGAATGTATGTCTTTGGGTTTTAATATGACAGACTGCAGTGAAAAGTGTAGGCTACATACCTTGGTTGGGCTCGTCCATAGAAAAAGCCTTATTTTCCATGAACATGTTCTGGGAGCTCTGTTCCTTCAGGATCGTCTCGTAGCCGACTCCTCGGTTCGAGTGCAGATTTTCCCCGAAGACTTGCTGGCTTTCATCATCACTGGCCAAACAGCAGATATCAGGAATGGTGTAGAGGATGAGGAACGCCCATGCATTTGCCACCAAGGCGATGGCCAAGGTGGGGTCATCCCATGTGGGCCCCCCACTCCTCTCATTCCCGTAGATGTACATGACGATCCACGCCACCCAAATACACACAGAGAACAAGCTGGTTAGAAGGATAAAGGCCCCATCCCTCTTCCACTGCTTGTGTTTGCCCGCCATGATGGCCAGACTCGCCACAACCACAGCCAGGATCAGGATCATCACGTAGATCAACGCCATGACAAAGTCCTCGTTGGCGATGTTGCAAGGCGTAGCGATGGCTCTGCCAGTTTCGGCTGTGCCGTTGAGTGGCCCCTGTGGGTGGCGCACCACTGTGATGATCAGCCACTCGGTGTTGATGACCACCTCCACCAGCCACAGCCCTACTGCTCCCAGACATAAGGCCCTAGCCCGGGGTCCGCTGTTCTGCCTGGCGAGGATGTTCAGCCTCACACACTGCATCAGTAGGCAGGCAAAGCAGCCGCCAAACAGCACCCCGAAGAGGAACCTTCGCGAAGCACAGGTGGAGAAGTCTTGTCCCACGATGAAGGCAAAGGTCAGGCAGAAGAGACCGGCAGTGCAGACCAGGAAGCAGGCATGGGGAGCCACCGAGCTCTTGCGGTTCTTGTCTTGTGTGAAGGGCACGCTGGCCAGCAGCGAGATGAAAAGCACAAAGGAGAAGACAATGCCAGCCGCTGCAAAGGCCTCCAGCACGATGCCCCACACGACACTAACATCACACAGGTTGTAATAGAGGGAGTCCACGTTAGGGCCGCAACTCTGAGGGGTGACATTGGCAGCCATGGCTACTGGGAGAGACCAGAGTTCAGTTTGGACGAGTTGTTCTGGGATCCTGACAGCACCTGTTTAGACAAACAGGGAGAGTCTGAGGAAGGAAATGTGGACAGATCTTAACGACTCAAATACGTCACTAATGCTAGATAAGAATATTGTTGTCTACGCCCAATTAAGCAAATATTACACTAGCATGAGTCAGTATACATACAGCAACACATGGGATTCTTCACAAAACCTTTACCTGGAAAATATGTAATGAAAAGTGACTTAACTGTTACTCAGAGCAAGAAAGAATCAGAAAGCTGCATCCAAGACCTAAGCAGCCACCAAAATATCAGAGGAATGTCAAACTCTAACTCTGACGTTAATCATTAATGGGATCTGTCCACAAATGTTGTTTCTGTACATTGCAATTACACCTGAATCAATGAGGTGAAAGTGCATTAAACCTAAAGTGCTGTGGGTAGAACTGTATTTTTAACATTTCCAGTGTAAATAACGCACATATCAAATCAAAAAGTGCTATCATTGGTATTTTTCTTCTGTTGAACAACATAAAATCAGAGTGGAACTTTGTCTCCTTTGTGAATAAACATCTCCACAGTCCCAGTCTTGTCTGGCTGCTTCTTTTTGTCCCCGTCAGATTGAATTATACTGAACCAAGGACAGTCTCTGAGCCAAATCGATAGAAGCGTGGTGGCGGACGTTCAGTCTTTCTAACTTCTGTGACTCAATCACGACAGGGATCTTTCTGGAACAAAGAAATCAACCTTTTCTGTTTCTTCATGTACCCAGATTTGGTTGGTCCCTTAGTTTTTATGGTCATTGGCAGTGGCTTTGTGAGTCCCTTTGTAAACAAACTGCTCTAACTGTGACCTCTAATCACACAGACAGTCTTGAAGGTATACAGTATTATTTCTGAGATTTCAGGCCTGTCAAACTGAGGAACAGCCTGCGGTGACGCTATATTTACACAGGTCCCACTCTTTAGACATCAAAGTCATTTTCACCGCTGTTGCCAAATGTTTTACGGCATGTTTGCAATTTCTGAGTGCTCGAGGTAGAAACACAAGGCAGATTATCATTCCAGTATGAAACAAAAAAAATTAAAAATATCTCACATACCACTCAGCAGGTTCATGTAAACAACCTAAAGTTAGCATTTGTATCTAACTTGTTGAGGGGCCCTGTGTCCAAATCTAGTTTAGTATCTCTTGCTAAATTAAATGTTTAATCAATTTACCACAAACTAAAATGGGTAAAATGTATTGAAGCTGCATGTGTTGCTTGCCTTCAGCATCCTGATCGGTACTTAAACGCAACACGATACACAATGCACAGAGATTGGAAGGAATGGGGGATCAATGGGGGCTCACAGCTCATTTTTTACCCCAGGGTCCTCTAGACGTTTATCCGGCCCTGGAAGGACTGCCACTGAGTTTGTTGTCATTATCAATGAATCTATTTCATCTACAATCTTGTAAAAATGTAAATGTTCATCTATTTAGCACAATTTCAGAAGCAGCTATACAAAACACACAGGAGCTTCATCTCCTGCACATAGGCTGCAGCTGGGGATGATGATGCATTTAATTTGCAAATAAATGCCTCATTTACTTCAATAAAGTGCAGTCATGACGCTAATTATGCTCCTGCTTATCTGATCTGTTCTCACATCATCATCTGAAGCATTAAAAACAGCTTCACGCGCACTTTAGGATGTGTTCAGGAATATAAATGACCATAATACACACTTTAACCTGCATGTCCCACACAAAGTGCTAAATATCCCGAATAACAGTCAAAATAACACGAATTGTAGTTATTGCGACATTTTGAATACAAACAAAGCATTTTAAAATCTTAAAACTCTGAACGAGATAATTAGTAATTAATTAAGAATATAAAACAGTAAGATGAGTCTGCTGTATTACACTACCTGTATGTCACCTCTGTGCTGGCTGTTGGTCTCTGAAACGCGTCTTCACCAGCTCCAAACTGCAGAGCTGAAGTTAAATCCTAGAGAGCAAAAAGAGAAGTCACAAAAAAGTTTCCACTCTGCGTCCAAATCCCACAGAAACCCTCATCGGACCGATCTCAGCACAGCTCACTTCAAACTAATAAAAGTTTAAGAATCCTTCACGAGCGTTTTCCAGCGGTCTGACTGCTGTGATGGGCTCTCCCTCTCTCTCTTACACACACACTCACACTCACACACACACACTTTAATGCATGAATACACCGTTTTTCACAATATGTTATAAAATGAGGCTACTTTTCTAAATAATCCACTTCTTTCTATCTGATCATTTCCCGGTGTGCAGTTTTACTCGATGTTTTTTATTTATGTTTTTGTCCTTTATGTCAGATAAACAGACTCATCACAGCACAGCTGAGACACCTGACACGTGAGTGAGAAGTGTAAGTGGTGTGTGGTGTGTGAGGACACCTGGCGGGGAAGAGTGTTAACTCCAGCAGCAGTTTAGGGAGACACAGCCACATGAAGGTGGCAGCAAAGGACACCAATACTAGGCACTGATACTGTTACAGTGTGTATGAAGAATCGAAATCCTAAATATTATATATCAGTTTTCAATAATTTTGCTGCATGAATTGTTTAAATTACCATTTCAGAAGATTTGAACCACAATGTCATGTTTTGTAGTGAAAAACATCTTGCACCGTCCAAAACTCATCAAACATGTCTGGCTTTTATATCAGAGGTTAATGAAAATGTGTATTTTTTTGTAATAAATCACAATACTTTTCTAAATGAAATAGAGGACATAGATTAGATGCACTGTACTTTTTTATTCTTCTTTTTATTCTGTTATGTTCCATTTTAGCATTTTTTTAAATTTTCTATTTTATTTTATTATCTTAAAATATTATCATGAGTGTCTTTTATATTGCCTTGTGTTTCCTTTATATCTCATCTTAACGCCTTTCTATGTCTTATGTAAATCACTTTCAATGTCCTTGCTGTTTAAAGGGACTATACAAGTTTAAAAATTAAAAATTAAAAAAATAAAAATGAACCAAAATTATTAAGAGGGACATGGTGTTAAAGTTATCGTGATAATAAATGATGATGTAACGACAATATCATTATAATAATATTATAATGATAAAATAATATGATAATAATATAATATTATAATAGTCACCATATACAGTACAGTATAATATAATAATAACCATCACAATAATTGCATTTATAGAGCAATGAGGAGTGAGGCCAGACTGGGACACCGGCGAAGCAACAGGCTCACACCCATTGGTGGCGCTGCAGTATTAAATTACAAATTGAACGTCTTCAGCCACCGCTGACCCACTGGTGGGTGATGGTGTGAGATTTATTTCCTAATTCGAGTGGAGATCCCAAAGTTTCTGGCTGGATTTTGGGGAAATAAACTGATGCACAAAACATCCAGAATATTTTCACTTGATTGAATGGTGGAGCCGTAAAAAACATGGAGTCTTGGGTTTGAATATTTCGCTCCTCTAACTGATATAGAATATATACTGTATATGATACTGTTCGACGGTGTGTAATGAGATGACTTTTCCAACCTTAAAGCTGCTTAAGGGCCAGAGGCCATGAGTCTGACTCGGAAAGTTTTGTACAATTCCACCTTGTACAAAGCCCTAATATCATATATTATATATTATAATATAATAATATTTAAAAGCAGGATTTAGGAATTGTCTACAAATCATGGCTGCAGCCTTGGCAGTGGTATACACTCTCTAGTTCCTGAAGTGAATACAACAGGGTCCATCATCATCAATGGTCAGTGGGGAATCTGCCATAACACATTAAGTAATGACAGTAGAAGTGAAGCTTTTGGTGCCTTTGAGGTCTTGGTCAATGATTAAAGGACCAGTCCACCCAGAGAAAAGCTCCTCCTGCTCGTTATATGTTCCTCCAGTTTACTCTCACTCACACTTGTTGTTCAAGAGCTGATTTTTCCTGCTTCATTTCCCTCAGCGAGGCCACTGGCTGATCTCTACAGAGTGGACAGCTTCTTGTTTGGACTTTCATTTTCCCTTTTCAGCTCCTCCATATGGCTCTCACTGATGGGAAGTCAAGCTTTTAGCTCTCCATTTTTTGTAATTAAGTCCTCCACATGGCCTATGAACCTACTGTAACAGTTTATTTCTGGGGCTGAATTTCTCTCGTCGGTTCCATCCATCTGGCTCCTCGTGGCCGTCAGATTAGTGGTGAAATCATTCACATGAAATATCCCGAAATATGCACATTTGAGCCAACAACTGATGTTTTCACTTTTCTGGAAAGGACAAGGAAAGAATATGTTTTAAGTGCCACCTTTAATTTGCATTTCCTGTATTTAGACATCTGATAGGATACACCTGGTGAAGTGTATTTTCATTTGAAGCCTTCTGACACCTGCTGAGCAGCAGGCAGGGCTGAATAGGGGCAGAGTAGGAGGACATAACCAGGTGTTTGAACAGGCACAAAGGACAGGTGGCAGGCAGACAGGGGACGTGTGGCTAGTGGGGATAACCTGCTCTTTAATGTCCTCTCCCGAGTCCCACCTCACCCCTCTCCTCCATAACAGCGCTGTAGATGTGTGAGAGCACCGGCGCAGCTCTATTAAACTTTAATCAAAACCCGCTCTGACATCTTAGCATCGCATTACGGTCTTAACTGTTTATTCAGCCATCTCTCCGACGCCCACTGTCTTAACCAGTGTGAGGTCGCTGCCACTGCACGCTCCCTCACACCCCCTCTGTTACTGTCAGGCAGCAGGAGACATCTTCAAAGAAACAGCTCATATCTACATCTGCGTGCAGACTCTCAGAACTCAGTGTGGGACGACAGCGGGGCGACATGAGGAGACTGACACGGGGACACACAGGGGGAACTAACACTGTGTCTCTTACTGCTACAGTAAACACAATAAGGACTGTAGAGGGATGAGAGCAGGCAGGTGGCTTGCATTGGAAACTTTAAACCTAAATGGGTGGTCAGAGGAGTAAACGGAAGAACGATCTAAACATATACTGTACTTCAGACTGCATTGTAGAGTGAAGCATAAAAAATGTTTGTGATGATACAGAAATATTTCACTGACTGAATAAGTCAGGAAGCTTTGAAGTGCTTTGTAGTGACTTTCACTGCAAAAATGAAAGCTGCACTAATATTTAGTTTTTACACTTGGGGGCAGAAGAACTAGAAGACAAGCTAATGGACAAACACTCTCATCGCCAACGCCTGAGAAAAATATCTGGCTGTTCAGCTGCTAAATGCTCCACTATGTTCACTAGCTAGTCTCTAACATTGTCTGCTGTTTGGTGGTGTGCAGGTCGCGTACAGTGGCTTTATCAGAGGTTGTTGGCTGAAAACAGCTGCGAGCTGCAGCTGGAAACAGTTAATGAGAGCACTGAGACTGAACCATTCAATTCCTTACAACCAAAATTTGAGCTAAAAGAGACTAACAGCTCCTTAGAGCTGCAGAGTTGGCTGATAATTTGTCATTGCGTGGGACCCATTTCACATTATTCATTTGAGCCACAGTTATATGTCCGTACAAATAAGTGTAAAAATGACAATTTGCAGTTCAACAAGGGGTTATTGTTGTTTTTACACTTCAGTTTTTGTATGGAACAAACAAGATAACGTGTTAATTAGTGAGCTTTAGAGGTGCTGGTAAGCAGATCCTGGCTACTTCCCCTGTTTTCAGTCTTTGTGCTAAGCTAAGCTAACCGCCTGCTGGCTCCAGCCACATATTTAAGTGAGAATGAGAGTAGCATCTTTATGCTAACTCTTGGCAAGAAAGCAATAAGCATATTTCCTAATATGTCAAACTACTCTTTTAATCTAAGTAACAAAAGTAAAAGGAGTTGAAAGCTTGAAGATCCGCTTTGAATATTTTCACTAAATTACTTTTACATGTGTTCGAGGTTCTGCAGCCATAAGAATGTAAAAATCTGTTTCAAATTCTAACTGAATCGTGTGTGTGCTTGATGCAGTTTCTGTTTTATGTGGCTGCAGCGTGTTATTCTAAAAATCAGGAGTTAATGTCAAGGCATTTATCAGACTACAGGAAAAAGCCCAACATCTATTTAGGAACCAGGAATTAGAAACCAGGTGACAGAACAAATTAGTGCTGCATGAAAAACCAAAGTGACAGCATAACTCACTTTTCCCGAGGGCACTAATTAAAAATATATACATGTCAACAACAGATGGCTCAATCAAAACCTTAAATCATACATGCAAATTAGTTGTTAGATGTTTAATTTCAGATCTCTTATTTTTCACAGCACTGATACAACAATTGAAACAGTACATTTTTCATCAAATTGCAATGATGTTACATGAAAATTCCTGTTGTTGCAAATGGAAATGTACCAGCTGACGTCTGTGTGTGTGTGCAGGTGTTCGTATAAGCATGAGAGTGTGTACCTTCTTGTGAGTTTGTCTGTGTGTGTTTGTGCAGACCATCAGGCTAATCTGTGGTTTGTTTAGCCAGAGCTGAGGCCATGTTGGTGATGTAGTAGAGGGGCTGTTTGAAGAGTAGGGTCTTCTCCCCCACCGCAGCAAGCTTTCATTTAAGGCTCCATCGAGTTGCATTTCATGAAAAATAAACACTCGCCTTAGCAGCTGTGGGTTTTGTGCCTGGGAGCACGCTGTAGAGACAGAGTACGATTTCTTTGCTCGATTGGCTGTGCTCAGCAGGGCGGATTGTCTTTTGGACATTCAGCATCTTTACACAACTGCAGATACAGCACCCACTTCAAATTAAAACTCTTATTTCTCCCTCCCTTCTTCTTCCAGAGTGGATACTATAGCAGGGTACTGAAATAGATTGAAGCAAACTGAATGCCACTTGACATGATGAAGATGGGACTGGGTAGTTGAATGGATGACACTTACTGTAGCAGCATGCAAAACATGTTTTCCTTGCATTTTTCCCTTCTGTGTCTATCTAACTACTGAATTAACCGCAAGGAAAACAAACAGTTTTTCTTCTTTCTTGTACGATGGAACGCTCCTGGACGAACGAGGGACTACACCGTCTTCTTTCTTGTAACAATATAAAAAATATTTTATCACATTACCTCCATGTATGGAAAACAAAAAATTCCCATAACCTACTTTTATTTTGACAAATTCTTCTGAAGAAAAATAAATACACTGTCAACTTTTTGATTTACATGGACAAACAACACCCAGTGAAATACTATAATACTTCTTGTGAGTTCATTTTAGGCTCTTTGAGAAAGTTCCAGGGCTTGCTGCCAGCTGTCCATAGTTGTAGTTGGAACGCAGTGTGTGTCCCTGGGGGCCACAAGTGCTCAAGGACCGTGGGATGATGGGTGTTTTGGATTAAGAGCGGGGGGCACAGGGTCACGAGGGCTTTCTGGCCCTGTGAGGTGACAAGGGGGTGGAGTCCCGCTGTGAGCGCTTGTTGTTCCCACTGTACAGAGAGGAGATGGAGGCGTTGGTGGGGGCCTGCGGGTGCGGCAGAGCATGCCGGGGATACATCGGGCCCCCCCTGAGCAGCACAACGTCCCGCACGGCGCCACGGAAGGGCTTACTGACGAAGCAGTAAAGGAAGAAGTTGACTGCTGTGTTGAGCATGGCCAGCATGTTGGACAGGTCGTATGCCAAGTGGACACGCCAGTCTCGGTGAACTGAAGACACATACAGGTGGTAGATGACCACGACAGTCCTGGGAGCCCACAGCACAGAGAACACAGAGGTGATGGCCAGCAGCATTGCCGTGGTTTTCCCAAGTCGCCGAGGAGGTGCGGGCTTCTGCCCACGCTCCTCCTGGCAAGGCTGCTGCCTTTGCCTCACCCTCAGCGTGTGGATTATCAAAGAGTTCAGCACTAAGAAGATGCTGCAGGGCAGGAAGTAGATGATAGTTACATGTGTCCATATGAGGACGGTGTCCAGCGCTGTGGCCGGGTGGCTGTTCCTCCACATGTCCGACCACCAGAAGAAGGGCACGCCCGATGCGAGCGATAATGCCAGGACCACTGCGATGATCTTCCTGGCCCGGGCCGGGTAGCTGATCTGGCGGTGGAGGAGGGGGTGGCACAGTGCCACATAGCGGTCCACGGTGAGGGGTACAGTGGACCAGATGGAGGCGTGGTTGGCGGCAAACTCGGCAGCGCTGACAGAGTGCAGCAGGAGTGCAGGGACATCACGGTGAAAAACTGCTGTCTCCAACAGGAAGCCGACAAAGATGATGAAGAGCTGGGAGAGAATATCTGAGGCCGTCACTGCCAAGAGGTAGTAGTACAGAGCTTTCTTGGTGCGGAAGGCCAGTCTGGACAAAGCCACTGCTGTGAGGATGTTCACTGACAGAAACAAACAAGGAGAGAAGAAGCAGAACATTTGATTATATTATCTGCTATTTATCTTTTACTGCATGAAAAAGTCTGGTGAGTAAGAATGCAGAAGGCACAGAAACAGTGAAATTGAAGTTTTAAGGCTGACAGGCAAACTGTGTAACAGACTGCAACAGCTTCATTTTATGCCATACAGTGTACAATACCTAAAAAATACTGCTCCGCCTTTAAACAGTCCTCAGGGAATGTGAAGGGAAAATGCAATATCTACAAATAAAATGTGTTATTTCAGTTTTCTTGTTTGTTTTATTTTGATCATTTACAGTTAATAGTTCTTTGGGATGAATGTATATCTGTTTTGCTTCATATAAACCTGTCCACATTTGTTAATATCATACTGAAATCAGTATAATAAATGAATCTATAATTTAATAGATTGAAATATGTGACTTAAAGGTACCTTAACCACACTAAATCATATTTATGACGAGTCAGAGGCTGAAATGCTAAGTTAGGCTAGTTAGCTTTTAGCAGGACTAATTGAGCAGGCATTACTTATTCTCCATAATGACTGGATTTAGCTTCTGACATTTTATGCAGCATAACAAACTAAAATAAGTCAATATATCAGTTCATCAAAATTTATATTTTCAATTAGAGGAAACAGCCAGGGGGAAAAGTTATACATTTAGCCAAGGTTAGCTGTGGCTATCTCAGTAGCTAGCTAACTTAAGATGTGGGAGCTTTAGCTCAGAGATTTAGCAAGCTAGCATGTGTTTTTAGCTCTGTATAGAAATAACAGCAAATAGAGTGGGAAGAATGGGTTAATTGACCCTACCTTTTAAAGGCTGTGGTGCATTTGTGTGTGGGGGAGGAGGAAGGGGGAGCATTCATAGCAGTATGAATTACAAACCATTTATTTTATTTGTCTCCTTGCAGCACATCTAATACAGTATCTATTCTATATAGAATCTGCAATCCGAAACATCTCGACAACATCAGGATATTTTCAATGTAGCTATTTGGATAACATCACCAGTCTTAAGACCCCTCCAGGCATGCAGCTGTTGACTCTCGCCCTCTGGCTTTTATATTTATTTCCCTTTGGGGGCAGTTAAGTGATGCTTCTGAATGCTCTGGTAACACGTTCGCTTGTTTTGAACACCACTAAATCCCTACTGGATCAATACCAAATCACCGCCATTGGCTTGTAGACAAAGCACAGTAATAAGAACAATGCCGAGGTGAACGCTGTCCATCAAAGTGACTATTAAAAACAAAAGTGACAAAGTGTTATTTCCCAGTTCTGAATTATTGAGGTGGTACATTTTCAGAATCAGAATCAGAATCAGAAATGCTTTATTGATCCCCGAGGGTAAACTCTTTTGCTACAGCAGCTCACTGTCACATCAGTGCACGCAGGGATAGAAGTACTATGATGCAGAGAGATTCCAAAGGCAGTTGGCTGGAGGGATCGATGGATGGATAAATACTCATAGACTCAAACAAACTGATTATCAGATGATTAGATTATTGTAACCTGTGAAAAGAGTCATCAATGCTTGGTCATGTGCTACAACAATGTACTCACTGGTCCATTAGAGCATCGTAATGTACCTCTAACTCACTTGTGTATTGACTTCTTCTGTCTTGTGCAGTTCCCACTTCTGTCATAAATAGATATCAACGCAGCGATTAAAACTGCTCAATTTACACACTAACTGTGGTTCAGTGTAAATGCAACTAATGAAATCATGTAGTGCATCAAGTAATGTTCTGACCTTAAAATGTCAAAATCTCAAAACCTTAGCATATTAAACCAAAACTATCTGCAAGGGTAGAAACCACTAGGTATGAGAGATAATACTGCAATTTGGGTGAACCAATCCTGCACACAGTTCTCTCTATATGACATCCTGACAGTGTACCTGGTACTCCCACACAGAGCAGAACACTGTAGTAGATGACAGGGATGAAGCCCAGGACACATTTGGACTTCTGTAGCTCCTCAGGTTTCAGGCCCAGCTCCTGGTAGCCGGACGCCGTCACATTGGGCCAGTCGATCATGACCTTGGCGCTTCCCCTGGAATATAAGGGAGAGACAGAGAAATGTTTCTAGGACTCAGAGTCAGTGTTTTAATTAAGAAAGCATGGGACAAACTGATGATTTTGTCAGACTGTGGACTTCGAGCATAAGTCTGGTGATTTCTATATTTTTCAACAAAGCCCATGAAAAGACCAAAACAACATGAACTGATATTAACAAGGATTGCCTGTGTATCTAAAACCTGATTTATCTTATTCCTCTGTTTCATAGAGCTCCATTGTTGTCCAAAAACTATTAAATCAATGAGCCACACTGTTGCACTGGGTGACATGTTCCTTCATTACCATGAACACACACACTGTAGTTTATTTTGACTCAGTCCCACACACACCGTCCTGCTGCCCCAAACACTCACTACAGCACCACATGTGGATTAATGAAAATAGTCCCCAACAAATGCACTATTTAGTCCTGTTTGAGTGACATTTGCTAAAAATTCCAGCGAGCAGCTGTTTTAGGAAATTACTGAGGCTTTTTCAAAAGTGAAACTATATATTTGTGAGGTGTTTTTAAAGATTTACATTTTCAGGTTGAACAAATGAGCCACACAGGGTTTGTCGGAAAGTATTGAAAGACGGACTAGCACATTGTTGGATTTGCTCTGTAATACTTAAATGGATTTAAGTTATGGTTGAGGTGAGGTTGGGGTTTACCAGATACAGTTAACACTTTTAATTTAACTACTTTTATGTGAAAGAAATCAAGTTTCATCAAAAACAAAAAAACTACTTCTCACCTGAAAATCAGACTAATGAAATTTTTTTGTGTTTGCAGTAGGGCTGCATCTAACTATTATGGACAAGGAAAAGAGGCAAATTCTCACTTCTCACAATTCTCAGAAACTGCAAACAGCGAATGTTTTACATTTTGCTTGAAAAATGATTTACACAATTAATTGATTATCAAAACAGTTGCAGATTTTTTTTTTATTGATAGATTAATTTACTAATCATTGCAGCTCTAATTTGCAGCTCCATAAATCAAGGAGATCGACTTATCCAATGACAGGGAAATCTCTGGGACACACCAGGTCTTTAAATGAGGTTTCATTTGCATAAATGAAATTATTTCATGATATTTTTATTAACAATTTCGTTTATGTAGGAAGGAATTCATTATTGTATCAGTGACAGAGGACAGCCCTGATATAAGATATTTATCAATATATAAAGATGTGGCCTATATACAGTCAGTTTGATATCTCACTTTCTATGCAGATGATGAGCCACTTTATGTTGCTGCAGTTTGTATTTGAATGATGAAAGTCATGTTTGCTTTACTGAGCTGTTTTCTGTTTTTCAGAGATACACTGTAGAAACAAAAAGTCAGTAAATCCACTGAGCTTAGACTCAGTCAATTAAACTGCAGGTCCACAACAACAGATGGGCTGACAGCGATGACCCTGTCACCCTCCACCCTCCCCTGAGTCATTATCATCCTGTCTCCCCACCTAACCTTTTCACCTGGGAGCCATGCATCCTGTTTTTCTCCGTCTGTCTCTCCTCTGCCTGCTCTCCTAATTTACTTCACTCATCCATGAAGTCATATTTGGACTGTGTTATCTCTCAAGCTTTCAGTGGCAAACCATTTGTGGATGCTTAACCAACATAAACATCATGGAGCCACGATCACCCAATCAGTGAAACTGGCCTCATAATGTGAGCAGGGCAATCACTACTTCTAACAGTTGGTCATATTTCATTTACTGCCATTGTAAAGGCTATTTAAGTGCCACAACCTTGCATGTGCACTATATGACTGGCACATTATATGGCCTGCAGCAGAAATGTGATCATAAAATTGAGAAATATCTTAGTGCTTGGCTGCTTTAATTCACCTTAGCACTATAAACTAACAGAAAAGCGTGGATCAAAAAGCAATCGTTAAGATCAATGGTGTAATTCAGTATGTAGTTGTGTAGAAAGGCGAGAGGTCAGGATAGGAAGTGACTCAGGCCTTTCTCAAGACATAGCTGGAATTAGATGTCCATTCAAACGGGTGTTCTGACCTTCTGTTAGCAGCTGCCTGAAATCTGTGTATGACGTACTTTGTATTTTTTTTAAGTTGTGGGGGAAGTGAGGTTGATGCATTGTGGTCGTCTCATTTTGCAGGCAGGAACGGGAGATTTGTCACTGGAGTCGACCACATGTCATCCACAACTTCCAAAATTGGCTCCTTCATGGACGACACCAGTTAGAGGTAGCTGAAGCTCTTAAGGGAACATGCTCTGTTACCTGTTAAATGATCTGAAATGTCTGGTCTTCAGTCTCATTGGTCCACTCTTTAAACTCAAGCCAATCTGAATGGTGGATTTGAATTGTTTTATCTCATATTTATGTTATTGTATCACATGTGTACATTTTATTCTAAATCAAAAGGAAAAAAAATTGTAAAAAGGGGGAAAAACTCTTTCAGTAAAAGGTTTTTTACAAAGTAGAAAAATAGCGGTTGACAAAATAATCACACCACAAGGTCCATTTATTAGCTGGAGCTTCTGATCATGGTATTCATCAGATGGAGTTTGCCCAATTGTCTCTGAACAATATGCAGCTGCATCAGGTGCTTCTCAGTAGGAGGACAGCAAACTTCCAAGGGAAGAACAGAGACTGGAGCTGATTAATTTAGACACAGTAGTATTGAAATGTCTGTTTGCACAATTAAAGGCTGCAAATCAATCAGTGTACTCCAGCCTCTGTTTTTCCCTCGGCACTTGTTGGCTTAAAAGGTGAGTTTGAAACTTGAAATTGGAAACAGCAATGGACAAAAATAGTCCCTGAAGTGCTCAGGAAAAAAATTGAGCATCTATAATTTCATGACAATTGAGCACCTTCCATCTGCTGATAAGGATCATGTTATATGATCAAAAGCTCCAGAACAGCTACCGAATGGACCTTGTTGTTAAATTATTGTCAGCTGCTGTTTTCAAGGGCAAGAATAAAGTTCAACTAGAACTAGAAAACAACTGATGCTAACATCTGTATGAAATGAAGGAAGTCAGACAGCTTCGGTGTTGTAGTCTGACAAATGCCTTTATACTTTATGTCAGCATTAATATTTAGAGTAACATGATGTCAGGACAGAGTATCACTCTTTCATTCCTGTCCTGTCTCTGAATTAATCTGTAGGGCTGATGTATTTTTCACTTCTCCAGTATCAGCTGTGATACGTATCGTGATAAGAAGTCTTTCTCACACTACATGCTCCCAGCACAAAGACTTAAATCCAGCCCATAAATTAAATGACACTTCCTAAGACATCCCACATGCTGAGACAGGATAACCTATTCAGTATTAATAGGAGTTCAACTCCCATGAGTGGTGTAGTGCAGATATACATTCATCCCTACAATGTTTGACCTCAGAGAAACACTCCTCTTTCCCTTTACAGTATGTGTTTATGCATAAATGCTGCACTGTTAAAAATTCTATGTAATATGTAACAACTGCACAATGAGATTAGTTGTCAAAAATGTCTTATTAGGCAGCTTGAAAAAGTAGTAAAAGTAGTAAAAGTATTCTTGGTTAATCTATCAATTGTTTGGTCAAAATGTCAGAAAATAATGAAAAATCACAATTTCCTGAAGCCCAAGGTGAAGTCTTCAAATTGCTTGCTTTGTCCGAACAGTCCAAAAAAATAATATATTCAGTTAACTGACATTGAAGCCAAAACAAAATGGCTTCAATAATTAATTGATTATCAAAATTGTTTCCATTTAGCTTTAATTTCTAGCACGTGTTACGTTGTTAGCTGCTACAAACACCACTGCAGCAAGTAAATAAGCTGTGCTGCAAGGATAAAATGGGACATCAATATAAAAGTATGGTCTGACTCTAACTAAAATTGCCTTTGAACATCACTACGGCATGAAGTTACTCGTAAAACAGGGTAAAATGGCTTCTGCAGACCTGCATATGTGACATTAATGCCTCTTTCAGACACCTGATCTGTTTCCTCCCGAGCCTCATCCCAGGACCAGCAGTGAGAAAGATGATCGTTACGAATGAGACGGTTGTGAGGTTGCCAGCAAAAGACGCCACAGGGGAACAGTAATTACACTGACCAATCAATATCCCTGCAGCCACTTCTTTTACACCGGCTGAGATCCTCTTTAATCCTGAAAGCAACAAATGAAATCTTGAAGCTTGGAGAGTTCTCTGTTTCCTCTACTTGCTCTTCATCACACTTTATTCTCTGGTAAATTTCCTGTGCAGACTAATCATCACGTTCAGTCCCTCGGGTGCTACAGATTCTAGGTTAAATGGAGCAGTTCTCACTTCAGCTGTGTTTTATTAAAGCCGCTCTCAGACAGTTACTGTCTTCTCACACAAGGGAAATCAGGCATATTGATGTGCCAACAAATAGGTTGATCATACTGCTCCAGTCAAGCGTCAGCAGACAGTATCCTCTGAAGAATCCCCCCTAAAATACACTGACTTTAACCAGGCCAGCTGAGCGACCAGTCTGTGAAGATCAGAGGCCGCGGCATGTTTCTGATTAAGACTCTTTTTTTTGGATGGTCTTCCCATGGTTGAGATGCAGCTGGAGGATATAGGATGTGGCTCTGCAGGGGGTTCAGTGCCCAGGAAGCTGAACTGAACTTTATCTATGCTCCACTGAGTCCCCTTAATTATTCATCAAGAGACGCTGCACCTGAAACAACAGCGCTGGGACATAAAGGGTGCTGCCAGCATAACTATACAGCAAACATATCACTGTTTCACATGGGAGCATGGAGGTTGCATCTTGGTGTTTATGAGTAAAGTGAGAGCTACTTAAGGTTTTAAATTGGAAGCTGGAGAAAAGGTTTTTGATGTATCTTAATGTGACTCGTTTTGCCCAGATGGAAAATCAATGGCTGACAGGCAAAACTAGAATCTTGCTCCAAATAAATTTCCTCATCTTGCAGATCGTGAGCTGCGCTGCTGTTCAAAGTTCATTCGTGAGGCCAAAATCTCAAACTGTGGTCAATGTTTTTAGGAAGACATAATCCAGAAGTTGTTTTGGCACCAGAAATTCTATGCTAATATGAAGATTTAGGTTGTGAAATAACAAGAAAACCCTTCAAATAAATTCTGTTAAAATGAAAGCTGAGGTCAAGACTATGTCAATTGTGAAACAATTGGAAGTCAGACAATCCAGACTCACTCCCTGCTTCCCTAAATAACTTTTATAATAAGACTGTACCTTGCACCAACATCTGAAGTCAATGAAGTATAACAGCACTGATTGCACAAGAAACAGAAACATTTCGTCCTTTTACAACAGAGCAGCTCAGACACAAACTCGTGCATAAACAGTGAATGGAAAGAGTTTTCTTTGGCTTTGTTTGCCCTTGTATGGTCAGTCTCACTGTCCACAGTCTTACCTTCACATCCAGTTTTCACAGTGACTCTCCACCTGGGTTACAGCCGGTCCTGTGCTCCTACAGAGTCCCCAACATCACTGCTGGACACCCGCTGAGGAGATGTGGAGGAGGACAGAGAGGAGGAAGAGGAGAAGTGGAGTCCGGGCAGCTGGTACATCTCTGCAACGAGTGAGCAGAGTGAGAGGGGAGAAATGAGGCAGAGGGGAGTAACAATGTGGGGAGGGTGATGGAGGGGAGAGAGGGAGGGAGGGAATGATCTGTGAATGGACAGAGGTGAATGAGGGAGGATAAAGATCAAAGGAAAGAGGTAGAGACAAATTAAAGAGTGCAGAGAGAAATACAGGAAAAGCTGATGGAAAACTACATTAAGTCTGACAGGGAATAAAAGGTGGTCATGTTTCTGTGTTGGCTGTGTTCCAATTCCTGTTCACACTGGAAAAGAGACCAAATAAATAAACACAAATCTGTCAGTACGCAGACTAATGCTGCGTCCAAATTCCATACTACACAACTAACTGTATACTTATATACAAAGTACTAATTGGCATATTGTGCGCACTTTGTGTTGCACAGAATACAAGAAATCCATGTACAGGTAATGATATAACCTGTCAAAGTCGCAGTTTAATCTGTGTGCCAATTGCATACTGCATACTAATTTATGCAGGTTTTGAGTGTGTGTGAATTGTTCACACTGGAAAAGTGAAAACAAGACTAAGAGTCTATGACCGTGCTAGCAGCTCTGTGAGGCTGCACTTAGACACAGCAGAGCTTTGAGCTAAATGCAAACGTCAGCATGCTAATGCGCTCACAATGGCAATGCTAACATGCTGATCTTTAAAAGGTATAATGTTTACTGTGCTCATCATCTTAGCATGTTAGCATGCTAACACTTGCTAATTAACACCAAACACAAAGTACAGCTGAGGCTGATGGGAATGTCATTAGGTTTGCAGGTATTTGGTCAGAAACTAAAGTATTAAGTATAAGCAAATCAAACCTTTGACCTGATGATGGCACTAGATGGATCAGCAAAGTTATTGCAATGCCTCCTGAGGGGGGCAAGAATGTCTGAAACCAATTTCATGGTAATCTATACAATGGTTGTTTCATCATGGCATTTCACTCAAAACCACAAATATCAACCTCATGGTGGCGCAAGTCAGGGGATCACTAAAGTCATGAGGATTCATTGTCTGGAAACCATGAATGTCTGTACCAAATCTGATAGTGAGGAATTTCACTGGATAATCTTTCACCTGGAGGAGCTAGATGAAAAGTCAGAAGATCACTAAAGTCATTAGTGTGCGTCCTCTGGGGGGATCGTGGATGTCTGTACCAAATTTAATGGCACTGCTAGAGCCATGCTGCTAGCATAGCTAAAAATAAGCATACAGTAAACAGTCAATATGCAGACTAAAAAAATAATGCTTGATTTTTGAGTCTGTTGTAATAGACACTATTGTCCCACAATGCAATGCACAGAGAAGTTTGAGGAGCTGCTCACCACTGTATAAAATTAACTAGAGCTTGAAGTTTCAATCTTGACCTTCAGAAGAGCAGCGGACTATATGATGAGGGCAACAAGATGTGGCTGACAGCTCCAGAAAAACGAAGTCAGTAGACCTTGTGATAAGAACTTTTTCTCAAACTTTTAGCTTTTTATTTTGTGAATTAAAATTGGCAGTGGCACTGCAAAGTCGCAGTTTGATCAACACTCATACTGTTTCATTACTTTTTAGCACAATATGATCAAGTATGCTAATTACCTTGTACACTAATTGCAAAAAACAGTATATTATGACTATTGGTATATAGTACATACTGTACACAATTAGTATGTATGGAATTGGGACACTGCTTTATTTTGTTGTTTTCTGAGATCTTCCTTGAGCTGTCTCACTGCCACCTGCAATTTGTTTAAATTTTTTGCACCTGTGAGTAGCTCCTAAACTTATTTCCTTTGTGCATTATATTGTGTGTACATTAACAATACTCAAAAATCAAGGATATTAGTATGCATACTGACTGTTGTGAGTATACTTAATTTTGTTACTTTTCAGAATCAGAATCAGAAATACTTTATTGATCCCCGAGGGGAAACTCTTTCGTTACAGCTGCTCACTGTCACGTCAGCGCACACAGGGATAGAAGTACTAAGCAAATCAAAATATAATACAGGTCAGATAAATTAAGTACAAAGTGGATATAAGTAGAAAAGCTAAATAAGTGTAAATACAAAAGTGGATTTAGAGGTTGATAAGTATGTACGGTATAATACAATGTAATAATATAAGTAATGAGTAATACTGCAATAATGAGTACTGTCAAGTTAAGTTAAGTGAAGCTTATTAAGATGATTATGAGACGGTGGATACTGCACAGGAGTAATAGAAGTATGAATAAAGAAATATGTGTGAACACATTATGTAGCTACTATAGAACTGGGACACAGCTGCTTGATTTTGGCTTGTCGTTCCACAATGCGATGCACAAAGGAGTTTGAAGATCCAGTTACAGCCAGAAAAAAATCAAAACAGTTTGCTGATGGTGGTGTAACATCTCCAGCAAGATCTCAGAGAATAAAAAATAAAGTGTTAAAGTTATGTACCTTTTTCATTAAGTTTGATTTGCAGCAGCTTTCTAAAGTTGCCATTTTGATGACATTGGTGGCACACACCTTGTACTATTTCCCGTTTTTTCATCCAATAAATTTAGTGTCATTTTTGAATGTACAACATCTGATGCACAAAACAAAATCAAGAGAAAAAATAAGTATACACACACACACACACACACACACACTGACATCAGGCAGGGACCAAAGAATAACGACACCCAGCAGCAGCAGCTTCCTAATTTCAAGTACGTATTCTTAACAGCACTTGAAACTAACACAATTACAAGTGAGGAAATCACTGAGATCTGTTTTGTTCAAGACAAATGTGTCCTTAATTTAGCTAAACCCTTGGAGAACGCACGTCTCACGACTGCAAATTGTTGACGATAGCAAAGCTCCAAAACAAACAGTGCATTAAAGGAGCAGATTTGAAGAACTAATTCATCCATCAGTTCAGTCTGTTGATGAACCATTTGGAAACCTGAGGCCTACGTGAGCTCGCTTTGACTCAATTTGGCTTCCCTCACCCTGCAGCTGCATTTCATTTTATGTTTATTTGACATACAGTGTTATACTTCTGACTTTACACTGCAGCAGGGGTCACTCAAGCAAATAATGAACTTTGGCAGTCAGCGATCATGTGCAGACATGACTCGATATTCATCAGACCTGTTAGATTGGAGGCAGATGATGCAGAGGGAATAAATAAGGATCAAGCTGGATTATGGGGGGTTAAGCTTAATGTTTTTCTGCTTTATGATTGGCAATTGATATTCATCGCATGCTCAACAGAAATCAGACCTTCCTTTTATGGACAGGATTCACCTGTACTTGCAAGTCAGTTTTTGTAGCTCTATTATGTGTGCCTTCAAAAGCGCTAGCTCTCTCCTGCAGTACAAGAACAATACTGCTGCTTTATTTCCACCTGGTGAGGATACTGTCTATTAACCTGGGACCTGTTTTCTTTTTACTACTTGGCACTGATATCATGTACTGTACATTGCCATCAATTGCATATTAAACATTAAAAACTGAGCCAGACAATGAGTTATTTTTGTTAGGTAGTGTTAGCGAGCTACAGCTAATAAATTCTGCCAGAAACAATTGTCATTTCAGCTGGTAAAATCAAGTGTCGCTGACTGAAAATGAGCATAGTTTTGTCTACTTCTGTTCAAAGTCCATCATTTCAAAAATTACTACGACTTTTGTGTAAATCTGCCACCATTATCACCGTAAAAGGCACATGCATTGCTAGAGTGGAATCCTTGACAGGCATAGCATCAGTCACCTGGTGTTAAGTTACTCTTTAACGAGACAGGAAAGAAGAATGAAAATATCTTTCTGACTGACAGAAAATTATGTTTATTTTTCTGTTTTCTCTCGAATCTTTGCTTTTTTCTTGTGAAATACTGGATAGTTTTACCTCTTAAGCTCTCCAATGCTCTTGTTATTTCACTTGTGTAGACGGCAGCTCTGTCTCACCTGGAGTCACTAGTGTCTCTGTTTACACCTGCCGGGATCTTCAGTGGGGCGGCAAATCACCAGCAGTGACTAAAAAATGATCCCTCACCTGCTTCCCACTGCCAAAACACTGGTGGTTATGTGGTCGGTGGTCTGCCAAGCTGGAAGCATCACTGCTGGGGATTAAATGGGTCTCTGCAGTGCTGCTTTTACTCATTTCAACTACTGAATTTGGAATGCAAATTAAGTTTATTTGATTTTTGAAAATGAAATGTTAACTGCACGAGCCTGTATGTGTTTTACAAAAGAGGTCACATGTACAACTACTTGTATGGTTTGAAATACTCTCTAAAGTTACATAAGAAGAGCTCATTCCTGACCTGAGGTCACATTTAAGTACATTTGTATGGCTCCATCAGTACACAGTAGTACTATACATCTACTCTGCCAGTTCTGGGTCACATGTCATCCTGGAATGGGAACAAAATTGCATATTTTCATTTCTGAACCAACTAAATGGTGACATGAACAAAGATGACAGTGAGCAGTGAACAGTAATGTATGCTCAAACAAGTGTACTCATATTACTTCCGTAGTAGTAAACAGGTATTAGGACTAAAAACTACCCTTTGTAATGAATGGCTCCTTTCACATTGTTAAAGGATACATCCGGTGATATTCTATATATATATACACATATACAATCACATTTGATAAAAACTACAGTGACAGCTGATTTAGAAAATTACTGACTGTTTTAAAAATCAAACTAAATACTTGTGACCCATTTTTAAAGATGTATGTCCCCAGTAGAAAAAAATGGCTTGGGGCTGTGTGTCACAGACAGAGCAGGGAAGCCAGAAACTTTTGAGATGAACTAACACATTGTTGGTTTTGGACTTTTCATGGAATTTGTTGATAACAAGAAAAATATAGAATAACACCAGACTTAGCCTTTAAATTATTGATGGCATTTACATACATTGAAAGATTTGTGAAGGACACTTCATTACATGCTCCCCTGCAGGTTAAGAAAATTCCAGTTCCTGAGAACTTTCTTGAGACATTTATGGAGATACAAAATTTTTACCTGAAACTATTTCTGAGCCTATCAAATGCTAATGGTTAACTCCAGCCATCAGATAAATATAGTGGCAAAAACATTACCTCGAATATGTTTTATGCCTGAGTAATGTACATAGCTGCTTCCAGCCTCTGATTACATTAACTGTGGATTTACAACAGTAGGTCATACTGAAATACATAATGATCATCTCTGGACTTATAACTCATGGAGCCAATTTCACGCCTGCAGAATCTATTGGCAACTCAGATTTATAGTCAATTTCTATCCGCCTCTATTCAGCTCGTCCCTCACAAACAACTACTGCTGAAAAACAAATCTTCCTCTGCAGCTGGAGTGCTGTCGGAAGGGGGGAAAACAGAAAGGAAGCGCTAATGGAGCTGCTGAAGTGAGACAAACTGATGCTGAGGCAGAGCTCTTCTCGCCGGTCACCTCAGTGTGGACGGCTGCCATAACCTCAGCTCTTCAAACTGTCGCTCTGTGCAGATTTCAAGCAATAAGACTCTCAGTGGCTGTAACATGAGAAGCTCTCCAGACAAACGCTGTCATCTTATCTCCGCTCGGACACACATTCATCATGACTTCATGCTCTCTCTGCGGCGGGCTAATCCTGCTGAAAAATCTCGGGAATCTTTATTTTTGATTTTTGCTTTTTATTAATACTACACTCATTGATGCTTATTTGTAAGGTCATTGTTTTTAAAGTATAAACTCTTGTGATGTGTGTTTTGAGTGCAAATAAAGGTTGAAACAGAGATTTTCTTTCAATTCAAGTGGCTTTATGGGCATGACTGCATACAACGTTGGCAAAGCATATTACCACAAACTATACAATCATAATAAACATAAATAAACAAAATAAACAATAACAATACAAAAGGGCATGGTGAACAAGAGTATGGAGTAATATAAGATATAAACATACAACAAATGAATTATTAATTATTAAACATGAATTAATTATTAGAATTAATTATAATCCATGTGGGACAGTTATCACTTCTTGTATTTATGTTATTATTGTACGTTTACTTTCTGTTTTCTTCACCCAGAGTTCAAGCTTTTTTGATATTTCATATGACAATAAACTTAATAATAATCAGCACCTGGCAGGACTGTTAGATTGGTTGCAACTTGCTCTCACGGCAATTACCAGCAGTAACCAGTAACTCTGTGTCCTGCCATGAAATATCTTCTGGTTCTATCTATCTTGTTGACTGATATCACATTTCTACGTTATTTGTTCCAGCCATACCAAAGCAGTGACTCCATCTGGCACAGATGCTGCATTATTCACTCAAGTAAGACCTGCATTTGACTTTTTTTTTAGTAAAACAAACAAGCACAAATAGCTACGTAGTTACCTCAGTCTGTCAGCTCTACACTGCAGCTGTGTGAAAGAATGAATCCGCAGTACTCAGTCCATGTGATTACAGAGCATCAGTAAGCATTCAACCCACTGAAATGGACAACACAGTCAGCACACATTAACAGGAGGATTGAGGCTTAAGCTCATCATGAAGAAAGATACTAAACTGTAAGGATGTGGGAGTGTCCACGAATCATTTGCTTTTGGGAGAACGTGCTGGATTTAATTACTCACATTATGGATAAAATGGTTCCTCTTAAACTCTGCATTTTAAGGTCTGTCTTGAGATCTTTATGAGTCCGAGAAATGAAAGATCTTCACAAACTTTTTTGCCTTGTAGGAGCAAGGTGATGTAGAGCGTGTTCATGGAAAAAAGAGGAAAGCTGAAGATTTAACCGATTGTCTTGCTTATTGTTGTTTTTTCAAAAAGAAATCAGTAAATCAATCAAATAAAAAAAAAGTGGTACATTTCTTCTTTGCTCTTTGGTTGACTGGTTTATGTGTGTTTGTGTGTTTTTTTGTTTATTTCTCGTTCAATCACCTCAACCAGTACATTTTATTGTTGATTTAATAAAGCAATAATGACAATAAATAAGTGCCTTTGGGTCGCATCCTTGAATGTCTTTTTGTTGCTGGGGCCACCGGCGCTCTCAATACAGGGTTTTGAACCCACTTGGCCGACAACTTGGATCTAACTTTCCATCCGTATTTATTCATATGCCAATTAACTTTTTCCTTTTTGCCTCTGCTTTCCCCTCTTTTCTTTACTCTGACAACTTTTATTATGGCTATTTTAGTGTTACTCAGCTTTTTATGTTTCTAATTGCAAATTCCCACCATATGAACCTAATTCTATCCCAACCAAACATCACTTTTCACTAACATAATCCACTTATTACACTCATTCATCTTTATTTTCCTCCTGATTTCTTTTCATTCTTTTCTTTCTTCTTTTTGTGAAGTCACAATTTCATGTTATGTCAGTTTCTATGTTATGTTATTTTTGACTTAAAAACATAAAATGGCAATAAAGATATGTTATTAAAGAAGGAAAAGCTTCTAGACTCACAGTGAAGAGCAGTCTTAAAGCTTCATATTGAATAATGTGAATAATGTTCATCACTTGGATCCTGACTGCTGGTGAGATGCAGCTTGTCTGCCCTCCAGTGGATAATATAAATACAACTAGTTGTGTCTGATACAGTAGATGGTTGGTGAACACTTTGACGTTGACCGCAGCTTCTCTAGACAAGTTGATGGAAAGACTTGAAATGGTTAAACACACACGCACGGATGTTTCCCTGTACAACCGTAGCGTTGCCACAAAATTAAACGGCGGGTTCACCCAAATTACAAAAAAACACATTTTCTAATTAACCTCTTGTAGTATCTAGTCAGCCAGATGTTTTATTCAATTCAATTCAGTTTTATTTATATAGCGGCAATTCATAACAGAAGTTATCTCATTGCACTTTTCCTATAGAGCAGGTCTAGACCGAACTCTTTACAATATTATTTACAGAGACCCAACAAATCCCACCATGAGCAAGCACTTGGCGACAGTGGCAAGGAAAAACCTCCTTTAAGAGGCAGAAACCGCGGACAGAACCAGACTCAATGGTGGGTGGCCATCCGCCGCTGTTGTGTTGTGTGTTTTGGGGGACGGGGGCACAATGCAAATACCACCTAGAATTTTTTAAATAGTAATAATGTAATTGTAGTGGTAATATTAATAAATTAATATTTATTAATATTAATAATTCCTATTAATAATAATAATAATAGGAATGACAGCTATAGGAATAATAATGACAGTAATAGTAACAAAGCCAATAACAATAACGGTAGTAGCAGTTGTCGAGCAAAGTTTTATAAGTCCATGTTTTGAGATAGCCAATATTCTCACAGAACACACTGTGAACAGTTTTTATGGGGACTTTTTCCTCTTTAGAGTAGTTCCACTGAAAATAAGATAAGATAAGATAAGATATATCTTTATTGATCCCCAGTGGGAAAATTCAGGTGGTGCAGCAGCACAAGGACAGAAATAAGTACAGATTAACAGAGAAAGAAAAAACTAAATAATTAGAAGTATATAAAATAAGACGAAGAATAGAAATAAAAATAGAAACTATACAAAAGCAATTAAACTCAAAATTAAAAGGCAAGAGTCATGGAATGAAATGTAATTTTACAATCCTGTGAGCGCCACAAACAAAACTCCACTCATCTCTGCTCCTTGTGTTGGGAGAGGAGGCAGAAATCTCAGAGACAAATATGTCAAAACCTGGACACATAAAACCAAAACCATCATGACTACTTACCACTAGAGGTAACTTAAAGGAAGGAAAGGTCAGAAGTTCAAACCACCAACACTGAGCAACTGGTCAGAAATGTGGTTGGAAATTTGATATTTGAGGTTTTTCAAACTTATAGAAAGATAAAGAAACACACATTTTGTATTATCACATTGGGGCCACTATACTGTATGAATGACTGACCTGTTGGCTAACATCCAGACACAGACAGAGCATTTCGCAGAGTCGACTGGGACAGAGGAGCACGTGATACACGCAAACAGGCCGGGGTCAACAACACTGACATGACACCACGAAACAGATCGTAAACATACACAGCACAAATATCAGCTGTAGAGTCATTCTTACTGACTTTATTCTTGAACGGAGCTTGAGTTTTGGTTTTTAATTATACACATATTTTAAAAAGCAATCAGGATTTTAATCAAAATCATTAAAAGACAAATATTGATCGTATAACTTACTCCCCCCTGATGAAGCGTGCTGTAGCCCGAAGCTGTGAATAAATTGCTCGTGTTGCTGTGTCACGCACATGGGCTGAATCGGGTGAACACACTGACACACATAACTGCATGTGGAGTCTGGAACTACTGCCTAAATTCTTAATGCTGGTGGTTCATTATCAGGTTTCAGTGCTTGCAGATGTCCCCGATAATAAAAGGATCCAGATAAAACCTGTGATAAAGATTATTTTTGCACAGATTAGTTCTCACCTACAGACATGCAGTTAGGTCAAGTAACGGTGTTTTTACTCAGTTAAACCCTAAACATCCCCGCAGTCTCCCAGTCCACAGCTGGCCTCCTCACCGAATCAATGTCATGCAGCAAGCGTTAATACCCAAGGATAGGAAAGTCAAAATCAAAGTGGTAGTCATGGAAACAGCCCAGGCCTCTTTCCACCCACCAATCGATGAGGTTCTGTGTGTGTGGTGGGCCGGATGTGGCGAGGAGAACCCCTGTCCCACATTCAGACACAGACCCCCTCGTCCTCTGCAGCAGGGTAGACAGAAACAGAAATCCAGACACAGTGAGGGCGGACAGAGGAAGACAGAGAAAAGATGGTGAAACAAGTTGTTCAGATCCATGTTGGGATGCTGTTTTTGGCTCTCTGTCTGCACTTGGGGGCAGCTGCTGCAGGTAAGTTAGTGTTCAGTGCTACTTCAGCTGCAAGCTCACTCATAACGGCTCAAACATCATTAAACACGATGGTGTTGTGTTGAATAATTTGTAGTCTCATCTAGTTGTGCTGCAACACAAAGAATTCTGGGTGTGTATGCCGGAGGCAATATTGTAAATGAGTGTTTAATATACCTTTCAAACTAATAATTATGGATGGATTTCCCTTCAGGTTTTTCGGTGGTGCATTTAAAAGGTCTGTTCACCCAAATTTCAAAAAAATAAGAAACCGCTGTGAATCATTTTCATTGGAAGTACTTTCTACTGAAGAAATACAGTAAGGGACTGTATGAAAATGATTACGGAGATCGGGGGCTTTTTTGGGAGAGCAGCAGTGGAGGGTCTTTATTTTTTTGTCACCCTGGATTTATATTTTGATTCAGCCTACCTTTACAATATAGCTAATAGAACATCTCACATACTGACATCATATATCAAGGTGCACTTTGCTGTATGCAGAGGATAACAGTCCAGTCTCTGTATTTGGGTTTTATTATGCCCAGTATATCAATAGCTAACTGTGTTAACTATTAAAAATGTATATTTCCAATTTAACTTCTAATGTGGCACCAGGGGCTGTATTGTTGTTACAAAAAACAATTGTAAACTGGGGTACAGGTATAAATAACTTTGTTTGCTGTTGAATTACTGTGACATGTTGGAGAGAGGATATAGCAGTCCAAAGAAAATATTAATGTTGCTGGGGAGGGCCTTTAAAAAACGTCTAACATAAAATAACATTCAGCCACCAGACTGCTCTCAACTGTTTACTACGACAGATTATTCATATCTTACGAAATATTTCGACTTTATTCTCTTTATTTATTGGGTGAACCAACCTTTTAACATCTTCTTTCCTCTAGACTTTCGACCTTGATGAAAACATTTTTCTTTAGCCCAAACAAAGGACTGACTCACTTACTACTACTGACTACTGCACCAGAAACTGTGTCTTTAGTCCAGGCTGTGATTTAAAGGCAACACCACGGCCCACAACTGAGTTTGTCGTGTTCTGTTTTTATCAGGGGGAAAGGAAGTGCTTATCATGAATCAGAAAGAGGAACCACACTTTGCTAATATAAATCAAGGCTCAGATCCTGGCAGTTACAGTAACTCTGCAGAGGAGAGGAGGTGGAGGAGGGGTGGTGTGCTACAACTACCTCAGCTGAGACGAAGCTTTAATTAAACGTGACCCACAATCCATCATTATCCAGACAGTGCGTGCAGCTGGACTGATCAATGGCATGGATTTGGATCATACTGCCCCACTATCAGCCCCAATAAATAACTGACATGCAACTTCTGTTGCTAAGAAAGTCAACTTTTTAATCTTGCTTTTTATAGTCTGTTTGGTATTTACCATTTTGTAGCCTTGCTTTAATCTAATTCTCACTTATTGCAGCTAACTGCATCTACTTGTTTTCCAGTCTTAAATAACTCTACGTATCCCTCCTCCTTTTCCCCTCCACCAGGCATACTAAAAGTTGAAGGGGCCCAGGATGGAGGTGGCAGCGGCGGGGACACCATCAGCCACTCTATGACCCTCGTGCAGCGTCTGGAGGCCCTGCTGGTTCAGGGGAACAGCAGTGACGTATCGCTCAGGGTGGAGACGCCCACCGCAGATGAGGTGAAGGTGATCCAGGCTCACTCGCTGGTGCTCTCCCTCCAGAGCCCTGTGTTTGAGGAGATGCTGCTGAGCCGCAACGGCAGCATGCTGGTCCTGAAAGAGAGCTCCGACTGTGCTGCTGTGTTTGACAAGTTCATCAGGTGAGACAGGGGGAGAATATATTTTCATCTCAGTAAGAGGGAGCTGTCACACTGTTTGTCCTTCAGAGTCACATCAATCTCTGCTTCACCCAGTTTGACTGAGTTATCACACCCTCTAGAGGGATGTAATCTGCAACTGCAGCCCTACATCTGAGACAAACAATCAATGATGAGTTCAACATAAAACAAACTGACCAATCAGGGAACTGCTGGGTTGCTCAATAGCAGCTCCTGTGGTGTAGCAGTAAGACATTGAGGAGCCTGCGCTGCAACAACAATCAATAACAAAATCTCTTTTTATCTCAGATGCTAATAAGGTTGATCAAAACCTGAACTACAGTACACCTGCCTTTTGTCAGACTGAGAAAATCGTCTTGTTCATACTGTAAACTGGTTTTTCACCTGTGACTTTTTGTAAGGAGCTGATCTGAGGTTAAACAGATTACAAAGACTATAACAGAATTCAGTCTAAGAGAAACACAACTCTACAAAAAAAGCTGCACTAATCAATAGTTTTGCAGTTAATCAAATGACTGTGTAATTTGAAATGGGTCATTACAAACTCTAACAAACAAAGTTTTTTTTGCCTTTTAGCTCATTGTTTTAGTTTTACAGCACATTTACTGTTTGGTTTAGTCTCACTGCTCTTAAAAGCACAATTTCAAGAAGCAGCAGGCAGGTTTTCAGCTAACAAGCTCTAATAAACCCACTGTACACTACCTGCCAAGTACCAAATGGTAGACAAAGTTAGTGACTAGCTGATGAACATGGAGGAGCATTTAGGATCCAGATATTTATTTCAGGAGCTGGTGGAGACCAAAACCAAGCTAAAAAGAGAGTGCATATGGGACTTGCACCTATCAGGTGGACATACATGACTCCAATGGGATGATAATGTTGCTCTGTCTGCTGAATGTGTAAATAGGCAACTGTTTGCTAACATGTTAGCCATAACAACTTTATAAGATAATATTGTATAGTAGGGTTGTGTTTTCAGCTTGTTGTGTCATTCTTTTGCCCCCAAGTGGCCAAAAAATAAGTTATTACAACTTTAAAATGGTGGCTCTTTTGGCTTTTGAAACAGACATTTTAAGTTAAATGGTCATATTCTGTATGTATGTTGTCATTTTACAGAAGTAAGTTCAAAAGGTACTTGTTGTGCTTCAAATGCTTCAACCTGTACTTCCTCTCTCTGAGCAGGTATCTGTATTGTGGGGAGATTTCTCTGCGTTTGGACCAGGCCACACCTTTACACAAGCTGGCCACTAAGTACCAAGTGATGGTTCTCCAGCAGGGCATCACCCAGTACATGACCCAGAATCTGGCCCGGGACTCCTCCTCAGGCCACGTGGCGGGCTGGTACGAGTACGCCCTGCAGACCGGGGACGTGACTCTGAGGGACAGCTGTCTTCAGTTTATGGCCTGGAACCTGTCGTCGGTGCTGCAGAGCGGAGAGTGGGTGACCATCAGCAGCCAGCTGCTCATGTCCCTGCTGCAGCGCTCGGACCTCATCCTGCAGAGTGAGATGGAGCTCTTTGCAGCGCTGGAGGCCTGGATTATTCAGAATGAGCCGGACGGTCTGACAGCAGAGAACGCTTTGAGAGCTGTGCGTTATGCCATGATGCCGCCACGGGAGCTCTTCCGCCTGCAGACCCAGTCATCAGTCCTGGCTCGCTTTCAGGAGTCGGTGCGCGACCTGCTGTACATGTCCTACCAGTTTCACTCTGCATCACCACTGCACATGGCCAAATACTTTGACGTGAACTGCAGCCTCTTCATGCCCAGGAATTACCTGTCGCCAGTGTGGGGGTCGCCCTGGATCATCACCAACCCCACGCGAGACGACCGCAGCACCAGCTTCCAGACCCAGCTGGGGCCCAGCAGCCACGATGCCAGCAAGCGGGTGACTTGGAACGCCCTGTTCTCGCCACGCTGGTTACCCCTCAGTATGAGGCCGATGTACACGGAGACAGGTGCCATGCAGCCAACACGTGTGGAGGGAGGGCGCCCTCGCATCATCATCACGCCGGCCACGTCCAGCGCAGATTTTGCCGGGGTGAACTTCCAGAAAACAGTGCTTGTGATGGCTCAGCAGCAGGGGAAGATGGTGGTGAAGCACGTCTACAACTTCCACCAGAGCACGGAGGAAAATGGTGATTTCTTGGCCGAAGCCGACCTGTACCGGCGGACGTCTGACTACCTCATCGATAGCTCCCTCTTCCTCCATATTGTGGTGAAGCCGCTGTACCAAACCCTCATAACCACCAAGAACTGACCCTCCACCCACCTCTCTGAGCCACCTTACCTCACCGCACGCAATCCAACCCTGTGAAGCGACATCTCACTCATATCACTTCATGGGGACATGGATCTGAATCCTCCTCGTTTGTGATGTTTGGATCATTTGTCTTGTCTCATACAACTGCTGTTTTCATTGGGCAACTAACACACCAAAGCTTGACTTATGACTGTCTGAGAGCATTTTGCAAATCATGCTGAGTGTAAAATCATGATGAAACATGTCTCTTAAAGGATAAGTCTGGTTCTATTTTAGATTTTTTTTACTGTCAATAAATCCCATGAAAAGACCAAAACCAACATTGAATGTATCCTACAAACAAGTATTGTGTGTGTTTCCGAAAGCTAATATAAACCTCATTCCTCTGAGCCACAGAGCTGCATTGTTGTCCAGAAACTATTAAAACACATCAGTGAGCCACACTGTTGCGCTGGGTGACATATACTCAAATACTCACAAGAGCACCACATGTGTATTGATCCGCCACTGAAAATAGTCCCCAACAAATGCACTATTTCCTCCTGTTTGAATAATGTTTGCTTAAAACTACAGTGACCAGCTGTTTTAGGAAATGAGTGAGGCTTTTGTAAAAATTAAACTGTATATTTGTGAGGTATTTTTAAAAACGTACGTCTTCAGTGGGAACCAATGGGCTTGGGGCTGAGAGCCACAGACAGGAAAGTCAGAAAATACTGACAGACAGACTTACACATTGTTGGTTTGGTCTTTTCATGGGATTTGTTGACAATAAGAAAAATATAGAATATTGCCAGCCTTATCCTTCATGTATGAGGTACTGTTCCAAACACATTTCTTTGTAATGTTTTTAAATATTGGTGCTATTATACCCCATTTACAATTAAGGGGTCACAGTTGTCATTCATCACCCACTGAGCACTGATTTGGTGATTTGTAGGTCAAACTACATTTAGAAGTCTAGGTTAAAATTGGACTAAATTTGGTTGAAAAGTAAACATTTTTCAGACGTCTAGGTTACATATAACCCTTGTTTCAACAGTATTTTGACTATATGTCAACATGTTGTTAGAACTTGCTCAAAAGTGAAATATAGTCATTAAATGTTGTTGATGTAAAAAGAAAACTCACTTTTCAACCAAATCTAGCCCAGTTTTAACTTAAATAAGTCACTTTTGACCTGCAAATCACTAAATCAGTGCTTACTGGGCACCAAATGTTCATCCTGTTGAACTTCAGGTGCTCTGACAGGCATATTTTCACTTTTTACTTTTACTTTAGTCATATTATATTTACAAAACCACTCTTATAAGCCCTCACACCACTGTAGATGTCAGAGTACCTAGTCATTAGTTCATCAATGTGATTGAAATTACCTAGATTCACTGTTGCATTAATCAATGTTACCTAATAAATTGTAATCAATGTTAAATAATAAAGATTTTTACTAAAAAAGTGAAAATTGTCCTGATTGTCATGTGATTTCATGTTTTCATCACTTCACCACCAGATGCAAAAATAATTAATTAGCAATATGTATTCAGGTCTTTTACTTTTATGTGTACAGCCCAAAAGTACTACTCTGACTCAGAAAGCTTTATATTCTGTACATGTGACACCCGCTATCCCCAGACTCTCGATACAGGTAAGGAAAAACTCCCCCAAAAACCCTTTTATAGGGGAAAAAAGGAGGAAGGAAGAGCAACAGAGGAGGGATCTCTCTCCAGGAATTACACACATGCAATAGACAGAATAATAAAATGACAATATGGAGAAACAGAATGACAAAAAGTTATTTTTCTTAAGTAAAAGGAGCAATACCATCACGCAAAGGTACTTAATTACAAGCAAAAGTCCTGCATTTAGAAAATATAAGTATTTTCAGGAAAATGTACTTAAGTATCAAAAGTAAAAGTGTGTTAAATTATAATATACAATGTATTATCGGATTATTGTTATGGTTGCATAAACGTGTGAGCAGAATAAAGCAGAGGTAATATTAACAACATATTGATTTATATGCTGCTGGGCAGTGGTTCAATGTAACTAAGCATATTCACGGAAGTACACTTACGTATAATTTTGAAGTACTGTCACTTCATGTCAGAGAGAAATATTGTACATTGTAATAAATATACTCTGCATACTCTCAGTTCAGTTATCTGACAGCTGCAGTTATCAGTAATAACAGATTAAGATCAGTTTATAAAATATGATGCATTAAGATTAAACTATAGTATATAAAGTAATTAAAAACAGCTCCAGCTCGACCAGCTACAATATTAAAATGCTGCTTACACATTAATGCATCAGTAATAATATTCCAATAATATAATGTATTATAGTATATTAATTACTTTTACTTTTGATATTTAAAGTACATTTAGATGATACAACTTTTATACTTTTACTTAAGTTTTTACTTGTATTGGAGTATTACTAAAGTGGTATTACTTCTTTTACTTAATTAAAGGATCTGAATACTTCCTCCACCACTGTGGTGTAATCAACAATAAGTATTTCATGAGCTGATCATATGTTTTGTAAAAAGAATTCTTCAATTGCAAAGTAGGCTACTACAGCAGCCAGATAAATATAGTGGAGTGAAAAGTATTTCCCAAGTACAAGTACCTCAAAATTACTGAAGCGTAATACTTGAGTAAATGTCACTTTTTACCACTGTACAACACACTCTACATCTTGTTACAAATATAAACAAAACCAGCACTGAGATGCAAACAAGTCCTGCCTAAACGCTGTAGTACTCCTAGGACTGCATTTCCCAGTGTCCTTTGCGCTCTAAGCAGGAAGAACGTTCTCTCGCAGGGGCTCACACTGATCCAAGTTAGGAGCTTTCAGCTGCCAGCCTTGGCCCATCATGTAAGTGCTGCGGAGAATTCTTTGCAGTGCAATTGCAAAATTACCTCGTTTCCCGACGCCTGTGGGGGCTGTGCAATTGTAACATCGCTCTTTGCACGGACACGCACGCTTCGGACGCAAAGGGGCTCCAAGTGCATGAAGATCGAGGCTTGTATTTTGCATCTTTGTTGCAAAGCAAGCCGCTGAAGCTCCAGTGCGAGGGCGATGGAGGGAGGGAGTGAGAAAGAAGGCAAAGTCTTTTGTGCTTCCCCTCCCCCTCATCAAAGCAAAGGGGAAATGTCTCAGCCAAAGGGAGGTAAGAATATTAAACCGATCTGTGCAAAACTACCGATATGCAATCACTGCTGCACGGTTTGCAACATGCACCGCTGCAGGTCGAGGACGGCCGGTGCATTTTAAAGTTAGATGGTTTAGAAGGGTCAGTTGCATTTCCTGTTTAAGATCTTCCCCTTTGCACAGTTCCTGGTAAGACGATGCTGTATGTACTCACTCATATTGACGTTATTAGCAGCGTACTGGCAGGGATGTTGAGCACAGGGCGCCTTTAATAGTCACAAGATAGACACGGACACTGCAACTCTTTATAATAAACTCTGCACGAGTTGATGCATGGCTCGTGCACATTTCTTAAGGTAAATAATTGCAGCCATGTCGCGTGTTGTGCTACAAATATATGGTTTGGTGCAGGAGGGCAACATGACGTGACAACCTGCAGCTGTCAGTGGTCAAGTTTGAGTGTTTATTGGGTGCAGATTTGTTTCTGCTTATGGGATAGAAAATGGAAAGCTAATAATAGAATTTGTTGTGAGCATTTAAGCGGTGATGAGTTCAAGAACAGGGGCTTGTTTAGGCTATTAAAATACAAGTCTCCAAGCAAAAAGTCCCATTCTGTCAGCTGCTGCTTCTGTCCAGGCAACTGGATATGTGTCAAACCCCTGGGTGCCTGTCCACCGATGTTCAGCTTTTTCCTCAGCATGCTTACAAAAGCATGCATGTCACACTTTGACCCCAACTTTATCACTGTGCAGCAACAACACGAGGTGTGGAGTAAGTCCCAGCAGGCTGAGATCTCTCTTAAGTTCATCAGAGAATGCAGCTTGCAGAGGAAAAACAGCTGCAGTGAAAGCAGCTCAGGCGTTTTCCTCCTCTTAACATGTTTTCCAAGATGTCCAAAGTGAGGCGGGATCATTGCACAACATGCAGACCACGCACACGCACACACACACACACACACACACACTCAGAGGCTGTACAGGACATGAGCAGGTAGGAGAGAGAGCCCCTGATGTTCAGAGCCTCACAGTGTTTATCTGGTACAGTCAGTTGTCCTCCGTCCTACACAGAGGAACTGTCTTATTGCATCCAGTTCGTCTTGTGATGAATAATGCACATTTATTTATTGTTTGTACATGAATGAGTCGGTTTGGGACTTTCCTGAGAGCAGAAGTAGGTTTCTGTTGTCATTCACTGAAGTTGTACGGTGCAGAAAACAGGACACGTACAGGTCTAGTGCTGAGACGAATAGTTGATTAACCGATTGGTCGATTAGTCACTCGATGAAGTTTTTTTGTCTTGACTTTTCGTAGTACAACAAACAACAACAAAATGACGCTGGCAACGCACCTGTCAGTCACCTCTAGGCCGAAGATATGGTTCTGCTGCAGCTGTGTGAAAGCATGAATCCTTAGCAATGTTGAAACTAATAATTAATTAGAGCTGCAACGATGAGTCGATATAATTGCCGACTGTTTTGAAAATCGATTAATCATTTAAGTAATTTTTAAATTAAAGATGCCAAACGTTTCCCTGTTCCAGCTTGTAATTTGTGAGGATTTGCTGCTTTTCTGCTCCTGATGTGATAGTAAATTCTATATTTTTTTATCGACAAGCGTGACGGACATTTTTCACTGTTTTCTGGCCTTTTTGAGAAAGTAATCGGCAGATAGTCGCAGCCCTACAATCAATTGATAATTTAAAAAAAAAGTAATTTATCAAGCAAAAATGCTTGTTGAACATTTGTTGGTTTTAGCTTCTTCACTGTGAGGATGTGCTGCATTTTGCAGCTTTGTATCATTATAAATTGAATATCTTTGGGTTGTGGGCAAATAAATCTGATTGAGAAGAGCTGTGACTCTGTTTACAAAAAAAGTTAACTTTTAATAAATAATGAACTTTTGAATTAAAAGGCGAGGACTGGCCCAAATGTATCAATTGTTGCTCCAATAAAAGAAGCTATCTGAAGATGTCACTTTGGGCTCTGGGAGATTGTGATGGACTTGTTGTCCGACTAAATGATTAATTGGAGAGAGAAAAATCGGCGGATTAACTGATTAATTAATTAATTGTCATTGCTACAGTTGTCTCTTTTTCAAAAAGTCAACTTTGAACATATGAGAATTATTACATATATAATTCAAATTAATTAAAACAAAACCCTTCTACTACACTGTAGAATTGTAGTTGAAGTGCCATCTCTGGTTAGCCCTCGTTCCCTTTTTTAAGCACTTTTTTCTACTCTTAACTCCGGTATGCTCAGTATTTTAAAGTGAAACGAAATGGCAGTTCAGTCTGATAATCAGGCTGCTGGCTGCTAAGAGTCGATTCAGATTTGTGGTTGTGATAATGTTACCTTAAAGCAGCAAACCAACTTACCTTTATTCACAATTTCTCCATCTATGGAGTTGAATCTAAAATCCTCCCACACCTTGTGATTTGGTGTTGTGATTATCTGGTTAGCATGGCTCGCTTGTTTCCTCCATTTTGCGTGAGAAGAGCACAACAACAGTCTAGTTTTACTGACAGGACAACGGGGCATAGATCAGTGTGACGCTGCAGTTTACGAATGCATCCTGCTGGAGTGCAGGACGCGGCCTGTTTGCGCTCAAACGCTGGGAAGCTTTGAATTCAGTAAGATCATTACAGATAGAATATTAAATTTTCTTCACACGTGTAAGTAATAGCTTGAAATTAGAATAAAAGTAACAGCCCTGGTGTCAAATATGATACCTGAGTTTTGATACCAATAAAAAAATATATTATTAGTAGTAGTATTTCAATACCTTACCTTTAAAGCTGCAGTTACTAATATTTGTACATTGATCATGGATCAAATGACTGTGTAATATGAAAGAGGTCGCTCGTAGTTACGAACCCACAGAAAATGATCAACCAACTCTGCACTTCCCGTCAGCTCTATGGAGCATTTTATTGTCTTTTAACTGATTGTTTTGGTTTTATTGCCCTGATAAACCCGCTGTACACTAGCTGCTCAGCACCAAACAGCAGACAGACACAGTCAGAGAGCAGCTGGTGAAGAAAGTGAAGCATTTAGCAGCTAAAGAGCCAGATATTTTTCTCAGCAGCTGGTGGAGACCAAACCAGAGTTAAAAGGAGAGTGGCTATTGGACTGAAACATGACTCCAAATAAATGCTAATGTTGCTTTGTGTCTGGATGAAGACACAAGAATTTCTGCATTTATCAAAAGAAACCAAAGTTCTCTAATGTTGTCTAAACACAAGCAGCTGTACAATAACGTTGCCTAAATAAAATAGTCTAAAATTGGCAACAATTTTTTAGTTTTTAAATGTTTTATTTAAATCAGGAACTATCTGATCAAATAATAAACAAAGAAGATAATAAACCTTAACGGACATTTAATATCAACTCACATCACTTGAGAGTTTTTGATACTAGGTGTAATGTTCACATTTTGTTTGGTACCAAAAAAAGAACCAAACTACATAAACTGTTACGTGTAGCCCTAAACAGATTGTTCCAGCATAAAAGTGGTGTATGACTTGAAGGAAATGAGTACAAATCTGCAAAGCTAAAATAAGCATCATGTCCTTGTGTTTAAATAAAATCGTGCCAGACTGAGCTAAGTCACTTCACCCTGCTGCTGGTTTCCTTCTATTCTCATATCATTTGGCACAGATGCATGTTAAGTCTTGCGTCTCCTTCTCAAGCACTGCCCTGTGAGGCCCGGACAATTTTTGCCCTCACTATTGTGCGCTGTACTGTGCTGAGTGCTGTAGTGTGCTCGGCTGGCCGATGGCAGAGTGACAGCGGCCCTCCCAGCTCGTGTCCCCCTGCAGCCTCGGCCACCCCTCGCACCCCTGCACAAATGTCCCATTTGTCATGCAAATGGAGGCTGCGTTTTCAGCTGCACAGATACTAAATTTGCTGTTTCGACGGGCCAATTGTTGGACTAGTTCGAGACCTATAGTGGCTTTTTTTGCTGCAATAACAGTAGAATTGTTCAGAGCATTTCGGTGGGGGGGGGGTGACTGAGTAAACATGCATGCATTCAGACTGCAGCAACTTCTCTGATGGCAAAAACTAGGAACAATATTTAGGACATTTCAAACAATTCCTGTTTTTTTTCCGCTTTGTCGCAGGCATGTGTGCAAGCAGAGGTGTTAATGCAATTGGGAGATATTACGGTGACTTCATTTTTTGCAGTAAGGCAAAAAAAAAGTGTGTGCTGTGCTGAAAATGACACACACGTAAATCCAGGTCTCCCTTCAACCTGGAGTAACCTTCCTGGTCGTGATGGCACCGTAGCACAGCCTTGCAATGCAAGATAGTGGATGCAACTATTGATTGATCTGCTCCATCTAATTGCATGATGCATGTATACTTCTTTTCTTTTTTTCACCGGTGCCTTAACTCCAACCTGTCCTTGTGTTTGTGTCACAATTTTGAATTGTCTGAAAAACATATAAAGATTGAAGCTAAAATTACTCTGGAGCGAAATGCGCTACACTTGCGCATATATTTGACGATGTCCGGATTTGAGACAACACTGTATGTCAGCCCAACGAGAATTTAGTTACAACTTTTCGCTCCACATGTGGATGATGAGTCGCTTTTTTTTTTTTTTTCAAAGCACAACAACTCATCACCAGCTCCAAATATCACCTCAGCAGTAACTGGAAAGAAAAAGTATTTCAGTAAATTGGCAACTTATGCTTGGTCTGTATCTGTCGTTGTATGTGTGTGTAGAAAGAAAAGAGTCCCATTAAAACACAGTGGAATATTTTATATGTGCTACTAGCAAGTAGGGCTGCAGCTAAAGATTATTTGCATAACTAGTTAACAACTTGCAACATATTTGATTTATAACAAGTCAGAAAATAGTGAAAAATGACTGTTGGTTGGACAAAACAACACAAAGATATTCAATATACAAAGATGATATAAAACAGAGAAAAGGCTCCGTTACATTGTGTGGTTTCAGAATCAGAATCACCTTTATTGGCCGAGTATATTGACACATACAAGGACTTTGACTCCAGTTCACATTAGCTCTCAGTATACGTAAAGATACAAACACAATCATAAAGCCAAACAAAAATATTAAGCTGTTATATACAGGCAAGAACTGGAAGACAAATATCTATATGCAGGTTGTTACTGTATGTACATGGTTGTTGCACAGGTAATGCAAGATTTAGGAATGTCCAAAGCGGTGGTCCTGGTCCATCGACTGCTGCTACGACCCACAAACGCAAACCAACAGGTTGGAATATGGCATGAAATGACGCAGAACACACAGGCCAGTGCAAGATGAACCTGCTGGATCTCTGTTATCTCCATTTATTTGGGCCTCGAGGTGCGTCTCGCGTCCGTGCCGTCATGGTCTCAGGTATTTGTCCTGGATTCAGTCAGTGGAAGCAGCATTCGTGCTCTGGGGCGACCTGAAGCTGATACCCCGACCCTCTCCGCTCGCTTTCTGCGAGTATCATTCAAGTTGAGTCGAGTGCACAGGAAGTGTATCGTGAGCCGGTGACGACATGATTCCCAAAGGGGCTTCCAACAGCTGTAACTTAAAGGTGCCATCTTTGGAAGTGTAGAGTATCTCACAAACTGCCAGAGCGGTCGGAGGGGGCCAAGCAGCCAAGGGCTCCGGTTGGAGTTATTTTCAAATCTCTTTTGCTACCCCCCCCCCTTGCTGCTCTCCCTGTTGCTGTCTTTTCCTGTCCTTCCTTGTGTCGCTTGTTAGCGGTTCACTACCTCCCACCATCTGTGATTGATCGGTCTTGCTCTGGCTCTGTGGAATTGCATTGAGGAACTCTTGGGATTGTTGGAATTCCAGCCGGAGTGCATGTGTGGGTTAGCAGCAGGCCCCCATGTGTCCCTGTGATCCAGGGCTCATTATCACGCAGGCCGGCCATCACCTGCCCTCACACACCGAGGCTTTCTGCCTGCACTCTGTCTGTGTTTCTGCCCTGCAAACCTTCTTGTCAGCATAATTTTTTCCTTTCACTGCTCACAAACTGACAAGCGTGCATGACGAGGCTGATTGCATACTCATATCGGGTGTGGTAGAAACTGGGAGCACAGACACCCATCTCCTGTGGCCTCTCTCTGGCATTTTACTGCATACTTGAGCTCATGTGCTGCAAATCACCGGGAATGATATGTACTGCTGCTTTTAATTAACCCACATTGCCTACCACAGTATGCATGTTTGATGCTGAGCTCAGCAAGAATAAAGGAAGGAATTGTGTATTTGAGTTATGCAACATAATCTGGAGAACGTCTGAAATGGTTTTTTTTAGATTGTTTCCTAGTCAGCTTGGTGAAAAGTAACTAAGTACATTTACTGTACTTATGTACAGCTGGAGGTACTTTACTTGAGTATTTCCATTTTATGCTGCTTTTACTTTTGCTTCACTGCTTTTCAGAGGGAAATATTGTACTTTTTACCCATATAAAATATGATGCAGTGTTATAGGTTAGACGAGCCAACAAGTAGTTCAAATCTGCTTCACCTCAACCAGCTACAACATTTAAATGCTCCTTAAATGTTAATGCATCAGTAATAATATAATAGTATACTGTACGTAGTATCAGTGCTGAAAAATTATTCAGTGAATCAGTTAGTCGATGAACAGCGATGCTTTGAGCTAAATGCTAACATCAGCAAGCTAACATGCTCACAGTGACAATGGTTACATGCTGATGTTTAGCAGGTATGATATTTACAATGTTCATCTTAACTTAGCATTTTTTGGCTAATTAGCACTAAACACAAAGTACAGCTGAGGCTGATGGGAATGTAATTAGCTTTGCAGGTATTTGGTCATAGACCAAAGTGTTGATGGTAGCATTAGATAGACTCCAAAGTGAAACGGATTCCTCCTCTGAGGACCACGAGCATCTGTCACAGTTCTGCAAATGTTCATGTCAAACCTTTTAATAGTTATCGAGATATTTCAGTGTGGACCAAAGCGGTGGACAGACCAACTGACCGACACCTCGGGGCACTGGGGAATTACAAAAGACATTTTTTGACTGAAATATTCATTAATTAATCGAAACCAATATTTGACAGATTGATTAATGATGAAAATAATCCTTACTTGCAGCCCTATATTATATGTGATAATAATATAACACACTGAAATGCATAGGTACTCACTTTTCAAAGTACATGTAGCTACTAATACTTGTCATCACACCCCATGGGGACGTCTTGGTGTCTGGGAAATGTCTTGTTTTGTCCGACCAACGCTCCAAATCCTAAATATATTCCATCTACTGTCATAGATGGAATGCAAAACTTTACATTTTAGAAGCTGAAAACTGTGACTGTTTGACATTTATACATAAATACTGGCTGAACTGATAAATAGATTATCAGAATTGCAGCTGATGAATTTCTGTCGATCAACTAATTGATTAACTGACTAATTGTTTCAGCTCTAATTACTACTTTTACTTTAAGTCAAGGATCTGTACACTTTTCCCCTCATTGCTTTGTATTATGATACAAAGCAGAGCACATGCTTATTCCTGCCAGCCACATAGATTACATAATCCACTGGCCCTCCGACCCCCCACCACCTCCTCCCTCTTTCTTACACTTCTGTTCACTCTACTCTTTTCTCTTCTTCTCAGTCAGTAGCAGCAGTGCAGCCCTGCAAACACTGAATCCAGCGTTCCTGTTGGTTGAGACATGTCTTTGTACATGCAGCACTGAGCTGAATGTCAGTTGGATTTGCATGCGTGGCTGCTGGATTGCCTGCATCACCACCACAACATGCAGCACGCCAATACCTGCCTCATATGACTTTCTGCACTTACATACAAATCTGTTCCTGCAGCCCACATTATTCGTGTTGGGACAGCTGTGTCTCGCCTGTGTGTATATTAAAGGGGACTGAAATGCATTGTGCATCTCAAGCGTGCTGAGGTTTGGAAAATAAATCTGTCTTCTTCCTTTGAGCATGCTGCTTCTTGTCTCATGATCTCAGTGCACTGAAGGCTGTAAGGCAGAAGATTTTTCAGTCAGTGTTCACACTCATGGAGAAAGAAAAAGGATGCTGTCGCTTCACTGTAATCACACAGTGAATCTTTTGTTCTGACATTGTTTGAGGTCAATCATCTGACAAAGTTCCAGGTCTGGTTAATGCAAATGAAAGTTTTTATTCATCCTTTCTCTTCATGTGGAACCAGTTACTTCTGCTAAAGAGGTAGTGTTTTCCATCCTATTTGTTAGCGAGCAGGTTGTCTCATAAATCCGATTTCAGTGAAATTTGGAGGAAAGTTAGAGGAAGTGATTAGCTTTTGGTGTGGATGTGGATCCATTAGCGCAGAGCCTGGAGAGTGTCAGAGAAAAGGCCTAATTCTTGCTCTCATATTCATAATCTGTGCACATCGATTAACAGAAGATGATGTTAACAATATTGTTGACATTTTTAAAATATGTTTAAGGAAGCATATCCTCGTCTCGCTTCTAAAATCCAAATCAAACTGCGTTAAACCTAAGTGCCTCATTTACATTAGATTGTCCTTGGCCTGAAACCTTGAACTGTTTGTACATAGTGCCAAGTTTTTTTGTGACTACTCCGGTCAGTTAGGGAGCAGTGTTAGCAGCAGGCTAGCAGCTGTGTTTTGGTATTTCTTCATATTAATATCATTGGTTATCTCCTCCAGTACTTTTGTCCTGCTCCCTGGCAGTTTGGTTTTGATTTTGGTCGGAGATATGTGAATTAGAGCTAGACCGATAAATCGGCCGGGCCAGTAAAGGCAGATAATAGCTTATTGCAGACATGTCAGCTGATGAGTAAAAAGAAATATCAATACAGAAATGCCAAAGATACTGTATGTCTAAAGGCATTCAGAATGTGTCCCCATTATATAGTTCGTCCTCCAGAGAACATTGACAACTTTATTTTTTAACTGTAAATGTCCCAGTAACAATTTATTTATATTTTTTTAATTAAAAGTGGAATTTTTAAACTCTCTATAAATAACGATAGTAGTATTAGCTCCAGATGTTCAGTTTGGGTCGGTCAGGCTATAACGTGGATATACTTTGGATTTTGCTCGCTGTGTTATCTTTGATCTCCCTTTCTAGAAAGTTATGTTCTGTTAATTTGTGAGAACGATTTATTAACTTTTGTGCACAAATTTGTTTGGGTTTTTTCCACGACACCTGCAAGGCTCTGTACACTAGCGCTGCCATGACTTTTTTGACTTTAGGCTTTGGCTCATAACTCCTCCCAAAGTTATACACACACACACACACTCGCTCTCTAAATGATCCTTTCAAATTTGATTGCGTTTATGTGTGTTTGCCATTTATAGCTGGTGCTACAGCAACATGATCAATGGCTATATCTCGGTGGTCATGAGTGTGTCTCACTTCAAATTGTATCTATCACAGTGTGTCCAGTATATTGATGCTGATTGACATGCAGATGAAAAATCACTTTATAGTATCAAAGTTACACATTGAGAGGATTGTGCAGATTTGGTGCAGTTGTTCTCTCTCTGGGTGTTTTCTAGTTTTCAGTGTGTTGGTTATGAACCTGTTAGCAGAGTGTTGGTTTCCAGTTACTATTGTTGTCTGTGTAAATGCATGTAGGAGGGGCTCAAACTGGCATTTTAGTGCAACAAAGCTGCTTTGGAAAGTGGAGACCAGGAGGCAGGCAGCAAGAGGCCGCCGGTGGAGGGCCGCATAGCACAGCAGTGTCACACCCTGCACTGTTTGAACAAACCAGGCCACACTGGGCATACTGTGTGTGTGTGTGTGTGTGTGTGTGTGTGTGTGTGTGTGTGTGTTTGAGTGATATGCCTCTAGGACAGTTTTTTGACCGACAGATCTATCCACAGATCTACATGTGTTTGTATTTTCCCACAAGACAGCAATGTGAGAAAATTCCAGTTATTCCTCTGGCTCTGTTCCTCGTCTTTTGAAGAGACACACCTTCAGTTTTACTTTTCATAGCTTTTTATGACATCAGAGGGCGGTGCACAGTGGGGTGACTTTAAATATCGCCTTAAAACTTTGTGCGTCAGCTGCTCAGAGCGTCACACACGTTTCCAAGCATTCACAGGGGAAAAAACCTAAGTTGTTATGCATCAGAGGCAGAGCCAACATGACTGCCACATGTCCTGGCGTCACCTTTGTCAGAGCAGCTCTGCATGTATGTTTACTAGAACACACTCTGACTGGGTTCAACTGCTACAAGCCAGTCTGAGGAGGTTTGAGCCAGGCACTGTCTGGAGACAAGGCAACCACCCACACACACACACACACACACACACACACACACACACACACACACACACACACACACACACACACACACACGTGGTCACACCCTCATGAACCTGTGACGCCCTGTTAACAAGGCGCCTGGCCGTTAAACTATCAGTGCAGCATCTCCAGATGGAGCGAGCACACCTGGGCTGCCAGACCTCCTCCTCCTCCTCTTCTTCGTCTTCTTCTTGCTCTCAGTGCCTGTTACATTCAATTAGGATCTGGAGTCACTTACTGCATCCAACCGTAAGTTTCACTGATGAGATGGAGCTTCGGTCGTTGCTGCAGTTGCTATATCAACAGGACATTTTAAAAAGCTGTAGACTGGCTGTAACACATAAGAAGCATTCTGTGTTGGTCTTTGTTTAGAGAGATGGCTGCAGGAAGTTTGAGTCATTTTGCATCAGTGGGAGTTTTGAAGTGCCTGATGGCTGTTGTCAGCTCTGGACAGAAGCAGCAAATCATCAGTGTTTTTACATTGAATCTTAGTGGAGTGCAGATACATGGAGTCAGTTATTCAGCACAAATCTGCCTCATAGAGAATCACAACTAGCACTGACTCACTCTAAATGTTGTTAAGGTTTGATTGAAGTTTCCTTTTCTTAAATCTCAAAATGAATTTGCTTTAGTCGTCATCTCAGTTGTAAATTGATAGAAAGTTGATACGATCAGGTTACAGACTGCACACTGCTGTTGCTGAAGGGAAAAGAGTAAAAGGTTGACGAGGATGAAGTCTGATCAACTGATCTCTCATCCTGAGCTATGTTAAGAAGTTAAGTATGCTTTCATCTTCTGGTATGCTCGGCTGCCTGTGAGACCGTCCTCTCTGGAGTCTCATCAGTCTGCTTTCTTCTGCTTTTACTTCACTCAGACTAAACTATTACAAAAGTTGGCATAAATACGGAGATGCTGGTGCGTTACACACAGATGAGTTACATTCGGGGATTGAACTAGAGCTGATACAATTAATCAATTCACAGAAAATGAATCTCTAACTATTTGGATAATTGTTTAATCCTTTAAGTCATTTTTCAATCAAAAATGCCACACTTGTCATGGTTCCAGCTTCTCAAATGTGAGGTTTTTCTCTGTTTTAGTGTAAATTGAGTGTATTTGAGTTGTGAACCTTCAGTCAGTTTAAAGGTGTCACATTTGGCTCTGGGAACTTGTGGCATTTTTCATATTCTTATAAACTAAACAATTCATGGATTAATCAAAAAGATAATGTCGATTAATCAACAGAAAATGAATTGGTAACAATATGAATAATCGATTAACCACTCAAGTCTTTAATCAAGCAAAAATAATCGTGCTTTAATCAAGGATGTAAATTCACAAATGTGAAGATTTGCTGCTTTTCTCTGTTATATCTTTTTAAACTGAATAAAGTTTGCTTTAAAGGTTTGAAGATGACCCCTTGGCTCTGGAAACTTATGATTCTAACAGTTTTCTCACATTTCCTAGACTGAATCATGAATTGATGAATCAATGAAAAAAAATCTACAGATTAATAGATAATGAACATAATCATTAGTCGCCGCCCTAAATGCTTTATTGATACACGTATGTATATATTAGTGATATACCGTAAAACTTCAATTAATAGCCCGGCTTTTATTTGCTTCAGTCACTGAACTCAACCGGTCTATATTTGGGACAGGCCTTTAAAAACTCTTGCTCAGCAAAGACGGGAAATACGGTAAATAATCGAGGAATGGACACATATTCGGACTTTATGACCGCTTCAAAGGTAGGGAGGCAATACTTGTTTTTCATCTCTCTTGTCTACCATGCCGATAAATCTGAATGAATTATACTTTGGTGCTCAGGGTTTCCTTAAAATGAACTAAACGATTGAATTGTGGAAAATCTAACAGATCTAACGATGTGTAGCATGTCCATATTGACAAAAGTTTACACATTTATATTTTACGTGCGTTTTACATCTTGTGAACTAGCTCAAGCGGGCAACCCGGTGGGCTTTAAGAGGTTTTATACATCCAAAGAACTTCTATAAAAACCAGACCCGCATCTAATTGAGACCTGCATTTATTTGTCAAAATGTGTAGCTGCACCCGGTCAGTAAAAAGGGCTCGGCTTTTAATTGAAGTTTTACGGTAGTAAACTTTTGTGGAAAATCAATTGAGGAACTGTTTTTGGATATCCAAATAGAAAAACAGTATTGATTTGCAACATTGCTCACAAAGGCCTAAAACAACCAGAGATATTAAAAGGACATTTACCTTGACATAAACAGTAAAATGTCTTGCGGTTGACAAATGTATCGTCTCATGGTTTATATCGTCATATTGTACCTTTTCTCTCTGGCGTCAGTTTTCTAATGATGTTCTGTGTTTTGTGTGCGTTTCCAGGTAAGAGGAAGCCGGTGCTCAAGCTCTCCAAGGAGGTGTTTGAGCAGCCTCCTCCCGCCGCTGTGTAAGTTTACAACCACGCTTCATCACATCCACTGCTTATATCCCTGCAAAGGTTTTTTATTGATCGTCACATCCTGTTTTAAGCATTCCTTTGTAGACCTGATTGCTTTTAAACCAAATCAGAATGCTGAATATGTTAAATCTAACAAACAAGTAAACAGGAGAAGGAAGTTTTCTTATAACGAGTACATCTGCTTGTCCTGGATATTGTAACTTGAACACGTGAATGTCAGAGATTAAATTTCTTCACAATAAGACTTTCGACTTTTGTTTAGCATCTCCTCATTCTTGCTGATGCTTGTAGAGCAGCTAAACCCAAACTGATTAAATGAGCTGCAGAAAAACTTAAAGTGAATCTTCATTGAGAAACCTGGTGTTTTGGTTTCAAGCCAACTTCTTATGAAATGTCAGACTTTCATCCATATTACAATAAATCAGTAAATCTGTGCTTTTATTGCATTCACATTATTGATTTTATTTGTTAAAATTACATTTTTATTTTTTTAATTAAAAATGAATTCATTCATTTTAATTTCTTTAAATACATTTTTTAGATTGTGTGTGAAAACATTTTTTTTGTAAAACTTCTGTTACAAAGGTCAGAAGAAGAAGATCAACGTTATTTATATCTTTTCAGAAACAATGTATTTATTTATTTATTCGTCTATTTTATTTTGATTTCCTCCGAACGTTGTCCTCAGGCTGGTGGAGAACGGAGACGGAGACACTCACGTTTTCAACGACAAACAGATCTTTAACGTCATGTTCGTCCCGCAGTTTTCCCCTCAGATTTTTCTGACATTTACTTTCTGCTTTACTGTATTGTTGTTATTTTACCAGTTTATATGTAATAACACGTCTGTCTGTGTGTTTCAGACCCCCCAGAGATTTGGATTCGAAAGCTTGTGTAATCATCGGAGAGAAGGTAATTTTATTTCTTTGGCTCATTTCTTCGACTCATTTTTGGATCGGGACATATTTACTTTCATCTTTGCACCTTTCCTAATCCCATTCAAGGTTTGTATTTTTTTCTCTTACCTTGGACTCTTACATAACTCTTCACTGTTTACTTTTTTCCCTTCTCCCAGTGTATTTTTGGTTTAGTATGGTTGGTCCCTCGCTCTCAACCCACAGAGGTTGGCTTAATAAAGGGTCTGTTAGCTGTAAAGAACGCCCCGGTGAACATTACAGCCGAATTGAACACTTCTGATTGTGGGGAGACTGGAATGCGTTTTATTGCCCATCTGGCAGTAAAATTATTTATTTTAAACTCATCAAATAAGTGGAATTTTCCATTGGCAGAGGTGGCTGCTTTTTCTCTGCTCCAATTGGCCAGAAGTCAAAGTGAATGATTTTTTTTTATTTATTTAGCTTGAATGTAAAAAGATGTTTTGCATCTTGCTGCACTGTGAAGGAGACTGTGTTTAGTAATTCAGACTTCAAAGCTTCTTGACATTTTGCAGGGTAGCTGTACCTGTTCTTTCTCCATTCATTTCTGACAAGTGTTTGTAACCGCCTCTCACCTGACCTTGTTCTCTCGTTGTGTCCGGAGCAGAATTTCGAGGTGAAGGCGGATGACCTGGAGCAGATCTGCGAGCTCGGCCGAGGAGCGTACGGCGTGGTGGACAAGATGAGGCACGTGCCCAGTGGCCTGATCATGGCTGTGAAGGTGAGTGAACGGTGGACCAGAGGACGGTCGACGTCTGCATTTCAAGAACCCCTCGTGCTTTCACACTAAAGGTGTTAGGTACACGAACGAAAGACTCAGATTAACTTTAGCGCTTGAAATAGTGCTCCACTGACTTAGCATTGCACTCCCAAAACATTGTCGCACTCATGATGTACAGTAAAAAAAGGATCCAGAGAATATCCTCTTTTTTTATTCCACGCGTTCTTCTTCCTTGTCAAAATCTGGTGCCTATATTACCCACAATGCAACTCGACAGTTCGGTCGGACAATCTATATATGCCTGTAAACGTACTGACTGAAAAGATCGAGGAGGCTGTATTTCTGATGCGGTACTGAAGGTAATCTGATTCTTTCGTTTCTCAGAGAAACCAGGTCGTGCAGATAATCTGAAAACACTGAACACTGAATTATAACAATAATAACATGGTGGCAACTTCTAGAGGCTAATTTGTGTTATTTTCAGTTTCATTCAAACTTTGGATGGAATTATTTAAAATACAAGAACGTATCGATACATTTAAGAAATAAGCTTACTGCAGAAAGCCGACTGTAACCTGGTTTCTTAAGTGCATGTAAACGCACCGTTCCAGTGGCCTCTGTGCCAACGCAGTGGTGTGTTGGCACAGAGGCCGCTGGAACAAAACAAAAAAAGATGAACCTTTGCAGCAATGCAAATTTGATCACTGTAAGCACTGTACGAGCAAGTGCACCAGGAAGATTACTTCATGATAATCAAGACGGAGGATAAAATGACATATACTGTACAAAGAAAGATAAAGTACATGGAGAAAACTCTTTATTGCATAGTAACATTGACGCAGTCTGTACAGCTGCATATATTCGTTTTTTCTTCACGTTATGAAGTGCTATGAACAATCAAGAAGAGAAACTTGACGACATTTACATGAATGAGGATTGTGTGTCATCTCACTCTCCATTATTTTGAACCTTTTTATTTGCTGTCGTCCTCCCTCAGCGGATTCGGGCCACCGTGAACACACAGGAGCAGAAGAGGCTGCTCATGGACCTGGACATCTCTATGAGGACAGTGGACTGTTTCTACACAGTTACCTTCTACGGAGCACTATTCAGAGAGGTAACATATTCAAGAGATGCAATACACTTACAAGGCTGCACAATAATAATCTTGTTTACTTCTTCTTTGCTCAGAAAGGTTCTGATTTAAATCATTTTACAAATTTTAGAATATTTATTAAGACATGGACACTTAACAAGAAGTTTGGATTCTTTTGTTAACAGAAAAATTATGTTTGAATAAAAAATGTTTGTATTTATATCAAAGTAAGGTATCAAAAAAACTCTGAAACTCTGTTTTTTATCTCCATTAGTATAAAAAAAATTCCAAACGATATCCAACCCTACTGACGGATGCTGGATTTTAGCTACCGATGTTGATATTTGAAGATAGTAAAAATCTGATATATCAGCCAATGCTCTTTAAAAAACAAACAAAAAAAACATGAACACATATACACATAATATAACCTGTTGTGACAAAGGTATGTCTGAGGTCATGCATGTCTCTCAGATTTGGTGTGGATTTTTTTTTTTTTGATAAAATGCCGCAAATCTGTTCTGTGAGACAGACGGGTGACGGACATTAAAAAAATGCTCCAAAAACACAGCCGATGTGGATTACCCTTGAGATGAGACTATCACAAATGACGGTGACAGTAAACTTAACGGTAAAGTTTGAACAGTAAAAACACAGATACGTTAACCTTTATCTTTTATAGTCAAATACATGTAAAATGCAGCCTATAAAGGATCTATTGCCACATTTTTATGTATGTTTTACTTACATTTCCATTACTTCATGTTTAATTATCTGCCAATATTTATGCTGATAGCGATGTATCTGTGATAAGCCGACATCAGCCAATATCTGACCATGTATCAGCCTGCTTTGACTTGCAGCAAAACTAGAACCACCAGTGTGTACTAATGACAAACACTTCCTGCAGCAGTGAGTGGATGTTCAGGATTTCCTCGTCGTGACTAAAACACTGGAAAATCTGTCGCTTCCCGTCTGTCTCGAATGTGGCCTGGTGCTTTGTTTGTTGCCATTTCTCCTGATCTCTTTCCAAATTTGACTGTCTGTTGCCAGGGCGACGTGTGGATCTGCATGGAGCTGATGGACACCTCCCTCGACAAGTTCTACAAGCAGGTGATCGAGAAGGGCATGACCATCCCCGAGGACATCCTGGGAAAGATCGCCGTCTCAGTGAGTTCACTCCAAACACTTTTACCTGCATAATGTGAACGATTAAAAATGAATTCCAAATGACATGCTTCCTGTGAATACTCAGCTCATGTTAGCTTAATGACAGATATTTGTTATGTAACTCTCATTTGCTTATTAATGGGCTATGTTATTACAGATAGTAAAAGCTTTGGAGCATCTGCACAGCAATCTGCAAGTCATACACAGAGGTAAGAGCCTGAGTGGAAACCCATTAAACCTCTCGGAGACAGTGTCAATATCCACTTCTGTGATCATCATCACTCAGCTGCACTGAGCTGCTTTCTTTCTTTCTTTCTTTCTTTCTTTCTTTCTTTCTTTCTTTCTTTCTTTCTTTCTTTCTTTCATCCTGCTCCATCCTCTCATTAAAGGACCATACTAGTGTTTGGCATGTTTTAGCCCATTAACCAAAAGTCACGTATGCTGCTGTGTTATAGAAATTTGAATGTCTTTTTTTCTGACCTTTTAGGCAGCCATTGGTTTCCGTTCATCAGCAAACCAGCATGAGTCATGTAGTCCGTCACAGTGAACGTCAAGCCTGGATTTATTTTTGTGAGAGTTACATTATCGTTTTGATGTTAAGCAGTGCAGACTTTTCAAATTAATCTACATTTAAAGCTGCACTTATAAATATATTTGTATGAACAATGGATTAAATGACTAACGCTAAAGAGCCAGATATATTTCTGAATTGTGTGAGTTTTGTTTTGGAAGCTGATGGAGACCAAACCAGAGCTAGAAGAGAGTGAATATAACTTGCATATATCAAGATACAGTTAAATAAAGAATTTCTGCATGCAACAAAAGAAACCAAAGTTCAAAGGCGATAATATTTCAATGATGGGTTTACAGCTTGTTCTGCTGCACCCAAGTGCCCAAAACTTAAGTCTTAGTTTTGTAGTTTTGGCAATCTTTCTTATCAGTGATGATAACAATGTACTAACCAAGGAAAGTGCTGCGATCTGGTTAACAGGCCAGCAGGTTAGCCCAACTTATTTCAAAGAGAAAACCAAGGCACAGGAAACGTTATTAACCAAACTAGTAAACTCACATGACCATTTACAGACCGTCTCTGTACTGACTGAAGTTGTGTTTTTTTGTGCAATGATGAATTATTACCAACATATCTAGTGCGCTCGCTTTCAGTTTCACCTGTAAATTAAGTGGTTTAGATTATCTGGATAAACTATTGGCCTGTTTAAAACTTTTTCTTGCATGCCCCATTCAACTTTGTTGTTACGATCTCACCGTGCTCCCAGATCTCAGCAATTAGCTTGGTGAGCACAATTTTATCATAACTGATATAAATGATGGACAGAACTACGAAAATAAGACCCAAGTTGTAATTGACTTTCCTTTCATTTTCCTTTTAAACAGCATAATCATGCAGCGATAATCTGACATTGACATTTAATGCAGATTTGGGGTTAATTTTGATGGATTACACAACTCAAGCAGGTTACAAGAGCCTACTTACTGATTTTCGTACCATGTAGAAATAAATGGAAATAAATGGAAAAAATACATCCAACAATCTGAAGTATACATTATCTGTAGCCAAGGAGCTTCAACTTGCAAACACACTGTTATGGTCATTAAAGGGTTAGTCCTTCCTGTGTCAAACCTCTGGAACCACTGTGTGGCTCTTGTTGCATCAACGCTCCATGTAATCGTTTAGAAAGATTATAAGTGACAAACATAAAGTCACACAGTCGGTCTTTACCCACGACCACAGCGCTCCTTCGCAAGTGCGACTGCGGACAAACATAAAGTGGCTGTACACAAACCAACTCCGCTGCTTGTTGTGTCGTCTTTCTCTCTCGTTGTAGATGTGAAGCCCTCCAACGTGCTGATCAACACTCAGGGCCAGGTGAAGATGTGCGACTTTGGCATCAGCGGCTACCTGGTCGACTCTGTGGCTAAAACCATGGACGCTGGCTGCAAGCCCTACATGGCGGTGAGCAGGAAGAGACCAAATGAAAAGAGTTTAAGTACTCATGTGACAAACCTGAAGCCAGTTTTAAAGTCCAAATGAAATTCATTCTCAAAGTGATTTTCAAATGTATTGTTAATATTTTTCTATTCTAATAATTATATATTATTATATAATATTATATAATTATTTCTAGAAGAGAAAGAGTCCAAATTAATGCCAATGTTGCTCCCTAGCTGCTAAATGTATTAATAATCAACTGTTAGTTCACTATATCAATTTAAAAGGTGATGATATGTCAGTGTTGTGTTCGCTACTTGTTACCGATGCTCCCCAGTGGCCAAAAGTACTCACAGAGCTGCTAGCATGAGCAACAGAGCACAAGACATGTAATTTACAGAGATGATTTATTAGCTTTGGCAAAAAAAAAAACCTGCAATTTAATTTCAGTTGGACTTAAGAGTCCTTTGCTTTTATCCAATGATTCATTTTATTTAGATAATAACTGGACAATAAATGACAGTATTTTAACCTTGGAGTGCTGTCCAAGATCCAATTTGCATATCACAGCTTTGGTTGGATTTGACCACCAGTACTTTGTGCATGAAAAGCCCTTTTATAGCTGAAGCTTCGGCTCATCAGTAGACGGGTAAACAGGTTCACCTCTCTGTGTCTCATTATTATCCACACATTTAATGAGCCGGTTACATTTTAACCGTGTCTGCTCTGCTGCTGATTGGCTGAGTGAGTTTTAGGGCCAGCTTAGCGCTCAGGGAACATAGCGGTCTGTGTGTGTACCAGAGGTTTGGGATGACAGGGAAGTGTGCAGGTCGTCTTTGACAACCGCTGCCATAAGTGACATCACCTGACCGTCTGTCCCGCAGCCGGAGAGGATCAACCCCGAGACGAACCAGAAAGGCTACAACGTCAAGTCTGACATCTGGAGTTTAGGAATCACAATGGTAAATCAGCTTTAATGGCTTTTTCTTTTTCATTTCAGTGTGAATTTATATTGGAAACTTTCCATCTCACTCTCATGCACACATTTAATTCCTTAACTTGTTCATCTCAGTTTTTCTAAATGTCTAAGAACACAAAAGTATCTGAAGGGTAAAAATTATTCATAATGAAAAAAAGAAATCTAGCGTTCTATGAGCAATTGCTCTAGACAAAGTAGTGTCTAGACGTTTATTATGAGTTGTTAAATATTCATAGCTTTCACATTTGCACATTTCCAACTCAGACCAGAGAATATTTTGGCTTCAGTGATTCAGCAACTGTGGCAATTCCCCGTCACTTGAACCCGGCTCGTCCTTTGGTTTCGGCATTTTCAGATGAGCTGCTAATGTTCCAGCACAGGTCTAATTTGAATGGTAATAAGAGTGCTAAATGTTTGGTGGATAGAAGAGAGGGTTTTAAATGATGAAGGTGAAAGGAACAGTTCAGATTTTAGAGAAACATTTACTCCAAGGTATCATCAGAACTGGGCAAGACAGAGTGAGCAATCAGTGTGCTGAATAAAACACGCTTTGGCTGATTTTGGGTTGATTTTTGGAGTATCTGGTACTCCTCGACAGCTCTACTTAAGAGCCACCTGGGCAATGGATACTGAAATAACTGCAAAGTGAAGCAGTTGATAAGATTTTGGTTTGAATCAGCTGGTCTGAAGGGTGGAAAACAGCTCTGTAGCTGTTATCATTAACATCCTGGATTTTGCAGTAACAGTGATAGAAAATGTGAATAATAATTTGTGAAAACATAATAGGTGAAACAGTGAAAGATATTTTGGAAGTCACTGGGTGGGTTTACATGCGGACTCGTATTCTGGTTATGGTTGGGATTTGGTGTGTTATGTAAATGTGAATGTATTTCAGAAACGTGATTAATACGGCGGCTGAGAGAGCTTAACACACTGCGCCAGTCAAGGCTAACACAAGGCTAACGCTAGGTGTAGAGCAAATATCTCCAATAATATTGGAATTACGCAATCGGAATAAAAACTAAAATAAACACTGGGACATAATTTCATCATCAATTGCTTGCTTGTGTTTTCTTAAGTTGCAGTGCGCTGTGCTCTCTCAGCTACTGTAGAACTTGAATATGCTCGTTTAGATTGATTAATCTGTAGTTATTATTTTTGATTAATTGTTTGGTCTATAAAATGTCACAAAGTAGTGAAAAATGCGCACGGCACATTCCCAAAGCCCAATGTGACGTCTTCAAATGTCTTGTGTTGTCCGACCGACAGTCCAAAAGATACTTAACTCTACTCTGACATCAGAGAAGAGCAACAAATCCTCACATTGGAGAAGCTGTGAGTGTTTTTGCATGATAAATGACCTAAAAGATGAATCGATTATCAAAATTGTTGATGATTAGTTTTCTGTTGATCAACTGATCGATTACTCGACCAATTTTACCGGACTGCGGTGGCATGTTAACATGTTATCCAGGTTTCTGATTTCTGTGCAGGTGAGTCGAGTTATGTCAGTTGTTAGTCAGTAAAACAAAAAATGTGAGGATAAATATCGGAATGATGCAGAGGACAAATTGCATCGTCGCTCTCGTCGTTCATTACTGGAGAAACTAAATCCAGAGTCCAGGCATCCATGAAACAAGGCGGGTTCATCCTCTGCTGCAGGTAACTGTCTGTGCAGAAACGACTGTGGCTGGATGACAGGGAGGGAGAGACGTGTCTGCACTGTTGTGAGCGATCAAAAACCTGGATAGTGTTAGTATCACGTGTACAGGGTGATGAATCACCATATCTCTCATGTTCCATGAAAACATGATAAGATTAGACCAGGATAAAACCAGGATAAAACCAGGATACTACTTGTACATTAACTGTTTTTGCTCTTTTTCCCTCTCTGTGGCTCAGATCGAGCTCGCCATCCTGCGCTTCCCGTATGACTCGTGGGGCACGCCCTTCCAGCAGCTGAAGCAGGTGGTGGAAGAACCTTCGCCCCAGCTTCCTGCCGACCAGTTCTCCCCCGAGTTCGTGGACTTCTCCTCTCAGTGGTACGTCCTTTTCTCTTGTTATGTCCCATTTTCCCTAGCCAGAGCCACTTCTCAGTGACAGCATTCAGTTCCCACATTTGTGATTTGTCTCTTTTTTTTTTTTCCTCCACACAAATAAGCCACTCAAGGCTGATCTCTTCAGGCGAGAAGCCAGCAGAGTCGCAGTGCCCTTCAACAAAGCCACAATAAATCTGACCAAAATGTGTGTTGATCCCAGCAGAGTGGGCTTCAGTTAATTTCCCCTTTATCAGATTAAGTTCATTATGACATTCTTTTGTTGTCGCGGTTGTTGTTGTTCTGACAGGATGTACAGGGGCTCTTTATTCTAAAATGAATTCATAAAAAATGGTTACAATAAAAAAAATTGTTTATGATGATATCTTAAGGTGATAGCTTCAAATTGCTTTTTTTGTCCAACCAACAGTTCAAAACTGAAGATATTCTGTTCTAAATCAAGGTCGCTCTCTAGTTTTTTCCCCAGCTTTCAACCGCATCTCACGGTCTTCCTCAGCACATGAATTTGTTCAGATGCAGTGATGTTCAGTTTCAGTGATATAAAACACAGAAAAGCAGCTAAACGTCAGGTTTGAGAAGATAAAACTGGCAAATGTTTGCTGTTTTTGCGTGATTAAACGATTAATCGGTTATCAGATTTGTTGTGTGTTAAAGTTCTGTCGATGAAATTATTGACTAATCGACTTAACTGTTGTGTCAAGTATGCAATACCACACGGCCTAGCTGATATCATAGAAGCCAAGTGTAAAGGCAACCAAGAAGCATATTAGACGAATAGAAAACTGACTAAACTGCATCCATCTCACCAAGATGCATCTTTCCTCCTGCCGAGTGTAACTACGTTAGTTCGCGGTCTGTGGAAGCCACTCACAGGCTCCCGTGATACTGGCAGCTGAAATTCAGTCTCATATAAGTGACAGGAAGAAAGCAGCTTCACCGGTTTCATCACATACTATCATGCAGAAGGCGTAACATGCAATTACAGCAGTTATCTGATCCCTGATCAGTTCCACCATTGAATGATCTGAATGTCCATGCAAGGCGTCCGTTTGTTTGTGTGGATAGCTGTTAGCGACCTAGCTAAACTGTTATTGTCGTAATTAAACAGAAGTTATCGCTCTTCTGGCGTTTTTGGTAGTTATCGAGTGTAAATGAAAGTGTATTAAATCACATGTGGATTTTATCTGGACTCCTGAGACACTTAAAATGACGTGTACTGTAAATGGGGCCAGTGTTTCTGAAGGATCCTTTACATCCGGTTTCATTTCCTGGTGTTGGTTTTGTTTTGTACTCAAGTGGCAGTTGCTTACTTACCCATGCAGATATTCATCTTGTGGTAAGTTTTTATGTCCCGGCAGCATGGTTAAAGGCACTTGGACATCATTGTGAGTTGCACATTACATCCTTTCTCCACAGATTCTGTACTCTGTAGAGTGACCGATCTGGTTGGATTTTGGAGAACTTTGATGCATAAATGTGCTTAATGAGGAAAAAGTGAAAGTAAAAACTAACTCCAGACTGCTTTTAGATTCAGACTCATGACTGAAAGTTCAAGTTTCGATCCTGAACTCGGCAGGACAAATCTGGACTGTTGAGACCAACAGCTCAGACTGTAGTTGTACAATAAACAGTTTCTACGTGATAATACGACTGCTGCCCCGGTATGATGAGAAAACCTGTCTGTCGGGATAGAAATACTGTCAAATTAATGCATTTAGTATCCTAAAATATACTTTTTGATCGCATGGAGAAATTTGTTGAATGAGTGTTCCTTCTTTGTAAGCTGGTTGCTGCAGTGAGGTTAGACGATGATGCTGCACTGAGAACAGTATTCTGTGCTCAAATTTTTACCGGCAGACACACACCTGATGTGAATGTTTTTTCAACTGTTCACATCTTAGGATGTTTCGCTGTTTTCTCTGTTACTGCAAGTCCACTCATGCTTGGTTGTCCTGGGAAAATAAACAGAATCTCAGATCAGAGTCATCTGTCAGTGAAGTTTCTTATCAGGTGAAGCAATTGCTGAAACAAAAGCCGAGCTTTGAGACTGAAGGCATCAGTTCAGTAGCCGTGGTATCAGTGACGAGTTACATTTGCTGTGAATTCATGTTGATGTTGCTTTTTGCTTCTGCAGCTTAAAGAAAGTTTCCAAAGAGCGGCCGACTTACACAGAACTCATGGTGAGTGTTGTATTTCTTAAATTCTTCCTCTTATTATTATACAACTAATTACTGTTGTTTTATTGCTATTTTTCTGCTGTTTTAACAGATTAGATGCATGCACCTTGTAATACTGTTAATCAGACACTGGAGGGCATACTAAGACCATTATTTCCATTTGGCTGAAAGTCCTCTCCCTCACATATGAGTAGATAAGCTGTGATGCTTCAGTACATAAATCATATTGCTGTCATATTACACTGATCTGAGATTCTAATGATTTGCAATTGCACTCAGACTAAATTAATGTCCTTTTCCTCCTCAGCAACATCCCTTCTTCACCTCCCATGAGGCCAAAGAAACCGACGTGGCTAGCTTTGTGAAAGTCATCTTGGGGGACTGAGTTGCCACACTTACACAGGAGGGAGGGAAGATCTGTTAAAATGAAAAAGAATAAACAAACAAACAAAAAGCACCAATCGCAGCCCCTGTTACCTGCAGAACTCCCCCTGCCTCGCCGTACTCTCACCCCTCCCTCCAGAAACAGACAGACGGAGCCCAGAGGAGAAGCTGACGAAGCAGAAGGTGGAGTTTGACCCCGCCCCCACCTGGCCTCCATGTCCTCTGTGCATTACCTGACATGAGAGGGGTGGGGGAGACGGGTGCCTCACAAATAATCTGGAATAATTTAAAATGTCTGTATGCAAAATCTCCCTCTTTGGTTCGATTTGTCCCACCTCTGTGCGCCGCCCACTACTCAGACATGGCCGTTATTCGTCAGCGAGTTGACCTTGAGTTTGACCGTCTGTGGTTTAACTCCACACACGGTCAAACTCGAGGTTTTTCTTCTTTTTGCTGAAAAAAGGAAGTGAAAAGAGGTGCAGATTATATAAAAAAGATGAATGATATAATGCTATCTATGTATAATCTAAATGTTTGTATACTCAAAGCAAGTGTTGCATTGGTTTATTAATTGATTGCATGTACAGAATATATGTTTGGGTGAAAACGGGCTCAGACGGCCAGTGAGGAACCGCTGTAGAGTCCGATAGTTGAAGACCTGCAGATGTACGGCAAGGCCCTCCTAGTGGTCACAAATAGGTACTGCACTTCAACTGCTTTGCCTTGATTACAACAGAGATCTACTACACGTTTTGGGCTCTGGCTGCCTGTGAGTGTGTAAGTGTGTTTGTATGTGTGTGAGCTGGTGCATGATATGTGTGTGTTTGTAGGGCTGCACGATTTTGGGTAAAATCAGAATAGCAATTTTTGTACTCAGAGTCGAGATAATGATTTTGTCTCACGATTCTTAGGGTAACAATTTTTTTATTTAACTTGTCCTGTGCAGTCTCATTGTGCCTGCGAGAGCTTGTCAGTTATAGTGATGCTTTGAATGAACTTCACGTTATTTATGTTTTTTGTGGCCAGGCGGCAGGATTTTCGGGTAGATTTCGTGGCCTTGGTACCTTCATATTGTACTTGGTTGTAGCGTTTTGATGCAATATGTATTTTGTCCAAACACTGCTTGCACAACACATGCATGTGCTCATTGTGTGTCAAACAGGGTTCAGAGCAAAGTTTTGGAGCGAAATTGATTATTTTTCTTTTCTTCAACGATGCCTGCCTCCCAGTGGTTTGTGGCTTACAGGCAGGGATTTTCCAGTAGTTTTCGTAGCCTTGGTACCTTCATATTGTATTTTGTCGTGTTTCAGATGGATACATTTATTTATTTTTTTATATTCCTTGATTCTAACAATAATAAAGATTTGACTGTGTTTGTTCAGAGCCATATTGGTCACTGTGCAAAGTGCAAATTATGTGAACTCTGTTCACATAGCTGCAAGGGTCTGCATGATGTCAATTTCATCATCTACTCATGTCTGCAAGGGTCAGCTCGGACCATCGACATGCAGCTTATAATTTGTGACCATATGTGCAAGAGCGTATGTGGCAACAAATATGCGCACACATCCGCAAATGCAGACCCCCCGTGTGGTAAACAGAACTGTGTGTTGTCCCTCTAGGACTCGGCCACACCAGCATTTCAAACAGTTACATTTCCGCAGCAGTCAGTGGATTTGCCTGTGGATTGAAATGTAAATCTACACTTTTGCGGAGGGTTCAACTTTGTTGAACTTTGATTTGCGAATTTGTGCCACGGACCACTTGGCAAACTGTCTTGACAATGCTGACCTTCAAAGGAGCGGAGAGAACTGGAAAGTTCAAAATGTAGACTATTTGCATGACCTGCCAATAGTTACTATGTCACCAAGCTTCCAGCACCATCTATTTCTTGAGCAAATAAATTGTGCTGTGCCGCTGCCTGTAAGGCGGGGGTATGGTTGAAACAACATGTTGTCTGGCAACGTCTGGAGGCAAAAGTGTTTATAGCTGCTCCGAATGGCCACACTTAAAGGCAAGAAGGCGAAAACCCTGCCGTCATAAAGAGGGCTAATGGCGTACACGTTCGTATAGAGTCTCCCCACACCTGGCCAATCACAGTCGGATTGTCTGCTTTGGAAAGTTACAGATGCAGCCGCCCAATCACAGTGTCGAGAAAGTGTGAAGGGAGGGGGGATTCAGACGCTGTTCAGCAATCCGACAAGCACTTTGGCTGAAGCACACCGACGCCTTTACTAACCTGTCTCTCTCACACGGACGTAACTTTCGATTTACTTTCTGTTTCACAGAAAGTCCGTCACGTGTTCCCACCAGTTGTAACACAGGCTCGTCACTTGTGGAACGGAGAAATTAAAAAAGCACTTAGTTTGATGCAGCGGACCGCCCTGCTAATGCAAATACACGTGTAATGAGATTGCACAGAGGTACTACGAGGCGAAATTGCGATTTAAATCCAGTCAGTCATGCAGCCCTGCTTGACACACACACATTTTTAAGTGAGTTGTGTGTTGACATTGTGGTCAGTTGTGGGAGAAGATTACCCATATTCTCCTTGTTGTCTGTACTGAGCCAATCACAACCCTCTCCACTCCATGTTCAACATGAAAAGAACTGGATATTATTACTATTATTATTAATATTAATATTATATTAATTATTGTTGTTATTATTTAGATCCAGGTTTTTTTCCCCCAGACATATTTACTGCAGTTTTTCTTATTTATTACAACTGCTGTTTTCCCTCTGAAGACTTGACCGATCCATTAGAGACTTGTGTGTTTGTGTGGGCTGCGTATGTTTTTGTCGTGTTCTTCTTGGCTCAAACACGTAAATGCTTTTGAACTGTAACTTGCAAGCCTTCTATGTGCCTCTCTATTGAAAACAACTAAGGAAATTAATATGTTGTAGTAAAGATGATGCAGGGATGTCTGCCTCTCCCATCATGTCAGCTTCCTCCCTTTTCACCCTCTGCATGGCATCATAAATCCACTTCCTGTTTGTTTTCATTACTTTGTGTTTCTCGTTGTAGATGGAGCTCCAGATCATCAGTGGTTTTCTTCTACATGTTTGTACTCATCTCTGTTGTTGCATTGGTTCTTGGCTTTTTTCTCATGGTGGTTTCTGATGACAGAAAGCGTTGGGCTGCCTACATAGAGCTCAGCTGACGCCTTTAGTTGTTATGCAAGTACTACTCTAATGACAAAATGGAAAACTTGAAATACTGTTTGTGGCAGGGTGGCAGGATATTGTCACAGTTGGAGAATTTACATCATGTTCTTGCCTATAAATATTTTGTTGCTGGGTTATCACTTGATTTTTTCTGTATTTGTGTCTGTCTTCAGTCCATTTTCGCTGAGTTTCGGTCACTTTTGCTGTGCTCAAATTGTTTCATTGTTGCTTAAAGGCTCAATCTGTGATGTAAAAGGAGACAAAAAGGATTGGAATCTGATATGGCTCCCAAATTAATTGACAGCACTTCTATTTAACCTTTTGCCACCCACTGGTAAGCCCACGGGACGCTACCAATACGTAGAACTTTGACGGACTACTAGCACTAAGACAAATTACATGAATACGAACATGTAAAATATATATGTGAATAGATTAGACTCGTCTTTTTAGTCATCGTGGTCATTTTCAGGAAGAATGCCCCGTTCTAAAAATAATTCAGGTACAATGCATGGCAGAGTATACCACCGAAACCTAAAAAACATGGCGTCTGGCAGTCCAACAGTGTAACAAATCCTTGAAAACTTTGCGTCCAAATTCATCACAATTCAACACAAAAATTGTCTGATGTTTAGTTTAGGCGGACCACTCCCAAAGGGTCGAGCATTTAAAGCTGCATTAATTATTGTTTTTTGCCACTAGGGGCAGCGGAACAAGCTGTAAACACATCATTGACTCATCATCACCTTATAAAATTGTTATATTGGCCTATTTACACATCCAGCAGATACGGAGAAATCCAATATTCACTCTCCTTTTAGCTCTGTTTGGTCTTCATCAGCTACTGAGAAATACATCTGGCTGCTAAATGCTCCATTATGTTCGCTAGCCATTGGCTAACTTTGGCAGGTAGAGCTGAGGAGGACTGCAGAGTCCGATGATAATTCTCTGTGGGTTTGTCACTACAAGTGAACCCTTTCATATTGCACATTGTTGTTTGATTCTGTGTTAATATAAAAATATGGATTAGTGCAGCTTTAAGTGATTGTTTTCTGATGCTGTCAAAGGTTTGTTTACTTCAGCTGGAAAATAGGCCTAAAATTTCAATTATGTTCTTTTTGAAGAATTTGACGATTTTCAACTCCTCCTCTTCAAACATGCAGTAAATATAGTTGTAATACACACAGCAACTACAAATTGAGCCTTTAACAAACACCAGGTTCTACCCTCTGAGGTTCAGTGCATTTGTTAACATTTGTATAACTTCTGAAAAAATAATATTCTGTCTTTGCGGTTTTTTGACATTCAAAACAAACTCCTGTCCTTAGTCCAGTACAGTTCGTCTGTCATTTAAATGCGGCCACCAGGGAGTTTCCTGTTTTGTAACAGACTAGCAATTGTTAGACTTCAGACTTCTCTTCACCCTTCACACCATAATCTGCTCCCTGCTGGGCTCAGGTCCCACAGCCTTCAGCTTACTGTCCTCCAGATAACTCCTTTAAGTTCCTCCAAGTGTTACTAACAGACAAAGGTCTGGCTCATAAAGCTTCCTTCTCTCTTTATTTGCTGTACTGAACTGTTAACCTACTCCCATTATGGTTACCAAACAATTTACCACAGCTTGCTCTGCTGAAAGCAGATGACACACAGTGGATGTGATTGCATTTTTACTCCTACATGCATCTCACTTTCCTAACTCTTCCTTTGTAATGAACGTGAGTCAGAGGTAGGTGGCAGTCTGTCAGACAAAACTCACTGCCAGCCACCATAATGACGACATTAAGGGCTCCCTCACTTGTACATTTCTGTGTGAAGGATGGAAATATACTCTTGAGAAACTCTAATTGCCCTCAGTGTTTTATTGCATGATGAAATTGGCCAAACTGAAACGCGGCCTGTCACAGGTCTGTTCTGATCCATTGTGTTCGTCCTGCATGCTGTTTTTTTTCTCTAGAAAAGATGTTGACGAGTCCCTGAGTCTCTAATGAGGAGCGGTGTCTCAGAGTCCCCTTTGTTCATCAGATAATCAGCATCATTTTCACCAGTTAAGCGAATGTGACCAAAGAGGAGCCAGGCTCAGGGGACGGGGGGTCTTTGAGGAAGGGGACAGTGTGTGCAGACTTCCTGCTGCTTGATGAGCATCCAGGAGAGATCTAGTCATCCCACCTGTTGAAAATAACGGGATGCTCCGCTTTCATTCATCATCACGTGCATGGTCCAATAGCAGTGATTTAGGTGTGCGTAGTATTTGTAGGTCTTTTTAAGTGCCTAACAATGCAATCCTGTGGTGAACATTTACATTTAAACACTTCTCCGTCTTTGTGAATGATGCTTAAACACTGTTTTTGTCCTTCAGTTCCTCTCTGGGACGCACTGACACTGCATGTTGCTGTTTGTTTTGCACTGTACTGAGGAGCCATATCACATAGTCACATTGTAGGAGTATACTGTAAGAAAGTCATTTTGACCATGAAAGGTTGCATGTGGACAGTGTTTCAGTTTCAGCAAGGTGTTTTTGGCTTTTTTGAGAGAGTTTGGAATTATGAGGTTCTGACTTTTCTTTTATGAAATCGCAGTACTAATAGTAGCTGTATTTTCTTCACCTAAAGAGGCTTTTATATGAGACAGGTTATTTTTTAAGTACATAACACACGTAAGTATTTCTGCTCCCATTAGTTTGCTGATTCCGCTGTTTACTTTTTACTATTGTAAACTCAACACCCCTAAGCCTTCCATAGGTTTAGGAGCCAGAGTCCCTTAACGTCACATGTAAGCTGTTATTGTGAAACACTTGCTGGAAGTGTTCAGTTTCACTAACGGCAGTTTAAAGGAAGCCTGTAGAGTGTTTCTCACCAAAATGCATTGTGTGCATCCTTGAGGCCTAACAAGCGTACTGGATGCATTTTCTTCCACGTAAAACATTTGCAAAGCTGATGTTTAAAATATTTGAAATCCTGCATTGTTTACATTCATGTTTACTAGCTCACTGTCTTCTTTAGTGTCCCTGCTGGCTCTTCTTAGCATGTTACCGCCACCGACTGTCGATCAGTGGAATAGTGTGAAACCTTTGGGGTGCGTCGTGTCGCCATGTTTTTGTGCGCATGTGCACGAGATATAAACAAAAAGGGGACCCACTTGTAAAAACACTGCTCAATAGTGCCACTAGTGGACAAAACTCCACAGGGTACGTTTCACATGAAAGTGGAGCAAGGCTGAATTAATCAGCATGAAAGAGTTTCATCCTACAGTGCATACTCATTTTAACCAGGTTTGGTAGTGAACGCAATTTTTAGTATTGCATTTACTTTAGAAAATAGACCAAATTAAATATTTCCGAGATATCGGTATGCATGTCAAATTGGCTTGATTTGTCAGTTTAATTTCACACTATTGTCCCACGTGGCAGTGCGTAAAGGAGGAGCAGGAGCTAGTCAGATTGAAAGTATCTATACTAATTGCTGCTCCAGCAAGATTTTATAACACTAAACAAAAAGATAATATAAAATTATATTTTTGGAATAAAATTTTGCTTTCTCTTGTGAATTTTAATTTGTTTAATAATTAACATCTGTCAACCCGAAATGGTAATGTACATGAAGTTAATAAAAGGAATTATTTAATTAAAATTAAGTACATACTAATTCCAGGTTTGTCAATGCCACCTTTTTTTTGTAGCAATTCAGTTTTTTAACTGAAGAGTTTTGTAGTATTTGTTGTTGTGCGATCACACTGAAGAAGTGACAAAATTAAATGTACTCAAAGATGTCAGCTTGTTTATTAATTTAGCTCAGTTTTTGTGGAGTAGTTTGATGGACACTGTTCTCCCACAATGCAATGCACAGAGGAGACAGAGGAGCTGCTCACAGCTGGACAAAATTAAAAAATGGCAGATGATGGTGAGGCAGCTCCAGGAAAACTTTAGAGAACAAAGAAATAAAAGATAAACTATCAAACCTTTGGAGAAGTACATTAATAACTTGTATACGAACTGCAAAAAAGTAAACCACCGCTACTACTCCCTACTGGCGGGATTAATGCTGTAGAAATGTGCATTGTGCTAAATTTACAGAGCTATTAGTAAATGGATTGTTAATTTGTTTTTTTTTCCCTCTGGCCTTTATTCAGTACCAACCAACAGGCCACATTCTGGCTATTGTTTGAGGATTTACAGTATCCACCGATTAATGGGACAGGTCATCCCAAAATCAAAAATACATATTTTTCCTCTTACCTGTTATCCATCTACATTGTTTTGGTGTGAGTTTTGGAGATATCGGCCGTAGAGATGTCTGCCTTCTCTCGAATATAATGGAGAGCAGTTTCGTGGAGCAACTATCGGCAGAAAGAAAATAGTTCCCACATGAAACTGCTCACAACAAATCTGGGGATTATCTTGAGTAACCGGGTCATGATGTCTGGAAAGAGACGTTGCTGTTGAGTTTTTCAAATGTATTTTTTTGGCACTTTGAGCGCCACAAGCCGAGTGCCATGTAGTCCCATTATATACAAAAAAAAATGCAGACATGTCTGATATCTCCAAAACTCGCACTAAAACAATCTAGATGGATAAATAGCAGGTAAGAGGAAAAATATGGATTTTTGGGGTGAACTGTCCCTTTAATGGTGATTTTAAATAAATTTATGGTTGTGAAAAGTTCATCTTTGGAAAACCATTTACTAAAGTACTTCACAGTGTCGTTACGTCAGATATTAACTCAAATATTTGATGCTCTGTATCCCAAAGCTGCACTCAGAACCTTGTAACTCCACACTCGCAGTTTATTTCTTCTGCTTAGCAAACAGCACCCGCACGTCTGGTCACACTTGACTCGTATTCAATTTTCAATAAGCTGTAATGAGAAAAGAGTCGAGTCCAATCACTCATCACATGGCATTTTCCTGTGTGTGTGTGTGTGATTCTGCTTGTGTGTAAGTGTGCATTTGTCTGTCCCAGTCAGTGTGCTGGCCAGAGGGCAGTGCTATCATTACCCTGCTGTTCTTCTCTGGGGAGATAATAAAGTGGGTCACATCGCTCACACAGATAAAACAGTCATCACCCTCCGCCCTCCTCAAAACCTGCATCAAGAAAAGGTCTTTTTTTGTCTCAGCTTCTCTTACAAGTCAGGCTTTGTGTTTTCTGTATGAGCATTCATATATGTCTGCTTGCATGTGGGAATTCCCGTCTGCGGGTCTATTTGTGGCTCGTGCTCACCTGCTGAGTAAACTTCTGTCACTAGGGGTTAACGGGGGCAGGACGTCCGAGTGGAAACTGTCCTTCGTGGGCGATTATTTTCACATCCCATCATGAGTCCCCTCTTATCCTCTTGAGTTTTTCTGAGGGCCCAACAACAGGCACGTATTTCTGGATGATGCGTCGGTAACATCCAGTAGGCGAGTGGCTTTTACTGGAAGACCCCTCTTTTCTTTTTTTTTTTTTAAGTGTTTGAAGGTCAGATACAGATTTTAGGCTCTAAGAGAATCAGAGGAAATTTTGCTCACCTTCTTCCTCATCCTCAAAATGTGTCAGCGGATGAATCAAAAATATCAAAGAGCCGGTGTCTAGCGCTACCAGCCCTTTACAAATTGTGTTCCGCCAGATTATATTTAGTGTAACTCTGTTGTTAGCGTGTGAACCGTGCTGAGGTTTCTTGGACGCTTTGTTTCTCCCCATCTATCGCACAGCACTTCTCGAGGTCGAATACTACGACATGACTTGTGAACCGTGGAGCTTTCTGTTTCTCTGTTGCAGGTGGTAAACTGCTGGTACACACAGCTATATGTGACTTCTGATGTTGCGGTGTTGTGTTCTTTTATTCGGCGTGGGGATTCGTGTCGGGGCAGTGCCGGGTTTTTCAGAATAAGACGTATCCAGAGATGCTACTGTACGTGGAAGAGGGTCTTTTCGTTGCTGTTGGGTGCGTTCGGGGAGGGTTACCGTGGCTACAGCTCCTTGCCCCATGGGAAGTGAAGTTCTCAGTATATTTACACATCTCTAAAGCCTCTGCTAAAGACTGATGACTGTTCATTTAGAGCTCAATGAATTTCTATAAATATTTTAGATTGCTCAACTGATTATGTGCAATTGTAATGATGGAAATTCAATAAAAAAAGAGGTATTTTTACACAATAAGCTCTGTGTCTGCTCTGTTGTTTAAGCTTGTCTTTCTTTTTTGGGAGGCCAAAGGGTTCAGTATGCTTTAAAGGAACTGGGACGTTCAAAATGGCATCCAACTATGTATAAAGATAAAATAACTCAAAGGGGGGATAGTGGCGCACATTTTCTAACAGGCCTCAAAGGCATTCATGGAGTTACACGATTTTTATGTTTCAGAAGGCAACCACCTCTGTTCCAACATTGGAAAAGAGGGGTGGTTAAATGGCTACCTATTAGTGTGAAGCAGGTACCAGCAACACGTCATTGAAGTTCGCTTGAAAAAAACTTTCACATTTAAACCAAATCTAGCCCAGTTTTAACCTTGTTTAGGCGTCTCTGCAAATCACTGCTGATCAAAAGAAGATAAAGGTTAAAATCAGGCAAAATTTGGTTGAAAATTTGAGTTTTTTGAGACATCTAGGTCACCGTCGTTTCAGCAGCATTTAAGTGACTTTATTTCAGTGATGCTTTTAAAACAACAGTTTTGTTACCTAGACATCTAATTTTAGCCTAGATGTGTTTGGATCTGCATATCACCAAATCAGTTGCTGAGTTCTCTCTTTTTATCTTTGTATTGCCCTCATGTCCTGGCTGGGACTGATGTGTTTGGGTAGTAAACTCAGTTTTGGAGGCCAGACAAATGTCACGTAGCGCAGCAGCTCTAAAGCGGTGTGCTTCAGGGCTGAGAACTGGACCCGTTGAACTTCCGCACATAAACAGTATGAGGATATGCGTGCAAAAAAAAAAAAAAGAAAATAAAAACACAGAATCTCCTGCACACTCTGGCAAACAAAAGCAAGATGAGAGCGTGAGGGGCTAAGAAAAGCAAAACAAACCCAAGAAAACCTAAACAGTGTGCTAAGAGATGATTGGATGAGTGTGTGAGGAGCTGCGCGACAAAGCAAACCGTTACTCCTCGTTTCACACACAACCTGCTCTGACATACAGTGTGTTTTGACGCACATCCCTCCACTGAAGTCAATTCTTAGACTCAGACTTTTAAGTCGGGCGGTGGATATTTTTAGCTCTATGCTGAACCACACAACGTCTTCCTGCCTTTCACGGCCATCTCTCAGGCCTCGGGGAGAAAAGATGATCCTACAGTTTGGAAAAGTCCCATTCTGCATTCACTTACAGAGTAAAATAAAGTCCTGACATGTGACACGTGTGTTTATTATTCACGAGGACTGGAGGATTGTCCATCAGCCTACTTCACACCCCCTGAACCCGGTCACTTTGTGTAAATCAGGCCACCTCTTATGGCTAAGGTCAGGGTCCAGGAGATGCCAGGCTTCTTCCAAATGCCCAACACTATCCGGTGTCACTGGAATGCTGTTGTGTTTATTTTTAACACTACAACTGGTTGCTTTTTTACGCTCCAACAATGTGTTTTCTCCTTGATCCTCCAACGTCATCTGAGTTTCCTCTTCACTTGAGAGCGCTCTGGGCCCAGTGCTTTCAGAGATACCTTTATCTTACTGTGAGCAGGGGTAGGCTTTGTTTACTGTCTCACTGTTACACAATACTAAAGGCCCACTCACTCATTTGTTTTCACCATATAAACTACAGGAGTGTTCACAGATATAACTTAAGTCATAGATGGAAAATCAGCATTTTGTGTTTCTAAACTGATCTGTAGGCCTCTTTAGCTTGTTTACAAACACAACTAATGTTAAGAAAAACCTAAACAATCAGGAAAAAAACTAAAGAAACATTTCTTGAAGAAAATGCGTGTGGTCGCTGTAAGCATCGATCCTGATTGGCGTGATTTTTGGAACTTTTATATCACATGAAAACGTATTGCCCTTCATGTATTGCATTAGTTATAGGTCTAATGGGAGTGAATGGGGGCTTCGGCATCAGGTTTAAACGCATCACAGTATATAAATCATAAACTACATGTCATCATAATGAGCATATTCACAGCTGATCAGTGTGCAAAAAAGATGTAAGATTGTAAGATATACAGGTGCTGTGTTATAAGTACAGTATAATGAGCCATTGTTGACTTTAATGTGTTATGTAACTCATAATAACTCACAAACTGTATATGCCATCATAATGAGAGTGTCCGATTTAAAAAAAACTCATATTTTTCAGGGATAAAGTCATGATTGTCTGGGATATGTGATTAAATATGCAAATTAATGCACATTTTAAGAAAATGCTGAAAACTGCATAAAATTATGAACATATCGACATAAGAATGATATACTGAATGTAGCATAAATGTTTTTCGAGTTACATATTAGCAATTTAAAGACACTTACAAATAATAAGTATGCACGGCAACATAATATGATTGCTGCTGCACACTAATAACATTTAGCTGTTTTCCAGTCAGAGAAAAAGTAATATTTTGGGGCTGACATTTGTTTACATTAAGGGTTGTGTGCCAATTGTTTTATTAACAAATAAATCAGATTAACAAACAGGTGGGCAGCAAACAAACATAAGTCCTCAGGAAATGGTAGTCTAAAAGCATAAGTGATATTTAAGGCAAATTTAGTTTTATATATTTTTATAAAGGTCTTAATGAAAACACATTTCTAAGCATTAAAACCATGTAAACATAAACCAAAACTCACAAGTGAAAACTTTAAATCACCGATAAAGCAAAAGGGACATCAATTTTCAGATATACATTTATTTATCTATTTATTTCTGTATTAATTAATTACATTTTTGTTCATTTTAATCCTCCAAAAACGTGTTGGTTCAGTAGTATTAAAATCAGTTTTTTACCTAGCAGCAGACACAAAATGGCGGACCTCCGCAAGAGCGTCTCCAAAGTTGACAGGAAATCACGTGACCTCAGCAGCGGATAATGGTCGTCTTCATGCCGTCTTTGGTTGGCAGGCCTTAGACCACCAATGAGTGTTTTGGGGGGGCGGGCCTCACTGATTACTGTACAAAATCACCTCAACTTTATTCACTGATTTTGGTGAAACGGGATCAGATTTTAAGGGGAAATATTTTCTGTTTTTCCCTCTGATGTCCTCTGATGTTTGGATTACAGATCGGGCCTTTATGAACAAACAGCAGCCACACCTGTCGATTCAACAAACATTTACTGTGGGCTGTGCGTTGCTTCCCTGCTGCTCCTTTTTAAGCTTTTTTTTTCCTTCAAGGTAAAAAACCTCTTGACTCCACCCCAAAGCACACTTTTTTTCCAATGGATTTTCCTTTGGCTGTTCACATTCATATACAATATTCATGTTGCAGGTCTTGTGCCACCATTTATACATCGAGCCCAGCGGGAGATTCCTGCCATGTTGTTGCAGCATGCACTGGTTTGAATTTCAGAATATAAGCGACTGGCTTCCCATACTGACAGCTGATGATCTCATGGAAATTCTTCTGAGCAGCGCACTTAAAACTGCAGAATGATTTATAATGAAATGCAGCCCCTGAGTTTTTTAAGGGGGTGATGTGAGGTTTGGGTTCGGCACTGGATTCGGAGCACGAGCGGGGAGTTTATATGTTCATTAAACTTTTGACATTTATGCTTCTAAGTAACCAAAAGCAGCCATTACATCCTGTCATGTCCAGCAACAGAAGTTCTTTAATGTTGACGTACTTGATTAAAAAAAGAGCGCCTGCAGACGTGTGGGGCCTCAATGCATATTTCACCTCCAGAGCCCCACAGCTTCTAACTTTAAATATTAGAAAGCAAAGCCTTACTTGACCCATACTTTCATTTCTGAGAGTACAGCAGAAGAAAAGCCACTGGAGCATAAAAGCAAGCCACTCAGGCTTTGCAACTGTATGACATGACTGATAAGTGGATATTTTCATCCTGTTAAGAGAAGAAAACACAAAGAGTCCTCACGAACATCTCTGATCCCTCTGTCCTCCTTGATCTCTTCAGGCTGCTAATAGATCAGCAAAGCCAAAAAGTCTGTGCAACAATAAAGGCTTTGTGAGGAGTAGAGCTGCCACCAAAAAGGGGAAAAGCTGTACTTATTTGGGCAAAAGGGGGGAGGAGCGAGTGCGGGGCTTGGCAGCAGGAGGGCGGGCGGTGGAGGTGGTGGAGATGAAGAGGGGGGCTGCTTGTGCACCTGCGTTAGAGGAGCTTCTTGGGAAAAGGGAAGAAAACAGGATCTGAAACTCAAACAACATCCTTTAAGCCCCCACCCCTCCCCCCCATCCCAGAAGTGTTTATGCTGTTTTCCAGCTCCTCTCTGTAGAAAGTGGGAAAGAGATGAATCAATCAGAGTGAGGCTTGTGTAATAGGATTGGGGGAGGAGGATGGGAGAGGGGTACTTTCTTCTCGCTGGCCTCTGCTCATCTACATACAAGTCATCTCCCGCTGACACACACAGATTTCCCACCCATTCATCTTTTTTATTCAAATCGTTGCTCCGGGAACAAGAGCTTATCATATCCTGTTTTGATGAATAAAAACGTGATAGCTGTAACGCGTCTTGTTTCTTTAATATTAAAATATAACTGCTGACTGTGACTAAGATTTATGTCATGTTCTCGTATAGTGACACCTCACCCTTAGGGAAGTTCTGAAAGAGTGGGAATTCCTAGAATTAAAAAAAAAATCCCATAATATTGTAGCGTTGGATTCACGTACAGCACCTCGTGTGCTTCCTGGTACAGTTGTCTTTCCTTATTCCTTCCTTTATGTGATTAAGCACACAAAGAAGCGGGAATAAAAAAACAGCTAATACAACTATTGCAGCTCATTCATAAATAATGTTGCGTGCATTAAATCATGTCATCTTTTTCTTCAGTTTTTTGATGAACTTTTCTTACACATAAAGACCATTATGCAACACAGTACATCATCCTACCGTCAACCGTTGAAGAATAGATAACTGAACAAATCCGGGCAAAAGTAGCTAAACTTTACAAATAAAATAAGACAAACCAATAAACATAAAGTACAAATGAAATACAAGATAAAAACAAAAATGGAATAAATATATGGGACATGCATGGGACCCTCCCCTTGCCATAGACAAAATTACAACATCTTCCCACCAAATTTATGAACTCAAGCAGAACTTAGATCTCCCAAATCACACATTAGGAGTGGGATTAGTAACTGCCAAAATGATATAAAAACAACAAATGGTGCATCCTGTTTACTGAGCATCCCAGCTGCTCTCTATTTGTGAACACAGAGCTACTAAATGAACTTAATCTCATCCAGTGAGCGTGGTAGCTGTTATTACCGCGGTCACTGAACAAGTGAACAGGGCACAGGCGGCAGCTCTGAGGCTCCTAAGGGGCTTCAGCACCTTCATATTTTCACTTCGCCCATTAGAACAGGTCGGGTTATTATCTTATAGGTTATCTCTACATGAGAGATTTAACTTTACCATAGCTCTGTTATAATGCAGAATAAAGTGAGGGTGACTGTTGGCTGGTGAAAAAAACAACGTGCTCCTTAGAGAGATAAAGTTCAAGCCCTTCTAATTCTAAAGATCCACATCTACTGTTTCTCAAAACGGACATATTGGTCCAACTAGCAACTAGAAAATAAAGCCCTGATGCAGAGACAGCACTGTTGTCCTCTGTATCTGGCAAAATGCACCTTCATGACCCATGGCACCCACAAAAGTAACATTTTTGATGTATCTATTCAATATCTTTTACTGTGAATTCTGCAAGAAAAGGATTAAATCAAATATATATCTGGGGAAAGGAAAAAGACCCTCCCTTGCTCTCTCAATAATTTTCAGGCCACCCTCCATTTAGCAAAAACAAAAAATACATAACCCTCACCCCTTCTGACCCTGACCTTTCCCCCTAATTTTCATACAGTCCCTTAATTTTAACCCTTCAGCAAACCAAGCTTTGTCTGACTCCTCCAGTCGTGGAGAACAATCCTTGAAGGTCCAATAAAGCCTGCCAATGCAGTACCGGTTGTAGTAGAGACTTGTCTTCTAATAAACACAGCTGGTGACAGTTTATGCAACCATTCTCCAATACTATTACTTACTTGTTTCTTACTTACATAACTGGTGAGTTTAACTGGTGTATAATAATACCTGTGTATAATTTTGAAGTCATGTTTGAAATCTCAAAATTTCACATATTTGGGGGAAAAATCAATTAGGAAAAGCCAAATAAAAACAGAACGCAGTTGGAAAATACATAACTTGTGTGTCCCTGGGGAGATACGGCTTACAGAAGATAATATTGCTACACTCGAATAGTCTGACCTCACACACTTGGAGTGAACGTCGTGCCTGCTGACCGCAGAGGAAGTGACTGCCAAAGAGGAAGTGAGCATGTCCCCTTTGTGTGCGCGGCCAAGGGGAAGAAGAAGTGTTAAAGTTATTAGCCGAGTGGGAGCAGTGCGTTTAGGGGGCATCCTGTGCACAACAAATGCTTCCTGCTCCTGCCTCCAACGCCACAAAACAACCACAGAGGGAGGGCGGGGAGAGTGGAGCGGGGCATGGGGGGAAACTGAGAACGTAAACCTCCTGACACGTGAACCTGCCCACAACTAAACACAGGTGGAAACTATATGGTGCCCTCAGGAAAATACAGTTACTCCCCAGAAGGCTGCCTCTATCTATACAGTGAGCTCCTATAGCGGTCCTCGCACTCCTCAATGGAAAATTCATGTTTTTCATTTTAGCAGGCACATTCCTGCACACACACACACACACACACACACACACACGATGGGGCCCCTCCTGACGTGCAGCATGGATAGCTTATTAGACTCAAAAGAACATCAGATTACTGCACAATATGAAATTATTGAATAAAATCTATGATGCAACAGGGCAGCAGGATTAACACCTGAGCCTCCACATCCTGGCTGGACACACCAAGCTCGACAGTGATCTGATGAGGCTCATCAAAATCGAAATAATAAGTGCAGGATGATTTCATCCCTCCTGAGATCTGGACAAATACACCTCTGTGCACCTCTCTGATGCTGTGAATTGAATCACTTTGGCCCGACGGTCCAGTTTTTGGCTCAGGACATGTATTTATCAAGGTTTTGAGGATTAAACTTAAGAATGCAATGCCAAGTGTAGGAGTACCTCGCAGCCCGCAAGTGATCACATGATTAATCACATGTGTGCTCGAAGGAGAATAGCCAGTCAGACAAATGGCGAGGCAAGGCAACTTTATTTGTTTATAGCACCTTTCAACCACAGAGGCGATTCATAGTCGGCCGAAAAAATGCATTACAACATAATAAAAAGCTAAATAAAATCAAATAAAATAGAATAAAATGAGATTTAAGACATTTTAAATTGAATAAAATAAATATAGACAAGAATAACAATAGGCCAGAAATACAGTTATTATGCAGCAATGAGATGCCCAACATTCAATAAAGGAAATAAAAGTGCAGTAAAGTAACCATTCAGTCAAAGGCACAGAGGAACAGCAGGGTTTTTAACTTAGATTTGAATATAGCTAAACTTGACGTATTTAAGATCATCAACAAAGTAGCAATAAACAGTTTCACTGTACGTGGGTCTGTCTCGAGGCACGACCACACGAACGTAACCTCTACTTTAACCAGTTTTCATTCTTTAAAAAATTCAAAATGATTTTATCCTGCAGAATTCAAAATCATTTTCACTTTTTCAAGATATTATTTTGTTTGTGTGAAATCTTTAATATCTCCAGATGCAAATCACATGGGGAATTTACAACAAGTACAACCACCAACCACATAAATAGAGATTCAATTACAGGACATTGCCTGAAATGGAAACAAAAACTAAACTACTGTGGAACAGGAAGAAAATTCTGCTGTTTGTAAGCAAAGTACGTTACATAAGGGGAATTCAGAACCACACTGATAAGTGCACACAGAGAAGGTGCATGGAAAGAGAGTGCAGACAAAATTAATGGCGGTTTTATTCTTATTGTTTGCAAAAAAGAATGAAACATCCAACCAAAGCTATCATGAAAGCTGCAAACCACTACCCTTTTCTTTGTAACAAGGAAATGTCTTTAGAAATAACTGCTTTCTTGGGTAAAGCACGTCACAAGATGAAATGATTAAGCACTGATGTCACTATTAATGTCACTTACAGTCTGTACTAAGACATGGCGATTAAAAATGTCTGAATTATAAATATTGCTTTGAATAACATATTGTTCATCATGACCAGTGCTATATTGTACAGTCATTCTAAAACATCTCAGAGGTTGTGTGCTCGCCTCTGTCGCTGCTCTGCAGTCATGTTGGACCCTGACGTCTCCTGAGCTGAGCCTTTAAGTCAGAAGACATAATAATAAAATCCTTTTACTCTTATGCTTGCGAGTAGGAGTCAAAGGGAGAGATTTTTACTTAATATTATTATATTTTACTTAAAGTTACAATCCTTAAGAAATCAGTCCTGGTTGATTTGGCAACACTGGTGTTAACTGCAAGTCCCAGAGTTCAGTTAGAAATGACACATGTATCGACCGCTGAGGGCCGCTAACTCGCCTTGAGCGGCACTCACTGCAACTGAAGGAGAGCAACGAGCATCTGTTTACAGTGCAGCCAAAGAAACTGAGAGCTGAGAGGATTCATCGCTTCAAGTTTGAATAAAAAAGACGATGTTGTCAGCAATGTCGTCCGAACTCATGAGTGACTTGTTGTGTTCCACATCTCGTCCAGCATGTATTTGCATAGTTTCCTGTGAATCTTGTGTGTGTGTGTGTGTGTGTGTGTGTGTGTGTGTGTGTAGGCAATTTGAATCCTCAGCGGGAAGGGTGGACTCCGCCAGTAACAATGGAAACTACTATGTAGAGACGCAATTACAGATTGCAATATTGAATAGCTATTGCTGAAAAAAAGCCTCATTTCCAATGCATGGTACGGCTCGACTTGCCTCGACTCGACTCGCTTTTGGTATCAGGTACTTTTCTGGATTTCGTTTTCCACTGCAGATAGTAGCCCCTCAGTGTAGGCGGGATTCTTAGTTGTCGTCATACCGACGGTGCATGAAACTGCCGTGACATCATCTTTAAGGCAACACACTCGCTGGATCCTTTCATCGGCAACCAAACAGAGGAACGTCATTGTTTTGTGGGCATTTTTTAAAATTTGGTCGAATGAATAAATAAATTGCGATCACTATTGACGGGAGCTTTGTTTGTGCAGGATGTCCCGTGTCGCACAATTGACAATTCTAGTGACGATTCTCTCTGACCAATCCCCTTTTAGTTTCGGCTCAGCTCGCTTGGAACTTGACTAAGGTGATACAAAAAACAGTACCAGGTACTATCCACAACTTTTGGAAATGGAAAACCAAAAAAGAACGGTTCCAAGCGAGTCGAGTCGAGTCGAGTCGAGCCATGCCATGCAGTGGAAATGAGGCTTAAGTCCCAAGTATGGGACAAGCTTCAAAAACGCTGGGAGCCTACATTTCCCATAATGCAACTCCATTTGAGTTGTCTCCAAAATGAAATATCTACATGAGTAGTATTTCTCATGATGAGTAAATGAATCTTCATGTGTAAAATCAGTGGAGCGCCCCTTTAAGCATTACAACTTTAAATACCAATTTTACTGGTAGAAGTTTAATTAAATACTGGCCCAGGTCTGCGATACCACAGCTCTTTGATTCCTAAAGCTGTCCTCTAAGCTTGTCTATTCCTGAGTGTCTGCTCAGACGTGTGCAGGCCTGTCTGCCTGTCTGGTCCAAAGTGGGCGTAGGTGCCCCCATTGTGCCTACGTGATGTGCCCACTGCCAAACATGTGCCCCACCCCCTGGCAAAGGCCACGTCCCTCAAAACCACCCCTCTGGCTTTTGTTTGGGCGATTGGCATTGACAGGTTCAGCTGTTATTAACCATCTTGTGGCATTCTCACCTCTGGCGTAACCCACCTCGCACGCCCTAAAGAGAGAGAGGAGGGCACACACAGCACATACCAGGTTCACCCTCCGTTATTCCCTCTTTCTCTCTATCATCAATCATTTGTTCATGTATTGTAAATAGCATCCAGTTTGTAGCTGGATGCTGCAGCTGTCTGAAATCGCAGTGGGGGCAACGTGAGCTCTGGGTTCCCATCACTCACTTTACCTTCCTCTCCTCAAAATGTTCACAAAATATTCTATCCAATTTCCTGAAGAAGAAGAAGACTACTGGTTGAAATTGTACTGTAGATTGTCCAAAGTGAGCTGGAGCCTATCCCAGCTTTTTGGAGAGGATGATTAGTGTGCATATGAGTTATCTATGTACAGTAAACGTGCATGCATGTGTATGTAGTCTTGTGTCTGAGAATAGCGACCACACAGAACCTGCAGCATCTGGGAGGTGAAGCCTTGAGATTCTGCACATATACAGTAGCTCTTCTGTCATCACTACAGACCAGATACCAGTATGGCTGCCCCTTTGTGAAGAAGACACTGCAGGTCTGATTAAAGCCGTGGAGAATACACATCACATGATGATTTAATGGCAAATTCAGGAAGTGTCTACTTAGCTCCGTTGCCATCATTGTTTCCTGGGGGCCACTCCAATGAAGAATAAGGCTAAGAATAAGAATTTTATTGGGCTATTTTTTATTAGTATTATACTATATTAATAATATTAAATTATACTTGTATCACAGACAGCAGTTAGTCTCCACTAGACTGGTAGCAACTGTTTTGATGATTGACATCACTTCAGATCTTTTTTCCTGGTTCCAGCTGCTCATATGTGAGCGTGTACTGCTTCTCTCTGTCAGTGTATGTTAGTAAATGTAAGATTTGGGCTTTTGGACGCTAACTGGCACCCTGCTGTAGGCCCGCTCCTCGCAACGTAAATCAAACACACCTTTCGGAATCAGGCGGGGTATTTAAACCGCTCGCGCCCCCCCCCCGCCGCCATGCTGCCAGCCGCAGTTTGTTAACAAGCTAGCCCGTTATCTGTTTGATTTAACGGAGGAAATAATCATACTTGGAGCTCCTTGCTGCCGCCGCGGCCTTCTAGCGACTCTGTCCGGCGGCCGTTCCTCGTCACCGGCCTCGGCTGCCTCACCTGCCGGCCTCAGACGCGCACCTCCGTCCGGAAGGTGTGCTGCCGGTGCTGTGGATGCGAACTAGCAGCCGACTCTTGCCAAGGTGTGGAGGTAAGGATGAGCTGTTTATCCTGATGTGTTCTTCGTGAGCAGTGATTGTGACTGTTGGACTGAGGGTCTGCAGGTGTGTTTGTTGTCTTGGCATCTTGCTGGCTAATAATTTCTGCTCTTAATGCTGCTGCCTTTTATATTTTTGGTGTATTTGCAATCGTATTAATTCTGAATTGTTTTGTTATTGTGGCTGAGCTCGTTTAATTAGGATTTTTGGCTGTTGTTTGGCGCATAAATTATGATGTATGCTTTCATCATAATGCTTTTGCTTTTCTAGTGTTTGAAATATGAAAAGTCATGTTAGACTATTTAGTTTATTGTGGGCTGAAATGGTTTTGCGGCAGCTTGTTGAGGTTTTCTGCATCAGATGGTGCTGTTTATTGGCTGCATGGATGTCAGCAGGACTGTTGCCTTGCAAAGTGCATTCATAAACAGTCCTTATTTTCCTGTAATATTGGCTTCATTGTCACACAGGATAAGTAGTCACACTTTATATTCAGCTAAGAATTAGAGAAATATTCCACCTTAGATTAATGATGCGTTTATGTGACAGCTTGGTTTACCTTTCTTCATGTCAAAATGCTCCTGATTATGTGTATTATGTACTGATTATTATCTACAGCTTATCAACACTGCCTAACGCTACTAGATGAAGAAGAGATTGTTATTTTTTAAAATCACAATAATGAAGGTTAATTATCATAGCTGGCATGTTTCAGCCTGCTGCATATCAGATCATTTTCTGGGTTTAGATTTCTCCACCTCAGCTGTCTGAGGTGTGCAGCAGACGAACGGCTAGTAGATTCCACAAATGTGGGGTTTCGATTGTAGTTTTGTGGGTAAATGTTTATTGCTGTCAGTCCCCAATCTCAGCTGTGCTTTGCTTCGTGTATTTGCTTTTGAGTATGACACCAAAAAAAAAAAAAAAACCCAAAACATTTTAATTGAAGCTGATAAAAACTGACCCATTTGGGGGGCTGCACTGCTCATTAGCTGTAATACTGCTGAAAGGTTACTGCTCAAGAAGCATTTCTTACTGCACGTTCAGACCGAAGACAGCCCTGCGTTGTTTCAGTCAGTTACCGGGGAAATGTGATCGAAGAAGGCCGGTTTAGTAACGGATCCATGAGTTTAAAAGCTTATCAGAAAACACTGCAGAGTGGTTTATAGTATTATGAGAAATAATTTTACAAACCTGAAAAGACATCACTGCAGCAGTCATTTTACCATTTTATCCTCACAATGGTCGCCAGGTAAACTGTAAAAATATGGCACATAAGGTTGCACGTACTTGATTGCCAACGTGTAGTGCCGTGCCAGATGATGCTGTAGTCTGTCTGAACATGGCCTTAATCCCAACCTCCACCTCAGCATCCACCTGCAGGCACAAGTTTCATGTGGAGAAGTTTATTATCCACTCCTCCTCCGTGCTGAGCTCAGTCTATCCTTGGGGGGGGTAGAGGTGTTCTGGTGTAACAGTTTTGTTATACACTTTGGTAAAACTCTTGATGGCAACAATACCGCCAACAATTACTCCATTAGCCACACTGGTGCAACTTTCTACTGGTCAAACGGAGGCCGAGCGACCACAGCAGGGCCGGCGAACCAGCCTCCCAATCTGCCTAGCTCTAGCTATGTTCTGCCTTTTTAAAAATAGTTTTAACCATTAACACCGCAAAGAAATTAGGACATGTTTGAAAACATGCTGCATTCAAAATAACATCCAGTGTGTTAAACTACTGACAACCAACCTGCTTTTGTTCATGGTGTTTTTGTGTGTTTGGTGTTAGTTCAGTTTGACAGATTTCAAGACAAACATAGTGTGAGGTAATTTTACTATATGTCAGCTCTAATAAAAAAAAAAGAGATGTAATATTGTGATAAAACCATTTACTATGATATTTTTGGCCACAGTAATTGTAGCATGAAAATTGAATATGGCACATCCCTAGCCAGGAGTGACGAGGTCCAAGCGTAGATGCTAAATATCAACTCTGCACATACTCTCGATCACATAATAAATGCGTTCCACACAAGTTTCCTGTCTGTATTGTATTTGAATAGCACAGATGTGTTAATGCTCCTTTAATACTGTATCAACGTTGACCTTCACGCAGGTGATTTACAGACTAGCAAGTGTGACCAACCTGATACTGACACGCGAGGTTCAGCATTCCTACCGCTGCTGTAGGAACTGAGGATTAACTTCACTGTAAAACTGTTCATCGCAATGCTGCCGTGACTTGTTTTGAACAAGGAACTCTACCCGCTAACAACAAGGCATCTCCGTGCTTAAAGCAACAATGTGGAGGTCACACCGATTGCCTTGGTGGAAGCTCAGTGCATGAAGTGGGTCGACGGCCTCAATGAAACTCCTCAGGTTTTAAAATGTAAAGAGTATATGGAGTGACCAACTTAAGGAGTCCCCTACACAGGTTTCCTATATAGGCTGCTTCTTGATATAGAAGCATGACGGCATGGGACACCCGACCAACACAGGACTACCAGCCAGTGTTTATGTTTGAGCTGTAATGGACTAATATGAAGCGTTATTTTGAAAGCAGGAAATCCCAGATGAGCATTTGAAATCTTCAGAAGTGGAAAAAACCCCCGCTGTCACGCACTGTCTCACTTACTGCGTGGTTATTTCATATGGATTTAATATGAACACACGACCATCGTCGGCTGCATGAACCAGCATCACAACAGGTCTAAATATAACCAAAGATGCCAGACAAACGGCCATGCAAATGAGGTCAGTAGGTTGATAGGTTGAAACTCCTTGAGGAAACGCTCAAATAGCCGTCCAGGTAATCAGGTTAAAAATGCATCTTTTCTCCAAAATGAGGGAACTATCACACTGTCAAAAGCTTAGACAGAGAAAAAAGGTAAATAAGAGCAAAACTGGTAATAATCATCATAAGTGGAAATATAAAATGATGTCAACATGTACATAACAGCCCCACACTGTCCAGAGGTCAAAGTATTTTTTTCAACAAGTAGACAGAAGAAGAGGGAGAGAAAACAGGGTGGGAGGGACTGCTGAGGGAGAGCTCAAACTTAAATCCAAAGTTTATTGTGAATTGATCCAAGCAGCGTAACTTCCACAGACCAACCCGGATGAGTGTTTTAAGAGCAGGAAAGTTTTGAGTGAATGAGGAGGGGAAAGCAGAGCAGAGATGTTGGCAGCCTCACACAGTTTCTCCCCTTGTGGTTTCATTGTGTATCGTATGTCTCCTGCCCTTCTTTCTTTCCACTCGCTCTTCCTCTGTGTAATTCAAGACCACACAACACAATTGGCTGTGGCTCGGGTTAAAATTGAAACATCAAAGGGAAGTTGCTGAATGGATAAAAAGAGACTAGAGATCATGTATTTTTTTCCCCCTTCTGCTACTTTGACTCGTCACATTTTTTCCGTCTGAAAAGCCCGGGCCGATCATGTTCCCTGATTGCACTTTGTTTCCCCTTGTTAAAAAGAAAATAGAAGCATAAGGGTTAAATTTAGATTTACTGAATATCTACTTGGAGACCATGCCCTTCTGCATCTGCTGGGGTCAGTGCATTTGTCTTGCTGTCTTTTATATGTGTCCCTGCAAATAGCAGTGTGGAGGGATGGGTTGATCTTGATTGATGGATTTAAATCACCATTAAGACCGGTGGTTTTAACCACGATATCATCGTACAGTGCTAAATTGAACGTTTCCAGACAACTGGAAATATTAGTAGAGGATTAAAGAGGTAACTGTCATTGGATGAAGGAAACAGTGTCTCTGTATGGCAAATGACAAGTGAGTCATCGGGTGGTGTGGAGTGGTAGTCCTAGAAGTGAAACTTACTGTATTGTTGGAGAAATACCGATTCATGTGAATTGCCAATGAATGCAAAACAAGAGTCGGCCATCATTGACTCCCAGTTAAAAACAAACAAAAACCCCTTACTGGCACGTTTTGCCAAGCTTGGTGACTTTGACTTGCTTGCAGCTCGAAAATAGCTCTATTTTTTCCTGCTAAAACGATTAATTGATTGACAAAAAATAATCTGTAACAATTTTTTAGAATTGATTAATCAAAGTTATTTATCAAACAAAAATGAAGAACATTTGCAGTTCCAGCTTCTCAAATGTGAGAATTTGCTTCTGTCTTGGGTTTTTGGAAGCTGCAGAGAAATGCAGAAGCGCGTCTGCTTTTGCAATTGGGGTTAATTTGGCTGAACCAAGATTGATCAAGAAAAGAGTTACTGTAACTTCTCTGTGGGCAAATGACCATAGAGGAAGGCACTGCAGTCCAGCGTTGCAATCAGGCTTGCTTTAACATTTTTAAAATTTTGGATTTATAATTCACGGTAACATTTTACATCATGCATTTTACATATTACAACAGAAATGTGTTGTCACTCAGACTGATGTGTACACTCAGCAGGTGAGGCAAACACTCTTAATGACTAAGAGAACAGTCTGGCCGTCTTCCCTGGCTGATTCATCTGCACAGGAAGAAGCGGAGGCACGGTTCATTCAATTAACTCTACAACACAGTATGTGAGCACAACAGTACACACCTTATACTATGTTAAGTGGTTTCATTTGTAACTGATCATCGTGGAAAACATTAGAACACACCGATCCTAAACCCCTAGAAATATTTAGCAAACATGATAACATGGAACCGTTTTGTAAAATAGTTTTTTTGATTATGTATTTTTTTTTAGGACCCTATTTATTCATTTGTCCCATTTCATCAAAACTGTATGAACAGTTCAAACAACTACAACAAATGAAAATTTAAAATATAAATATACAACACAATTGCAGACTCCCCATGTTTAGAGTATAGGTGTAACATAAAGCCCGTTCATACACTTCAATGACAGAACACGCGCGTTATATTGCGGTAAGGCCCTTTTTATATCACAAATGCATTGTGGGAAATCAGTTATGCTAGCAAGCCCTGTCTCAATATAATGAAAAGTACAGAAAGGTTGATGCATCCATATACAATACATATGCAAACAAATCAATGTACAAAACAAAGACAAACGCAAAAACGCATATCAACCAAACAAGTTTGTAACATCTTCTTAGAATAAATTGAATTAGTTTAATGTAATTTTCCAAACTCTTAATCATTAATGTTATAGCATAAACAGCATTTAGTGCTTCACTTTGGTCTTTCAAAGTCAATTTTAATTATTTTAAAACTTAAAATTAGAGATGCTCCAATCCACCAGATTGATATCATTACTTCTCAATCCCCATTAAATACAGTTTCTTTATCAATGCCATTATAACACTCAGTGTTTCCACTATCAGTTACAGTCCTTCAGCACAGCCAGCCGCAGACTCAGTTTTAGTGCCACAGCAACCTCTGGCCTCATGTTACAGGAAATGATTCCAGAAAGTTCCAAGCAGTTAGGTGTACAGATTTTAAATCTGGAAAAAAGACAGCTTTGGGGTCGGATCTGTACTCTGAACTGGCAGATACTCTGAGTTAAGGCATCAGAATCTGTATCAGGAGAGGAAAAGTTGTTCATCCTACTTAGTTACTTATTCTATGCACATTCTACCTTCTTAATTGAGAAAAGAAATTATTTATTTATTTTAAGGTATAAAAAGAGGGGGTTCTTCTTCCTAGTCAATATAAAACAAAAGTACAAAACTGACCAACTCAGTGCACTTTAAGCCTGGAGTCTCAGGCCTCAAATGTTGCAAATTCAGCAACTTATATATTTCACTCCTATCCATCAACCAGATGCTGTTGATAAACTTCATTGTATTCAGAGTGTCATATGGAGACCTTGCAGCAGTGGAGACCTTGTGATGAAGGCTGACCTTTCCCTGTGAGCCGGTGAACACACACAGGTCTGCAGCTCTGCAGGGCCGCGCTGTGATAAACTGTGGGAGAGCTGACGTAGGCCGGTGTCCGGCCTGAGCTGAGCGGCCAACCGCCAGTAAACAGCTCCTCCACTCAGTCACACCGACTCCCACAGCAGCTGGTTCCACCTATTGTTCCCCGTTACCGGAGAAAGCGTCACAAGCTGCTCTGCGACACCTCTTAAGGGTGTCCCCAGAGCGACCCAGTGCACCTCTTTCACACAATTCATCTCAATCTGTCACGAAAATGGACCCTGAGCACGTAATGGAGAACCCGACGAGAAGTTTCACTATGCTGAGAGACAGATTCGTTTCAGCTGAAAGACGGAGGGAAAGTTCACTTAATTGCTTAGTTTGTTTAGGTTCACAGCAGCTGGTCAACGGTGAACCAGGCTAGAAAATAAAAGTGTGATGAATGCACATGTACTGTAGTTGCAAAGTTAGAAAGGGAGTCAATACAAATCCAGCTCCAGTCCCCGAAACGTTTATCAATCAGCTGACAGGCAATCATTTACTTTAATCATAAATGGGAACAAAGGTGATTTTAAAAGTTTTAGTATTTGTTCAGATGTTATTATTCATCAGTTAAATTTGAAACAATTCATTCTCACATTAAGGGATTTCTTTTTAAATAGAAGTTTTAAAGATAGTTGCTGTGGAGCTAACATGAGGAAAACTGTCCCCAAAATATATCCTTCATCACTATGGATGAGACCAGAAATATTTCTGCATTAGTAAATCAACATTTTGTCTGTTTTTAAATTACCCTTATTTTGTTTACTATTTTGATTTATAATCTTCATTTTATTTTATCAAAGCTACTTTTTTGTTTCCCCTGTTTTCTTGCCCCACGAGGCCACACAGTTCTTTGGATGAACTTCACACATACGCACACAAACAAATGCAAACACAGCAGTTTCCCTCATTTCTGTTTACTTCCTTAAACATATTTCACCAGATATTTTTTGTGTGTGTGTTTTTAACTTGCTGTTGTGAAGCAATCTGAAAATGGGGCATTTTCATTAATGAAAGACACAGTTTTGGAGGGTCAAAAAAACATAATTCAAAATGATAACTCATCACAACATCAGGATTGGAAAAAACAACTATGAAAAAAGTCACACATGTGGAAAATATTTCAGTTTGATTTAAAATTTCATTCTTGTCTTCTCTCTGTTAAAAAACAAAACAACAACCCAAAAACTCTCATGCATAATCAATTAAAATTCTTTTCTATTATAAAATCAATACAAAATTTCACATGCCAAGATAAATGGATGATAAAAAGATGACCACAAGTGATATACCATGTTGTCATGGTACACAGATGAGCTAAATATTGCCTTAGATATAGCATCAATGACTGCTTCAAGACTGAAAAGATAATAAACCCACTCAGCCAAACTTTGTGAGAGGAGTTTCTCCATATATTCCACAGGCCTTTACCCTCTAATGTAAAGTGTGATACTCAACTTTAATTTGTTTTCAGCCACATCCGGCAGTATTGGAATACATGCCCTTCAAACAGGCACTCAGAAATCATATGAGGTCCAGCTTATATAACATCAGCACAGATATGTACTGCTGTTGACGGACACATTCAGATGCATATATTTATCCTAAAGCCACAGCACAGTCGTGTGTCAGGTCAGCACCAGTGGTGGTAAAATTTACTCTGTGATCCACAGTACACAGAGTGTGTGTGTGTGTGTGTGTGTGTGTGTGTGTGTGAGCCTGCAGCAGTTTGGAGAAGCTGTCGTTTGTCAACTGTGAGCAGGAATGTCCGTCAGACAGGTGTACAGAGGCTTGACAACAGCTCTGCATGTCAGACAAGCCTCCAGACTACTGCAAGGCAAGACAGAGGAGCACCAGTGTGAAATCGCAATATGGCCAAGTGCAATGTCCAAATCGCAGAAGCTGCGGTAAAATGTGTGACAAAATAGCATTATAATGAAGTGCTGCAGAGATGCCTACAACTCCTGTTCTACAAAATTTGTGCCTAACAAATGTCACATTGTGATTTTATCAGTTAAAATTAAAATTGTGATGCAAAAATTTACACTAATCGTGAATCATATCGCAATAGTAATTTCTGTCAAAATAATCGCAATGTGATTTTTTTTTTTTTTTTTTTTTTTTTTTTTTTTTTCACCACCTCGTGCAGCCCTAACCCCAGCAGTCTGCATGTTGCCACTGTTTTTACTGTGTGTTTTTCTTTAGTCGCTGAGGAATGCTATTACAGGAAATTTGCGGGAGGATCTGAATCTGGCCCTTCCTTCTATCTTTTTCCTGAAGTGAGGAAATCCCTCTGTATATTTAGATCACAGCTGTCCACCATGGAAATATTCAAGGCCCCAAATGACTCATGGAAGGTGAGAGCGACCAAACTAAAACATAAGCTCAAGCAGAGCCAGAGGGGTTGGGGTGGTGGTAAATTTAATGCAAACACTAATGACGAAAATCGACTTAATTTATTGATAGTCAGTTTATCATTTATCATATTAAGTAATTTATAAAGCAAAAAAAATTCAAACATTCTCAGCCTCCAGCTTATCAAATTGATTTAATGCTATTTCATTGTACTTCGGGGGCTGCAGTAGCTCGGTTAGTATAGAGTTATTTGTTGGTGGTTTAATACTCAGCTCCTCCATTGGGGACTGTTGGCTGGACAAAACAAGCTATTTAAGAATGTTATCCACCCCGCCTCTTTCTGTTTCTCGCTGTATCACACAGGGACAGACACATCGAGGCTGTATGTGTCTGCTCTGTTGACTTTTTTTTGTCAGCTGTTTGTTTTATACAGTCGCCCCCCCCAAAAAACTTGCGTTTCGGATTTTTTCACCCGTGATTCTGTTTTTCACAACAGCGGGTGAGCTGCGTGTGGAGGAGGCTTAATGTTAATGATGTAGCCCGTCGAAATGATCGAAATCGACGTGGTACCGAATGACATCGGCACCAACAGGTGTGTTCAGTGTTGCTTTACCTGGTCCGTGCTTGTAAAATATCCACCATGTCTGCGTAATACCAGAGAACATCTCTCTCTCTCTCTCTCTCAGAGCACGTGTGATTGTGAGTATATCTGTATGGGAGGGGAGATTGTCCACTAGTTAATCGGCCGTGGATGGCGTCGGTCTCTTGGACGGATAAACAAATCAAAATAAAAAGTCACGCTCAGCTTGCAACATGCTCATGTTTTATAAACTGCCAAAAAATGCATTTTTGCTTGATATATATAACTAAACAATGAATCGATTATCAAAATAGTTGATTCATTTTCAGTAAGTCTGTAGAATTGCGTTTGAACACATGAATGTTGGGAGTGCGTATGCTAGTTTGCAATTAAAGTTTATTTATATAGCAAGATTCAAAGTGTTTAAGTGCTGAAGTGAAACAACAGTACAAAGCAGAGACTGAACACACGCAGGAAGACGATAATCAATACTAGTACAGTATTTAAAACTGTGGATTGCCACCGATAATGCTTGCTGATCGTCTTTTCTGTTTTGTTATAGCAGCTGGTATAGCAGTATTAAAAAATCAAGTACTGGTATACCTTGAAAATAGCCCCCCCCTTTTTTTTTTAAAAAAGTGCTTAAAGTCCTTGAAATTCAAATGAACCAAATAACGCTGTTTTTATATTTTGACCAAAGTTTTGTTCAAGTCATTATTGCTATTTATTATCATTCTTGTGCCTTATCACTTTCAGTGCAAGTGCTTGTGTGCCTTTTTGCTACTGAATCTACATTCTGCTCGCTATTGTTTTGTGCTGTTGGCTTTAATTTGTACAGCCCTTTGGTCAACTACGGTCGTTTTTAAACATGCTATAAATACATTTGATTTTATTATAATTAAATTGCTCAGAATCAGAAATCAGCATTTTCTTTTTCTTTTTTTTAATTCTGACGTGTCACCATCTCTCCCCCTCCTTTCTTCCTCGCCTTGATGAGCCCGTTACCGGACACTAAATATGCCAGGTGTAGATTTAATCCAGCATGGCTAGAAATTGCTCTTTTATAGCCCTTTGACTTTTTTGTTTTAAATCAACTGCTGACTCCTCACTCCTCCTAACCGGACGCAAGCGATCAACAACTGCTAGGCTAAAAACAAGGCTTACCCAGTCTGTTGCCACATTTTGGCTCAAAAACTGACGTCCATAGAAACGTTTGGTCTCAACTTCAGCCGGAGCATCTGCAGATTGATTCCATACCCAATAGTAGATCCACTACAGTTAGACACCATACGAGATTAATAAATCGCGTTTTCGTTAGCTTTGCTGCCATCTTGACTGGAAAGGAGCCTGCTGTATGTCGCTGCTATGCGTCTGCACGGTCATATTGGAGAGGTCAAGATCGCTAAGAAACAACATCCGGTATCCTTTTTAGAAATAAGAACCAGAAAGGAAATGATCATTAATCTTTACCGTTTTAATAGCTGACAGATACTCTAAACCATCAACTGCTCCTCATCACTTCCAGAGCCTCCCGCCTTGGGATTTCCCACAGTCCTGTGTGCTTCCACACTACCCTGACCTCTGTAACGTGCACGTTCCCCGCAACCCGCTGTCATGTTCTTCGTGTGAAACAGCTGTGTGTGTGAGGGAAAAAGGGTGTGACAGACGGGAGACAATAACTTTTGGAGGGCCGCCGTCCGTTTTTAGACTCCACTGACCCGTTTCCAGTGTCATCCAAAGATTCCAGAGGAGCTGGGAGTGTTTCAACCGCTGCTGCAGGAAGGGCAGGACAACTGCGCTGCAACTTGAAACTTGAATCAAAGAGCCTCTGAAAATAAAGTTTGTAATAGAGTTGTCTTTATGTAAAGGTTAGTGAGGCTGGATGCCCCCGTCTTCCTGTAATTGTCCCAGTCATGCTCCTGTTACCATGACCGAGCAGAAATCCAGCAACACTGAGTGTGAATGATTTACAGCTGGTTGACACAGATGAACTAGTGCTTAGAGTGACGTAGACACAAAGCTTCCTGAATATCCTGTAGAAATGTAGAGTATTTAACAACTTTTGTTTGCATTTGTTGCCAGAGCAAGAAGTATGACCTCCCTACGAGCCCCCATGCAGGAACAGTGCTGGGGTGTACAGAATTTGGAGTACTGGCCACAGTTTAAAATGCCATCTAACATGCTCTGGCCCAGAAAGACTTTTGCCATCATTACAAAAGAAACAAACATTTCTGAGCATTCAAATATACTTTGTATTGGGTCCAATATTAGTTTAATAGCCACCAAGAAATCTATCAAGATATTAGTTTTTCAACCCCATCGCCAGCCAGGAATGTCAATATTGCACGATTCTGCAAAACCCCAGAATACGTTCAATGAGAAGATTTATTGGAGAAGTCCAATGGCAACGTTTTTCAAATTCTCACCTTCTACAAAATCTGTGCATGCCAAACTAGAGTATAATTAAGGACAGATGTTGGTAATAGCAAATAAACTATGGTTACGGTATGCTTAGGGTTAGGCAACTAAAACTGATGGTCATGGTGAGGGAAAGATTGTGATTATGGTTAATAAATAGCTTAACGTTAACTACATGTCTGTGACGTGATGCAGTCTCTGGCCTCCTGCGTTAAAGTCTTGCGTGCTACACACCCATCCACCACCCTGACCTCCACACCCTGACTCTGTAACCTGACACTACTTCCTGCATTGGCACTGAATGAATGTTGGCATTGGACGTGAATTGTGAATCGCCAAAATTAACCTAAATCCCAGGGATACGGGGCTGTATTTGTGTGTCATTGTTGGAAGCAGTTGGCCAAAGAAAAACACTGATGCACATACGTTGCTGACCCAAAAATGCAAAAGCTTGAAGAACCTGCCACTAACAACTATTTTCCTATCGATTACTCTATCCACTATTTTAGCGATTTATCTAAACGATTTAATTTTCTTCAAAAAAAATTTAATTGACCATTTAATTTGAGTTCATTTGATTTTGACAAACCGTATGTCATTGTATAATGCATCACAAAACAAAATGTAAACAAAGGTTTACATATTAAAGTGCAAAACTGTAGGTTTAAGCTCCAACATAATAAAAAACAAAATAAACACACACTGGCACCGTCAGTCATCGCAAAACAAGCCCAGATTGTAACCTAAAGATTCTCAAACACTTATTCAGTGGAATTTCTAAGGTAGCAGGCAGGCGACTTTATGGCTGCATATTAAACAGCTACAAGGACAAAATATATTAAAAAGCTCTCCTTACTGAAGAAGAGACAACTCTATGGTTTCAGAAACGCAACCCGACATCACACTGCAGTGGCCAATCCAGAGATCAGACCGGTCAAACGGCTCCACAGTCAGCCAACCAGTTCACCAGTTCTATGATGCTCTCCCAGCTTCAACGTCTGTGTCTGGTTTACAGTCTTAGCGATACCATGAAACGTCCTTTAGTTTGTGTTCATTTGTTTGAGAGAGAGAGAGAGAGAGAAAGCTGGTGAATCAGAGGAATAAAATGTTTATTTTCTGATTGTTTCACAGCCGTTACGTTCTAAAGCACAAATAAACACGCCCGCACCACCGCACTGTCGTCATGAGGCAGCCATTACGTACTGATATTAATTAATGATAACATTTAATGATAGCATTTCCATCGTCGACGTCATCGATTACGTCGACTTCTCGCGGCAATCCTAGTATGCACCCTGTGTGCAAACTTTATTTGAAATGAATGGGTGCCATGTGGGAACACTGTATCCAGTTCTCACAATGTATGTGTTCTTACAAATCAACAAAAAGTTTGTATGACCACAATGACCCGGGTTCTTGTCTGTCTGTCTCCTACTAACAGTCAAAGTTTTCCTAATTAAGTAGTGTTTGTTGCGTAAACCCAACTAGACATCGATCATGGGCTCGATCAGAAAACACTCATTAGTTGTTTTAAAAGGCAGTGACAAATGCCTGCTTTGTCATTTAGGCAGGAAGACTTGTTGGACATGTGTCATAAAGGTTCAGTCACACCAGCACCCAGATTTCAACTTTGGTGAACGATCACACACAAATATGCACCACTGACCAGTTGCAAACCTTCTTCATAGTACTGCACTTTAAGGGAACCGAGAGAACCGAAGATGAAGATTGTTAGTTGTGTCGAACCATCCAACTTTATATGACCCTTCTTTGCTGGAGTATAAACTCCTCCACTAAAGTACAAGTAGTGTTGTGCCACTTGGTGTGACCGGACATTAACAGCTAAGAGAAAGCTGATAGACAAACTTAATGAATGAGTGAATGTCAGGTACGCTCTCGAACACAGAGGTCCTTTGCATTTAAGAAAACTGTACATTTTTCAAAACCTCCTGATTCTGACTGAGATAATGATGCCAAGTATAGCATCTAATATAGCTTTTTATACGTGCTCAGGGTTCAGCAGTGATATGAGTCAACTGCATGAAATAGCTCCACATTTTAATACCTGATTGTCAAAGGATTTTATTCATCATTTATGTGGTTCCCATTGGAGACATTATTATCTAGAGCTGTTCGGCCCAGTAGCTTTGTGAGGAAGTAACAGGTTTGTATTCATCATAAAGATCAAAAGGAGCAAATTAAGAAGCATCCTGGGCGATGTAGACAAAGCTTGTCTTTTACTTAGTTTGGGACTCCCATGATCACAGAAAACATCACAAATCAGATCAGGGAGGTCGAAACAGGTGAAGCATCACAAGGTCAAAGGTCAGCTGTCCTGTGCAAGTTAAAAACTACCGTTAAGTCTTTGTTTGACACCACCGCCTACTCAAATCATCACACGAGAATCCCTGTATCGGCTTACACAGCAGGTTTGGCTAGTGCTCAACTCTTCTCTCCAACTTTGACCTGATCGCAGGAAAGACACTGAAGCGTTGTGTGAGCTGGTCATATAAACCACTTTAGTGTACAGCAACCACAGAACCACAAAGCACTTGCATTTTGTAGACAGACAACCAGGGACATCTACAAACTAATGCTGAATTAGTGAAAATAGAATTAAGGGTGTCAGAGATCCATGTTTATTATTCTATTTTTATTGGCCCCCAGGGCAGGATTTATTAATGAGACCTTTTTATTTGTTTTCATCTTTTTTTTTCAACATCTATCCTTTTTAAGACAATGCCAAGATACGGATAAGATAAGCATTGATACAAGATTTATTTACCATTAGTAAAGCCATTAGTTACAAGTTATAAACCAAAGAGTGACCAACATTAACACTTGGTAATTAATTGTTAATTTTCTGATATTGTTTGGTAACTTGTAAATGTAATCTGTAAATTACTGGTTTTGAGCCTAGGAAGAACTAAGCGATGTTTACCAAGGACTGAAAAAAAAACTAGCTAAAAAAAGTCGAGTATACCCGTGAATATAAGATATAATCTTCCCAATGAACACTTGCAAGCTCGAGTGAACTGTAACTTCACCTGAGAGCAGTGTGGACAAACCAAATTATATTCAAATTAAAATCTACCAATTATATCCCCATATTGTGCCACAGTGTCACTGAACTATCACATTTCAGATAAGCAGAAGCCTCAGAAGAAGTTGTGAGATAGGAAAAGTGGAGCCTTTACACTAAAAGACTGACCCTGCTTCCGATGTCAGCGCTGCTTATCACACGTAGACTTGCTTCAGGAGGTTTGTGGGACACGCGACTAAACTTTCACTGAAGTGACACTTCTAGTCCTTGTGTAGTTTTTTGTTCATTCTGGAGATAGTTATGATCAAGATAATTCCTGTGTTAAGTCAGGGGTAAATATACTGATGCAAATGATGAATTGTCTGTACCATTTAACATCATGGTAAATAAAAAATATATAGTCTGATTTAAAAAATAAATAAATAAATAAATATATATATATATATATATATATATATATATATATATATATATATATATATATATATATATATATATAGAATTATCAGGAATGTCATGTAAGAAAGAACAGACTTGCACAATGTTGCTATTTTTCATTAATTTATTTACCCTTTATGTATGCAGGGGGACATTGATTGATTTATGATTGCCTTATTTAAGACTGATTTTCAATAAAAAAGATGTCCAATAAAAATATTTGTTTCTTAACTAAATGTAAGGTAAAGTGATTCCAGTATGTTTTAGTGCCATTTTACGAGTTTTAAGCATATTTTGATGATTATCGTGATAATATTGTGAATCGCAATTATTTTGGCCAGGATAATTGTGACATGACATTTTCATATTGTCCCATGCCTAGATGCGCATGTGCCTCCTGATGATTGCCCTCAAAATGGCATAAAACTGAAGGATGTCATGCAGCTGTTTGCATTCATTTTATTTGATAGTCTAATGCCTAAAATGTCAGTTTAATGTACCAACACATCAGGCAATTTGTTATGCAGGCGTAGCTAGCAACTGGTATTTTCCGCCAAAGTAACAATGTCTTAAAAATGCAGGATTTCCTAAAAATCTTAGAGTAAAATTTCCATGATGGCTGAATTTTTAGCCACGCTAGCAGCCTTTAATGAGATGACAGAATAAGTGGAGCTCTTTCCTCTCCTCCTTATCTCAGGCCTCTCCTAATACCTGCCATCCTGATTAGATGTGGAAAAAAAGCTCTGTGCCATCCTTCCTCCTCTAATTGCATCATCTGGATTGATCGTTTTGAGATTCAATTAGATCATTTTAAAATAGATTGTTCAGACTTCATCAGTCAAGAAAGCTGAGGCAGAAGATTGTGGTTTAAAGTGTTGTAGAGCAGGTGTGCTAATCTGTAAGCACAGATCCCCCACATAGAAATTATGGTTTGACTGACTGTGATCCTCCTGTCTGTGTGTCTCATGTCAGCTGGATCCTATTCACTATATTTTCCCCTGACATTTCATCTAACACCATCAGCAGGCACATTGTTTTGTAAATTTTCCAACATGATGACTTAAAAAACTATAATGACCAAATTATCACAAAACTGAGCTTTACTTTAAACTCAATGCCAGCAGAGAATACTAATACATTAATTGAGAAAGCAATCTCATAACAAGATGTTTAAATTCAAAATTTTCTGAGCGCTTTAAGGACTTGAGTAATGCACTAATGTAAGCCAATGTAAGCATGAGACAGTTCACCCCAAAATCAAAAATGGGTGACGGACGAATCCTCTTCTCCTCACATTACATCAGTGGTTGTTCAGTCCTGGTGGACCGTTGCTGTGGCTGACACAGCAGCGTGTGTGTGTGCGCGTGCCAAGCGAGTGTGTATGGTAAAGCAAGTGTGAGAGAGCGAGTGGCAGAAAGTGATGGTGAATGGAGAGGAGGCAAAAGAGGAAAAGATCAGCAGTGAGTTGTCAGTTTGGCAGTAAATGTAACGTTACAGTGTAGGTTACGGTGTGTCAGTTAATAAATGATGCAGCTTCGCAAGACCAAGAAAAGTCCCAACTGCTGGAAAAGTGAAGGGGGTCCTGAAGTCAACTAACTCTGGAGGAAAGCAAACATCTTCCCTGTGCTTCCCGAATATGGTCTGGAAGTAAGATATATCATTAGTAAGCTATATTATATAACATAATGAATAACTCTAGCATGTAGGAATTGTTAGTAGGCAATTATGATTAATAATGTTTACTTTAACGTGATGACAGTGGTTGGTTTGTGTTGGTCGATGATGTAGCTTACCTATAGGTAGCTATCTACCTAACTAGTACAGTGATTTTTATTTTTATTTTTTTAAGATGACATGGTGGAGAAGATGAAAACGACAGCTCCCGACGTGTTTTGTTTTTGTGGCAAATGGCTGGCTAGCTAGTTGTATTGCGCTGTCGGAGAGCACGCGATTGCAAGTCGCGTTTATTCTAGATTACATGCATCGCGGGCTGTTTTTAAACATCCCCCAGCATCAGTTTAACGTCAAAACTAGCCTAAATATGACAGCTAATGACAACTAGCAGCTGAGTCTGATGATGTGCAGCTGAAGCTAACAGATGTTGAGCTAAGTTAAGTACAGCTTAAACTGTTGAGCTGAGCCTGACAAGCAGAGGTGTCCTAAAATGGCCACTATACAACCCTTTTCATTTATATAACAATGTGGCTTCAACTCTCGTGCCACCATCAGGCCAAATTTTACAATTTTTGCCCTACTAGTGGTAAGGATCTAAGAACAGCGAAGTTATCTCTCCATTTTTCATTTAAACATTTTTTGTCCGGTTTGTGATGAGTATTACAGCCTCATGGGGCCCCTAAAGTGGCAGTAGACTTTTCAGTCTTGTTATGGCATTCTTGATTTACAGTACACGGTAAACACTCGGTGGGCTGACAGACGGGGAATACAAAGGTCATAAAACCATATCATCCATAAATACAGTGAATATGTTTCAACCTAATGAGCCTCCACTTCCATGTACCTAAGACCAGAGTGTTTACTACAGCTCATACCTCTGGGACATTTTGGGGCCTCCTAATCTAAAGGCCCCAAGGCCTTCAAAGGATTCCCTAGTTTCTTATGCCGAAGAAGACCTGCATGGGACTTCAGGGACCACACTGTACGTGCTGGGAGTGGACATTTAATCAAGAATCCTCACTTATGTTGAACATTTACATCCAAACCAAGATGACTTTGAATACAATCCTGCTGTTCAGTTCATGAAAATACTGTGTGAAACAAGTGAGCCAGAAAAATGCATTAACTCCAACAGCACATACCTGTAACACAGTTGTTGATGGTACAGTACATTTGGATATGTTTTAATCAAGCCATAAATAACAGTGCATCAATCAAAGCAGAGATAATGTAGTTAAAATCTAACTATCAGTAAATGATCTCAACATCACACTCAAGAATGTCTAAGATGTGTTTACCTGACTCCACACACTCCTGGTTGCTATGGAGAGGCTAATGACAAGTCTGACTAAGGACCCAGGCAGCAGCAACAGCAGGGGCATCAGGCCAGTTGACAGTGGCAAACACACACACATATACACACTTACATACACACACACAGCACCATTAGCAACCATAAAAAGCCAGGGCTTGTCAGCATTAATCACTCCTGGTCTGTTATTGTGAACTCTTTAGCGGAGGTGTACACGGACATCTAACAGCAGGTTTTTCCCCATCATCATGTGTGCACAGTCCATGTGATCCAAAGGACAGCAGGGTATCTTCAAATCTGCCCTCCACCAGGAAATTGTCAGTGTGAAAAAAGTTTTTCACTGCCCCAAAATGTTGAAAACTTGAATGCTATTTTATACAAACAGGTGGTGAGACATCATGTTCAAATTCAGAGCAGCAGTTTATTTTGTATTGAATGTATTCCTGTTATGCTGTAAAGGTGCCACATAATCTGTTCATCACTTACATACTGCCCTCAATTGCTGAAATAGGTGCGATTAAGCCTCTATTTTCCCCCAAATACTTTTATTATACAACGACTAGGATTGTAAAGCCAACTCAGTGGTGAAACGTTCAGCAGCATTTTATTTCACCTGCATCAGCCAGGTTTAAGGCCGGGGTATGCTTGAAATGAACGTTTTGGGCCGACATGTCTGAACGTGTCTTAAAGTAAAAGTATTTATAGCTGGTGCAGCCATGTTCAAAGGGACGCCTGCCGTCAAACAGTGTTCATAGTGTTGCACTGGGTAGTTTACAGGAAAGGTGACTGAAGTAGTTGCGTAAAGAATGAAAAAGACAGCTTGAGAGAGAACTTCAAATAACTTTGTACTTTCTCACATCTGCACAGCTGGTTAATCGCTGAATGAAGAGGGTGTGAATGTTGGATTGTCGGCTTCAGAGAGTCGGACACAGGCTCCCCAGTTCCGACATCAGAAATGTGTGGAAGGAGGGGGTTTTAGATGCTGTTAGCTGATCTGACAAGCACTTCGTTTGAAGCATACCAACCCCAATCTTCCTATTTGCCAAAACTTGCTCACAAATATCCTCAGACATTAAGACGGTGTAGTCCCTCATTCGTCCAAGAGTGTTCCATCGTAGAAAAGGTTTCAGTCGTAGTCATCAAGACGTTTCGGCTCCCATCCGGAAGCCATATTGAGAATGACTTCCGGATGGGAGCCAAAACATCTTGATTCTGAAAACAGTGTCCAGATGACTACGACTGAAACCTTTTCTACAATCCTCAGACATTGTAAAGATGCTGGTGTTGGCTTTGGATGCTGCGATAGCATCTGTATGAAAGCCTCTGCTAAACTGCAAAACCTGAGCAAAATATCTGAAAAAATGGGATGCATCTGTACCAATATAAATTAAATTGTTTTGAGGGTTGTTATTCTCCCTTTCTACGTTGTTTCAGATTCACCAAACAATTTTTAGCTCACGTTTAAAAGGTTGAACCTTTTTTAAACTGTAAATTGCCAACACATTGCTGCCATATTGCCTTTTTTATTTGGCATTTTCAGAATGAATGTTTGGAGAAATGTTCAGCAATGTTTCTCTTGATTTGAACTTTGAAGATGCAAAGTACTTAAGGCATTAAAGTTAAGCATTGTTTGGTAATTCCAACACTTCATGGAAAAGGAGAATAACTAGCCTATCTAAGTAAATAAGTATCAGTTTATGGGATATTATAGGGTGTGAAGTTTTCCAGACAGCAAGACAGTGGGACTCAACACAGATGCTGGTGTAGCAACCCGAGCACAGTTGTTGATATGGTCGATCATAATGCAGTCTTAATCTTTATACAATGTCTGTTTGAGTGTGCCACAAGGCTCTGCTCTGGGCCCGCTGCTCTTTTCTGTTGTATGCTACCTCTCAGTACAACCCTTTTATAAAAGTGGCATTAATATTAATCAGTACAGTGTATTTACAATAGCAGCTACCAAATGTAAAGTTAGATTCAGTCGCTTGTGAAAATTCCTAAAAACTACATATTTGAACAATATTTAACTGACGAGATACCTCTAGCAGCCAACTCTTGTCTGTCAGGAAAGGTGCATGACATTGTTATAGAGCCTCAAAGTCCATGTAGGGAGGAGGTCGGGGTGAGTGGAAATATCAACAAAGCATCAGACTTTGTCACAGGAGGCTGCTATTAATTTCCTGTTTCTTGCCAACAGTCAATGTTGGTTTCTTTTAATCATGACAACAAAGGTTCTCCAACCTTAACAAAGTAGTAATTTTAACCCAAACCACGATCTTTCCCTAAACTTAACCAAACCTTTTTGATTTTGTAACTGTTTTGGAAGGCTTTGACAAATAATGTTGTCCTGCCGATGGGGGCGTCAGATCAGAAAAAGCTTGTATGGGTCTTTTGGGAAGGCAATGACAAACGATGCTTGTTGTCATGTAGTTTGGAGGACGTTTTATAATCTGTAACACTGATTAAGAGCTAGACATTAAATGTGACATACAGTGTTCATAGTCAAATTACCTGCGATAATTGTTATAATTACCAAATATAAATAAATGCGCATTATGGATGTGATCCCATTTCCCATAAACTATATTTCTTTATGTTTCAAAGAGGATCCTAGCTAATTATTCACTATACTGTGCCCTAATTACTGCGGTTATCGGGACATTGCATAGTAAAATAACTAGAATGGCTTTTAAGGAGATTTCTCTTTAACAGTGGGCTCAGTAAATGAAGGCTCTTTGTGTGTTGCCCTGGTGTTGTCAGAACTAAATTAAGCCTCTGATTGAAGAGAGTGTCTGATCCTTCAGCTCAAGACCAGTGCTCTACTACACTGCTGCACACTTTGGCTATTAATAAGACTGTTGAAGCTGCTGTGACCCGAAGCACCACAGAGAGCCCTCCGATCTACGTAGCATAAATGAGCAGGCAGTTTTCTGATTTGAAAAGATGTCATATGATGACTGGGGAATCCATCTTGAATGGAAGGATTACTTTTACAACTAAACTGAAAATCCATTTTTGTAAGTTTGTTTTTAAGTGAAGTTACGTAAGTTAAGTAGTTACTTATTTAGAAGTGCCTTTAATCAGGGCACAAACATTGTAATTAACTAGGGCTGCAGCTAATAATTATTTATGATGATGATGATGAAAAGTGAGGAAATGGTGAAAAATGGCCATTGCAATTTCCCAGAGCCATAGTTGACTTCTTCAAAAGTCTCGTTTCGTCAAACAAACATTCCAAAACCCAAAGACATTCAATTTATAATGATTTAAAACAGAGAAAAAGCAGCAAATCCTCACATTTGAGAAGCTGGAATTGCTGAATTTTTGGCATTTCTGCTTTATAAATAACTAATGATTAATTGATTACCAAAACAGCTGCAGATTTCTGTTCTTTCGATTAGTCATTTAATTGGCTAATTGTTTCACATCTACTGTATAATTAACTAAAGGAAATTGTTTTTATTTTTATTTAAAAAGCAAGAACCAAATCAACTCATGCTGGATTACCCTTTTAAATTCAGCAACAGGCAAAGTAAGGAAACATGTACACCGTTATTTAGTGTTTCTTTGGACAAAATGAAATCAGATAAAGACTAGAGAGTCATAAAATGTAAGCCCTGTGGCAAAAATAATGAAGAGATCTTTTGATCTACAAAGTTTATCAGTGGAAATCCGTTGGTTTTCAGGCATCATTGTGATGACATAATCCGGTTTGGCACTGGGCCATTACTGGCATAGCAGTGAAGACAACTCTACCAAGTCCTGCAGGAATAAAAGTTCACACAGCCCATTACTTCGCAAGGCTTTTGACTGTAACATATCACCATTTTTCCAGTACTTTATTTTACTTTGATCAAACCAAATCTTGTTTCCAAACTGTCCACAATGTGAATAAAAATCACACTGCCCGTTTGCCCCTTGTGGGAGCTAAATCTCAGGTAAGGTACGCAGTGTACGCAGTGTTCACCGAGCATCGAGTCAAACTGCAGCCTTCAGACACAACAGGCAGCCACGCTCTGCTCTGCATGAACCAGTTACAGGTTGCTTGGATCAGCCAGGTATTTTTGGCAGATTAATTCTTTCATAACTCATGTACTTGTATTCCACCTGTCCTTTCTTCATCTGGCTCTCTCAGGGGAGTGTGGACCCAGAGCTGACATGGTTGGTTGTTAGCGTCCTCCCACTCCATGCTGTGTGCCCATAGCAACAACTAGGCACAGTTGGGGGGGGTGTCACATCTCTGGTGTATGCAGAGATAAAGAAAATGTGTGATGTTCTGTGCAGATACAGTGCAGGGTGTGCAGCTGGGATCCTAAGCTACTTTTATAACAATTTAACAAAATGTGACACATTTTGCTCTTTTAATTCCTGTTTGGATGTTTAAACTATACCCAGTTAGTGCTTGGTCACACCAGAAAGTGCACACTAAAATAGTTGTTGCTGGAAGGTTGGTAAAGTAGTGACTATTTGCAGGGCTGGTAAGCAAGCCTTTGTGGTGGCGAGCTAATCGCTAACATGCTTGTGCCAGCCAGCCAAAATAGCTTGCCAGGCTAGGGTGCTTGCTACCTGTTAGCATGGTTACTAACCAGGCTGATCAAGTTAAGGAAACGTATCGCTTTTTTTTTTTCTCTGGGTAAAAAAAGCGTTTTTTCAAGGTCGGCGACGCTGGACAGTGTCATGAAGGATCGCGCCGCGGCACGCCCAGTACCACCGGTGTCGGGGTTGTACATAGAAAATAATAGGGGGGGCTGTTTTGACGCGCCGTTAGGTGGCGGTGTGTTTTGGCCTTTAGGTATTCCAATAAAAACAGTTGATTGTAGATTATCCAGAGCCTCTGGAAAGATGCATTAATGTTGAGTTTTGCAAATGTAATTTTCTAATCCTTTGAGCACCACAAATTTAATTTCATTCACCTCCATTGTATTGGGGCGGCAGCGGAGACTGATATCTCAAAACCTCAGCAGATAAAACCAAAGCTATCTGCAGGGTTGCATACTGCCCAGGTAAAGTATAAAAATATATTTTGTAATTTGGGTGAACGGACCCTTTAAAGCACTATTTCAACACTTTGATTGGATAGTTTGTCCTAACTAACATATTTTGAGGTCAGGCAGGAGTTGGAGTAATGTATCCAGGATGCGGCTGCTCTCAGAAAAGGTGAGAGAAGGGAAGTGCTTGCCAGACTTCTGCCAGTGTAAGGCTCACTCTTTAAAACAATCCCATCCTGTCCACAGCTGTTGTTTTCTCTCCTCTCTGCCCCAGTCCCCCGATCAACCACACTGACCAGTGAATCACCCCCCCCACTCCTCCCTCACTCTGTATAGTTAATCCCTCTCTCTGTTTGTCTGTAGATATCTGGCACACACAGCAATGCAGCCTTATCCCGAGCTTCTGTGGTGTCCATTTAATCATTGACAATGTCTTTGTATATCTTGCATCCTGTGCGATAAAATCACCATGCTAACAAAGCCATGAGCCCTCCTGTCAAAATGAAAATGAATGGCACTGTACATGGAGCTCTGGAGTTACCGTTTTCAATGCTAATTGTTGACTTTGTGTGCTTGCTGTAGGGGAGAATGTACTCCAAACACGTCATGCATGATGTGTTACAGTAAAGCTTGTTTATAATTAATCTTGCAGGTGTTTGTCATTTGCTCCATATACTACTTGATCATGACATGTTCTGATCTAGGGCTGCAGCTAATGATTTTCACTATTTATTGATCTAATAAAATGTCAAAAAATTGTAAAAATGGCCATCACAAGAGCCCTAGAGAACGTCTTCAAATGTCTTTTGTCAGACCAACAGTTGAAAACTCAGAGAGAAATGCAGGGAAAAAACAGCAAATCCTCATAATTGAGAAGCTGAAAACATAATTTTCTGCATTTTTACTTATAAAACACTTAAACAATTTATCAATGATCAAAGTCGTTCTGTCGGTCGACTAATCCAATAAGCACACTCTGCACAATTCAGTATTTCTTTGCTCCTCTTTCTGTTTCAGACAGTGACCTGCAACAGTAATTTGGTGAGGTTATTTTTGCTCCATAAAGAAAAAGAGAAAGTCTTCACTTACTGCCACTGAATGAAAACATTATATATTTGACATGTTGCGGTCACATGAAAAACAGACATACAGAATCTGTAAAAGATGAACCAGTTTGTACTGCAAATTAAAATACACCAGGTCAGAACACAATTTGTCCGTTTTAATATGTAGTTTGTGAAATATATTCTGGCTTTGACAACAAATGATTATTATCACATGTCCTTGCATGGCTGCAGGCTTTCTTTGAGACATTTAACAGCCTTTCAAGTAAGGAGCTGACAGCAACAGAAGCCCTCCAAAAAATCTCTGGGATGAAGAGACCTGGAGCGCATAGCATTTTTGTTCCCATAATAGCACGTTAAATGTTAGTCAACAGCAAGGGAAGTGTGCAAAACGGACCTTTTTCTTTCAGGGGTAAACCCATAAAAACTAGGTGACCTGACCCTGAAATTCTGCAAAGACATCATAACCCAGATATCAAAAAACATATTTCTAGCTCACCAATATTTTTAGCTCACCAAGGGATTGAAGGAAGTCACTGTGACTTGAACTAGACACCAGGAAGCACATGTTCATGTCAAAAAGCCATGTGAAACACGATGATAGTGGTCAAACAGTATGGCAACCCGTGCATGGGCCAGCAGGTTGGTATGTGACGGTCTTAAAGCTCTAATGCTAATTACACACCAGAAAACTAAATTGTTAGATTGATGGAAAATGGAGATAAAACATTTCAGTTCTTGGATTCTTACCACTAGTGGGTTAACGAGACTGAGAGTCTACATCCTTGCTAGCAAGCTAACAGTTGAGCCAGATTAGCTTCCACTTTTTTTTGGAGTAAAACCAAAAGTGGTTTACCACTACTTGAGATTATGGTTGGTCAAAGTTGCAGCAGGACGTCGGTCTGTAAACTGTGATGGATTTATATAAACATTTTGGAACTTTTTTCATAATACTGTTAGCCTTCCTTTTCTCTTACAAATAAGTTTGTCGGTTATTGTTAACAATCTGTCAGATTTTTTTCGGCAATGTTGCCGCATTCAGAGATCTTAGCAATTACTTTGAGTGCAATAACACGAAAATAAAACCTAGCTTGATTGATTGTCTGTCACTCATGTCCTTTTCATTCCCAATAAGATCAAAGGAGAAAATCTGGAATTAAGCCTCATGAAAGGCCCAGTGCTGTAGTGCAGCTACTGTGTTTGATGTCACCAGTCAAAATATGATCAACAGCTAGGTTCCACTGGGTGCCGCTGGCAAAAAGGCCTCTTCTAACTCCCCACTTCAGTAGATCTCAAGCCATTAAACATTACACAATATGATTTAGCTGCCAAGCAGCTGCCCCATAGGAGACAGACTGTCAGTGTCCAAATTTAGGAGAAGCAAAAAACAAAGACGTGGACACTCTTTTACACGGAAGCCCCCCCGCCCCAGTTTGTCAGCCAATGACCTTAAATATACTTAATGTAAGAGTCTTTCATTAATAAAAACTTTTAATTGTAATTGTGTCTTTGTCCTCCTGGTGGGGTTTCATGTAGCCTGATAATCAGACTGATTTGCCATTTTGTTTCACTTAATTCATTCACAAAATTCATCCATTCATGTTAGCCAATTTCTTTTCGGGAGGAGGTTATTTTGCCCCAACCAATCATCAGTGATTGACATATCCATCCTCTCTGTCATTTTCAGTCATTACCAAAAAATTGGTGGTAGTGGTTGCTGGGAACAGTCATGTGGATCAAACAAATATGTTGATTTGAAGAGTCGACTTACAGTGGTCGTTTTTCTATTGCTCTTTCTCTGGCTCTAGTACAAAAAGATGACATCCCCATTTTTAATTCTGCCAACAAAGCTCTGATTAGTTTTTCCAACCCATGAAACAGTCAGTATGACACCAGGCATATTGGATTGGAGAAAAAATTTGAGTTTCTGGCATTGATTCATAGTATGGCTGCAACTAACGATTATTTTCATTATCGATTTTTCTACCATTTATTTTCTTGATTTATCATTTCTATAGAATGTCAAAACAGACAAAAATGTCCACCTCAATTTCCTAAAGCCAAAGGTGACATCTTGAAATGCCTTGAAATGCCTTATTTCGTCCCACCAACAGTCACAAACCCAAAGATTTTCCGTTTCCTACTGCATAAGACAAAGGAAATCCTTGCAATTGAGAAGTTATAACCAGGAAATATTTGGCATTTTTTCTTAAATAAAGACTTAAATGATTAATCAATTTAACAAAATAGTTGCAGATTCATTTTCTGTCATTAGGAGACTGAACAGTAAACAGTGAGGCTGATAATCAATGAGGTAAAATTACAAACAGTAGTGCTGGATTACATGCAGGCCTGTTTCTTGTGAATCCTTCATGCATATAAAAAAAATTTGAATCCAGTAATGGCGGACTCCGCCACTAACAATGAAAACAACTATATAGAGAGGTAATGTGAAAAAGTGTTTGCCCCCTTCCTGATTTCTATTTTTTTTGCATGTTTGTCACACTTAAATGTTTCAGATCATCAAACAAATTCAAATATTAGTCAAAGATAACACAAGTAAACACAAAATGCAGTTTTTAAATGAAGGTTGTTATTATGAAGGGAAAACAAAATCCAAACCTACATGGCCCTGTGTGAAAAAGTGATTGCCCCACGTGTTAAAACATAACTTAACTGTGGTTTATCACACTTGAGTTCAAGAACTACAGGCCTCACTTGCCTCAGTTAAGGTCAGTGTTCATGACTCCACCATAAGAAAGAGACTGGGCAAAAATGGCCTGCATGGCAGAGTTCCAAGACGAAAACCACTGCTGAGCAAAAAGAACATTAAGGCTCGTCTAATTTTTGCCAGAAAACATTTTGATGATCCCCAAGACTTTTGGGAAAATACTCTGTGGACTGACGAGACAAAAGCTTGGAAGGTGTGTGTCCCATTACATCGGCGTAAAAGTAACACCGCACTTCAGAAAAAGAACATCATACCAACAGTAAAATATGGTGGTGGTAGTGTGATGGTCTGGGGCTGTTTTGCTGCTTCAGGACTTGGAAGACTTGCTGTGATAAATGGAACCATGAATTCTGCTGTCTACCAAAAACTCCTGAAGGAGAACGTCCGGCCATCTGTTCGTGACCTCAAGCTGAAACGAACTTGGGTTCTGCAGCAGGACAATGATCCAAAACACACCAGCAAGTCCACCTCTGAATGGCTGAAGAACAACAAAATAAAGACTTTGGAGTGGCCTAGTCAAAGTCCTAACCTGAATCCTATTGAGATGCTGTGGCATGACCTTAAAAAGGCAGTTCATGCTCGAAAACCCTCCAATGTGGCTGAATTACAACAATTATGCAAAGATGAGTGGGTCAAACTTCCTCCACAGCGCTGTAAAAGACTCATTGCAAGTTATCGCAAACGCTTGATTGCAGTTGTTGCTGCTAAGGGTGGCCCAACCAGTTATTAGGTTTAGGGGGCAATCACTTTTTCACACCACTGTACATCGAATGGTTATTGCTGGAAAATGCTGACAAAGAATAGTATCAAAAACAGGGTTTGATTTCATAAAAATCTTATTAGGATTACAACTTTAAATGAGAACAATTACACACAAATTGTTGTGGTCTGCTCTCCTCTTCCACAGCAGACCTGTGAGGAAAAGTCTTTGTTGAACGTGTCATGCTCTATAAAAAGAACAAGCAGGCCAGATTGAATTGACAAAATGATTCGGCCTTGTAATGATGATGATGGTGATTATGGGAATGCTTCCTTATTGGCCATTACAATGTGTGGGCGTGTGGTTATCGCTGGGATGAGGCAGCAGAGATCTCTGTTTGTGCCACAAGGTGTATTAACCTGTAATGTGTTCTTGTCACCCTCTCTGAAGCATTGTCACCCTGTTGTGGTCCAGTACAAAAGACCAAATGACTCTGCCGTTAGGCAGCTACATCACACTGCCACTCACATCACTCACATTCTTTGGCTTTTTTGCCAACCTGACATTCTAGTGGGCGTTTGGTAGGCGGATAATAGGAGGATCAGAACTGGAATTTGTTGAACAAACTGTGGTGCTTTGACTCGGAAACCTTTATTGTGGGTGCAGAGCGCTCATAATGCTGCATTCTTCACCCAGGTGAAGCAAATGCATAATGTTTTTTTAACACTTTTATTACACATTTGATGTGTGAAATCACTTTTTAAAAAAGGAGGGGAAAGAAGAATTACACAAAAGTGTCTGAAAAAACAATCTAAGGCCCTCTGCACATGAAACATGAGCAGTGTTGTAGAATTTGCAGGAAAAAACTACTGAATCAGATGCTGTACTGAATAACTTCAAGGGTCCTCGTAACCTTTAGCATTGTTACAATGCACAAAATAAGAAGACTCTAAAATTTCTCAGTGTCATAACAGTAACAGAAGGCTGTACAAGATTGGCTCTGGCTGGAATGTCAAGATTATGTTCAGGTTTCACCAAAACAAGTGGGACAACCTTTCTCCTGACCTAGCACTTTCTAGCTCACAATATGTAGTGCAGACACCAAGTGTAGTGCAGGTTTAAAACCATGCATCATGTCCCCTCTCTGCTTGTTGTTTTACGGGACTCATAATAAATCACAGTTGACTGGCAGCTTTGTCTCCCAACACGTTTCTCAGATTCTCCTCGTCTGTCAGCGTGCATGAAGAGGCTAATCTCTCCCACACAACGCTCGGGGCCCCTGCCAGGCTCAGGTTGCTGTGAGCGGCTGCACCTAATATGACCCCGTCCTGTTAACCTCGGCTACCACCACCACCACCACTGGGAAGGTCAAGGTTAGACTGCATGTGCCGGGTCAAATGTAGGTCTAATCCTGTCACAGTTTGCAAAATAGACACAACCTGCAGGGGAGATCCTCTAACCAAAATTCTCACCAAACTACGCTTGGCATGCCTTCAAGTTCTATTTGATATCACGAAGTATTTGGTTCATTAGCTGATCCTCGTGGGGTTTCATTTAAAGATTATCACAGTTACACTGAAAATAATTACGCTGATTGAAAATCCTCCTTAAAGTGAACCAATCAACCTGAAGAAAAACTGAGGTTACAGTTTATTTCATTACTGATTGCCAGAACACTTTACATTGTTGTTGTGAGGACACTTCTGGTACTGTTATTGTTATTACCTCTGTCATAGCGGTTATGTTTTTAAGCGGAGGTTATGTTGTTTAATAGTAAGCAGGATGTCCGGTTTAACAGTTTTCAATAAAACATTTTGGAAAGTTAAGTCATGCGCCAAGAAATAAGTGATTAATTTTTGTTGTGGATCCCAGATTCTAAAGAACGTATTTCCATTTTAAGATGGGACATTTTGAAAATGTTTTTCCTTATTTCGTTATGAACTACTGCACATACTTGAATTTTGGAGGTACAGAAGATAAAGGTGCTTTCATGCTTAACCTGTTTGGTTCAAACAAACTTGGGTGCGGACCAAACAACCAGACTGAGACCGCTTGACGAGGAGGGTCTCGGTCCACTTCCAAGCAGACAATGGTGGGGTTTGTCTTTGGAGTAAATGCAAAGTAGACAGACGACAGGATTGTATGGTACTAGATATGTCTGAAAGAGCAGTCTTTTTGTTTCTACCTGGTCGCCATTGCTCATATAATAAGGAGTTCAATAATGATAATAAGTTTAGTTGCAGTCTGCGCTAATAATGCTCACAGTCGTCTTTTTGGTGTTGAGCTCATCGTGACACCAGATAAGATAAATAATTACACATGGTTGAGTAAAATTCTGCAACATGCAACAATGTTGGTCCGGACCAAATAAACCGAACTACAGGTGTGAAAGCTAAAACATTTTGGATTTCCGCTTCGTATTCACATAGATTTACGATACTCTCTTTGTAAAGTGTGAAATACTCTGGTATCTGTTTGTATGTGGCGTAGCTGCCAGTGAGCAGATGCAGGAAATGGAGACCCCTCTTTTGGGGATGTGATTGATATGAGATCTAATTCTCTAATTCTGCCTCTACAAAGGACAGGAGGAGGGATGAATTATTTAGGATGTGACATAATGGTAACATATTGTACATCTAAAAGTAGAAAGCTGCATCTTACCACACATGCTAGTCTGCTGTTTGTTAGTGGTCAAATGATACACAGAAATACTTTGAAACATGATTCTTTAAATGTTTTTAGTGCAAGGGCTCTGTTCCATTCTCTCTATAGCTTCCTAGAGCTTCCTTTGACATTGGCTGACCTGTTTGTTGACAACACAAACCAGAAATGTAACAAAGCACCCATCTGTCAACCCCACTGCTCTGGATTTTGCCAAATAATGCCACCAATGCAAGCACCCCTACATTATGCCAGTTACCCAAGACTCATGCAGGAGGATCTGAAAAAGACTGACTGGTTTGAGATTAAAAATTTCTACAATGAGAGGAAAATTTCAATGAATGCAAAGGAGGTTACGGTTCAGGAGAAAACGATTATGTGCCGTCTGATGACAGGGGTTTTGTCTCTGTCGGTGACAGTGTTTGGCGTTGCATCAAAGACTGGTCAACAGCAGCTGGCAGAGCTTCAAAGTGCAGCTCCAGCGAGGAGCAGTGAGGCGTTTAAAGTCCGCTGGATGGTCAGCTCCTCGGAAAATTCCACTGTCTCTCTGCAGGCCTGTGTGGCTGGGATACACGGAAACCTCCTGTGGTGGTGGTGGTGGTGTTATTATTGTTATTGTTGTTGTTATTCATTTTTAAATGACTGCAAGTGTTCGTGGCTCAGCAATTACTGTCAATCCTGCATCAGATATTTGTGGTATTCGTAATATTAGTTATTGGAAATGATTAGACATTTAGCGATTACTTAAATATTTAAAAACAAAAATTAAAAGACTGTTCAGAAATGTTTAATCTACTTCTGAATCCGCATCAAAATGCTACTGCTTAAATAAGTCGATTCATCAATTAGTTAAATGAGAAAAAATTTGTTTTGATAACCAAAAAATACCAAATATTCTCTGGTTCCAGCTTCTCAAATGTTTATGATTTTCTGTTTTGTTTTTATATTGTTGTAAATGGAATATCTTTGGGTTTTGTACTGTTGGTCGGACAAAACGAGACGTCCGAGGAGAACACCTTTTTGGTTCTGGGAATTTTTTTCTTCTTCTCACATTTTCATTCACTGTGATAGAGAGGTGATCGTAGTCAGCAGAAGGTTGCAAATCAGCAGATTACTGAATCTTTCTTTAACTTGCTTAATTATATTATGCTTAAGATTTAATGTTCTTTTCACTCTTAACAATCTCCACCGGCATCGGAAACTTTAGGAGAAAATTGTAGTCCTGTATCGTGATGTGTATCAACATTTTTTTAAGAGGCGCACATCAGGTACTATGTAGCCTACGGCGTAACCCCTTACCGCACAACTTTAAGTCCACCTCAAACCTGCAATAACTGATTTTTTTGGCCACTTGGGGGCAGTGGAAACAAGTTTTGACACAACACTGACATATCACCTTTTAAATAGATATGGTGAACTTATTTACACATCCAGCAGTTAGAGAAACATGATTATTCATTTGGAGTCATGTTTGTGTCCACCAGATGAATGTAAGTCCAATATTCACTCTTTTAGCCCTTTCACATTGTTTTCACATTGGCTATAATCAATATTTTTATGATAATGTATCAATGACACTTTAAGTCCTTCTCCAGCAGCTTTTCCAACTGCACTAATCCACATATAACTTACATAACAGCTGCACATTTATGCCTCTTTGTGGCGTGTTTGAGCAGGACACGGGCCTACTTTGCCTGACACTCACAATAACTACACCATGAGTGCCTACATCCATCAGAAAGTGGTAATAATAAATGGTAAGCAAAGGCACTTAGTCAGTTAGACAGAATGCTGGTACTCTGTACCGGTGAGTATTTGCCCAGTTCAAGCACTGGTTTGTGCTCTTTGGCTTTCTTTGTTCCCAGATTATGCCTGATAATATCTGTGTTCCCTTTATTATGGTCCTATTGTTGTGGAAATTGACGGTAAGAAGCAGGAACTGAAAATGTCGTCATGAGCATTATGATATCGCATTTGAAAGTCAGAATATCCACTTGGTCCGGATGGGTAGTAACTCTTGGTAAACTGGCAAAGCATCGTAATTTGTTTGATAGTCTATTCATTACTGCATAGAAGCATCTGAGCAGCTTCGAGCCGTCCACCTTCTGTGACGATGGTTTTGTCTGGCTAAGCAGGGGTCCGTGTGAAGCAGGAAGACTTGGCTTCAGCTCAAGACAAAACACACTGAGGATCACAGGTCTGGACGAGAGCTGAGTCTGTTTGAACGTCAGGTTCCCAGAAGCTTCGATAAAAGCCAGGGGTTCCGGTTATAGTTCAGGAGCACAGATTGTGTTTGTGTTTAAGGTCCAAGCTTTTTATTCCTACATTGTTGTTTCCAGATTATAGTTGTAGCTCTGAAAGTCTGAACAAGGCTCAATCAGCTGTGGAGCATGATGTATAAAACACAAATAAATAGTGATAAAAAGTAAACTGTTTGGATACTTGATATCTCAGGGGTTTACACAGAAATAATAGAAGTTGGCCTAACATTTACCTTTGGATGTTTACTCCACTGATATACAGTGTTATTGTTTTCATAAACAGGGAGTGAGCAGAGCTGCACAATAGAAACAGACGTTCACCTACAGCAGTAAGAGCTGCCACACTGCTACACTGCACAGCGCTTAACAATGTGGCACTATTCTTCCTTTCGTGCAGGAAGTAACCTCAATGTGCCTTTCCTGGTCACAACTTTAAATTAATAATTCAATAAATAAATGCAATATTAAATGGTGTGACCGGAAAGTAACTCCTTACTTTCCCACCAGTGTCGCCCTTCAGGGACAAGCTGGTGCCACCTTCTGTGTTCAGAAAACTTCTTTTGTTTACAAAAAAATAAATAAATAAATGAGGTGAATTTCTTCTCTGCCACCGTATTGTATTTTTTCTAGATGCTTGACTTATGTATTTTCTATTTAATCCTGTACTGCATTGTATGTTGTGGTTCAAAGCATGAAATGTGATTTTAAATTATGTCTCATAGAGAAAATATGAAACACAGATCCTGATTATAATAAGCAACTGAAACAACTGTGACTCATTTTCTCTCTCTTCCCCTTTCAAATGATCAAGATGAATCAGATACCGTAACTGGCTTATGTCACATGAATGGAACACACACACACACACACACACACACACACACACACACACACACACACACACACACACAGAAGCATCATGTTCAAAGCTCGAGCTCTGAACGGAGTTCTGACTCCAGAAGTTGACATTAGTGTCAGTCTTCCTTAATGGTAAACCAAGGAATTTTCCATTGTGTTGGTCCAGTTTTTTTTTTTTTTTTGGTCTGTCAGTGCAGTTGAAGAGAAGACGTAGAGCTGTGGAAGGCAAAATGTTACCAGCATGAGAAAAAATGTTTCCTCTTTCTCTGCTTTCTCAGAACTGATAATTGAGCACAAATTACAATGAAATCCTAATGTTTATCATTCGTTTTGAACACATGTATTGATCACATAATGCATCTTGGTTGAAATGGATGTGTTTTTGATATCAACAGATGTAATAAAGGGGACTATGGAAGATGCATGCAGTGGTTCAGTTGAGTCAAACAGTTATTTTACTTAATCAGATTGATTTTGATAATTTCAGACTTGAGAGGTAAAACTATCCAGGGAAAAGAGAAAAGGGCCGGGCTGATGTACAGTGGGTTTATTAGAGCTTCTTTCTTTTCTTTTCTTTTTAGCTTAAAACAACAAACGAGGTTGATGAGAGCGTTGAGACTGAACCAAAACAGTAAATGTGCAAACAAACAAAAACAACAAGGCTAAGGCTTTGTTCAGACTGCAGGCAAATCAGATTTTTAACATAGACTGTCCGCATTGTTATTTACAAGTGATCAGGTCGGATTTGTGTGTCCAGACATCACCAACCTATCTGCATGGGTTGCTGTGGTAACGACATAGGCATCAGTAACTACGTACGCTATGGAGCTCCATCATCTCGCCCTCCAAACAATCGTGCTGTCGAGTCGCGGTGCAGAACTCCTCCGTCGCGCTCGGTAACAGAGTTCTGCAGCATGGATTCTACTCAGCCGCTCCACGGATGTATTATAAGAGCGTCCATGAGCTGCTCTGATGACGCACTTCCGTCACACTGGATTTGACGTCTTTGTTGTGTGTTGCGTTGCAAGTGTTGCAAAAGACTCTTTGAAATCCTATTTGAGCAGACTGAGACACATCTGTAGAAATCTGATTCAACCCGCCTCCAAATGTTGCTTGGATCCGATTTGGTTTTTAGCTTTCCAGATTTTCTAAAATCAGTCTGGATACAATCTGGATATACCAAAAAAACAGATTTGGGCTGGCAGTCTGAATAAGGTCTAAGAGTTTAAAGTCATGCTAGCAGCTCTGTGAGGCTGTACTTGAGCTAAATGCCAATGTCAGCATGCTATCATGGACATAATGACAATGCTAACATGCAGATGTTTAGCAGGTATAATGTTTACCGTGTTCACCATCTTAGTTTAGTGTGTTAGCATGCTAACATTTGCTAATTAGCACTAAACACAAAGTACAGCTGAGGCTGATTGGTCCGTACAAAATTTTATGGCAATCCATCTGACAGTTTTTAAGACATATCACTGAAAACCACAAATGTCAACTTCATGGTGGCGCTAGAGGAAAAGTCAGGGGATCACCAAAGTCTGTAGGAGTCATCGTCTGGGAAACGTAGTCTTAACATTTTTGTGCCAATCCTCTCAGTAAATGCTGAGCTATTTCTTTGGATAAGTGAAAACTTTGACCTGCTGGTGCCGCTAGAGAAAAAGTCATTAGGTTCACTGAAGTCATTTGAATACATCCTCTGGGCACCACAAATATCTGTACCAAATTACATGACAATCCATTTAATAGTTGTTGAGATATTTCAACTCAGACTGACGACCACACAATGAGCTAAAAGAGGCTAAAAAGCTCTGTAGAGCTGCAGCGTTAGTGATAATCTGTGGGTTTGTGACACTGTTAATACAAAAAATATTGATTAGTGGAGCTTTTGACCATTTCAGTGCCATAAAAATGTGAATACTCACATTTAGACTATCAAAGGATAGTAAAGCTAGTACGAATTGGACTTTTTGTTGTTGATTGCCCGATCCGATTTGAATCCCACTTGTGGAGATGTGACACGATTGCATCGCTGTGAATGGATTCAAAAATGAACTATTCAGTGGACATTATTATTAAACCAGAGACAGATGCAGAGAGAGAGGATGGAAGGCAGGATGATAGATGGATGAGCACAATGTATTTCAAGAGCTAGAGAGAAAAGAGGTGTTAATCCCTCCTGTGCCAGTAAAGGACGCAGGACGAAGCAGCTGGTTAGTGTCAAAGCACACTGCTGCTGGAGATGTTCAGGCCTCCAATGTGTCAACATGGTCCCTCCAACACACTGCTGCTGTTCTCTTGTCAGCACTCAGAGGTGGGAAGTAGCCAAGTACATTACTCAAATACTAGTGTAGTTTGTAGTTTGTTTGTAGTGGTACTTCGAAAGATGTTACACGCACTCTGCATTTCAGAGGGAAATATTGTACATTTTACTCCATTTATTTCATGACTGGAGTTACTAGTTACTTTACATACTGATTTTATATTTAACATGAGGCAATGTCATAAAGTATTGGCTGATGGCTGGTATAAATCTTGTACCTCAAGAAAGTAACTGTTTTGAATAGTTTCTCAAAGGTGTTTTGCTATAAAAACACCTTTTGAGAAATGATTGAAAATAGATTTAGAAGATATACAGTGCCAGACTTTTACTGTTTCTCTTTCCGTCCTTAATTTCCATTACTCTTTCCTTAACTGATATAAAAGTAAAAGTATAGTTTTCATCTGCTAATGAAAGCAAGCTCTAATCTTCTTAAGTACATTCTGCAGCTAATTCTTGGCTTGATATATAATCCTTGATATACAAATAGTGGTGCAAGAACTAGTGAGATATTTTACTTAAGTAAAAGTAGCAATACCACACTATAAAAATAAGTAAAAGTACAAAGTATGTGTCAAACAAATGTAGTAGAGTGAAAAGTGCAGTATTTCTATAAAGTATCATATAATGGAAATACTCAAGTAAAGTACCTCAAAATATTATTATATAATGTACTTAAGCACAGTAATTGAGTAAATGTACATAGTTACTGTACATTAATGTTCCATGTTGTCATCTGACCCTCATCTCTCCAGGGGTTTCTCCCTTTCATGTTAAAATGTTTTTGTGGAGTTTTATATAAATAAAATTGACTTGACCTCATCTGATCTGTTCTTGTAAAACTTGTTAAAACAGTTAAACTTCCTCAAAAATGAGTGAAAATGTCTTCTCTGCCTTTCATCACAAGCCACACAGCATGATTCTGATTGTCCACTGACATTTTATTGAAAAAGGAACAATATAATATCATGTACAATAATAATAATAATAATAATAATAATATTAATACAAAAATCTGTACATTCCGTGGTTTTGCAGTACATTTGGAAGACTGATACAAAATAACTGCAACAGGGAGGGAGGTATTTACACATGTAGGATGTATGGAGCCTAGTGGCCTTCCGTCACTGTTTCTTTTTTTTAAAACAATACAGGATATAAATTTGTATTGATGCAAACTCTCGTGCAGTACACCTTCATATGCCGGGGGTTACAGTACATTTGGCTTTGAACTACATTTCTTCAAATCATACATTCTCTAGTAAAACAAAAGCATTACAACAAAGAATGAAAACTCAAGTAGTGTTGAAAATAAAGTAGGCTGATCTGTGGTCTGCATACAGCAAAAAGGGAAAGTGGCATTGAAAATGTTTTACTTGGAGATTTGATATTTTTGCAAGAAAACGTTTTGCAGCAGAACTTTTTCAAATTCTAATCATAACACTGTATCAGATTCAGACATTAGAAATGAGATCTAGTTCTTTCAGCACATACCACTTTATAGTATATAACCTTTTTAAAGCTTGTTTGGCTTTAAAAATCTACTCTTTGGTTCAAGTTGACACATACAAATCCCCCAAACATCAGTGGGTCACTAAGTGAGTTATTGTTTAAGTTCAGCAAACACTACAGAACTTGTGATTCTTGTTTACCACTTTGGTTGATTTATACATCTTCACTTTCCCCCTTTTTGACTTTCCAGATTAAGGCTTGATGAAGTGGCTCAAAATAAGGATGATCAATGTAAAAAAAACAAAAAAAAAAACAAAAAAAAACTGTACACACATCCTTGAAAAACAAACCTTATTAAAAACATCCTAAACGTTCTACTTCTCTGTACCAAATCTAAGCAGGTCTTGTTTTTAAGAAACACATAACTATATGATAATACTCTTTGGCATTTTTTATCAACCATAAAAAAAAAGAAGCAACATCATAGCAGCACTTTAAAGAACATTCAGATTCTCATAATATCCCGGTCTCTGTTCAAATTAATGATTTTTCTGTCAGTTTGATGCCATTAATACTACCCTGCTCTATCTCTTGACATGAGCAGGCATGTTTCTATCAGTCTGACCAGCAATGAACAGTCTCTCAGATCAATAACTGCAAAGGTTAAAGCAGAAGATCAGAACATCTGTGCTGTCAAGTCAGAAAAGTTTTCTACAAGGTCGTTTGACCTTTGTTGCACAAAAGTTTTTGGTGCGTTTTTTTTTTTTTTTTTTTTTAAGAGTTCTATGATGTCTGCTATGAGACCAGCTCATGAACAAATACTCTACTTGTACCTGCTTTGTTCCAGACATCTACCTTTTGTATACTCTTTGGTTCTACGAGAAAGCACAAAGTTTAACTTCCACTATTTTCTAGCAGCACTTAAGAACATATTCTAACTATAAAAACCACCTTTCTGAAAGTGTCTTGTTCATGCCGGACAGAGAAACTGAGACATGCCTGCAATTTTCAAGTCATCTCAACAACCTCCGTCCTCTCTGTCACCTTGCAGTCACCAGACACTGAGCACACATTCATGGGGACTTCATGGAGAATTCTTCCTGCAATATGCACATGGTTCATAGTGCTGTGTTTTGTCATACTGTATGTAGTCAAAGTTCAAGCAGACTCTTACAAAGTCTTAAACCTTGCAGCTTCCCACAACAGTACCGTTCGCTTGTCCTCTACCCAAGGCCCAGCTCGGCTCGTTGTGCCTTTCGGTGCAGAGAGGTGATTTTAGAAAATCTCTCACTTGAGGTCTGAGGTCTGAACAGTCATATTTCTGATTCTCTTCTCAGAGGCCGGGGCTCTAACGGCACCGTGGCTTGGCTGTGTTCAGTTTCTGAGATGTTGTCCGTCTGGGTGCCGTCGGGCCCAACGCTGCCCCCGTTCCCCTCGTCTGTGTCCTCTTTGTTCTCCAGTGCCATCTCGTTTTCGTAGCAGAAGGAGTTGGAGTTTGAGAGAATGTATTTTTTCTCTGCAAAGTCTCTGGCACTGCACAGAGGGGTGCTCGGCACCTCGTATGTCTTATGGAAGCGGGAATAGTCCACCTTGTAGTAGTTCTTCTCCTCGAAGAGAACTGGCTCGAACCGGTGGCCCCAGAGGATCTCGCTGGCAACGTAGGAGCTGCGGCATTGTGTGGTCATGGCGGTCGCCTCGACCATGCCCTCCAGGATGACCACGATTTCAAACTCTGAGTTCTCCAGGTCCTGCTTGCTCATGTCATAGAAGGGGCTTTCCTCGTCGATCTCGTGGACGATGGTGATGGGGGAGACCAGGAAGATGCGGTCGACTCCACTGTCAAAGCCTACATCTATGTCCATCTGGTCGAGGGGGATGTACTCCCCCTCTGCTGTCGTCCTAGATTTCAGAAGTTGTGCCCTCACATGTGCCTCAACCAGGTGGCTCTTCCTTAAGTTGCCCACACGCCACATCAGGCAGAGCTTATTGTCCCTCATGGCCACTGTGGCATTATGGCTAAAAACCAAAGTTTCATTCCTCTTCTTGGGCTTTGCCATCTTTGCCATGACAGCGCCAATGATGAAGGCATCAATAATGCAGCCCACGATGCTTTGGAAAACCACCATGAAGACAGCAACAGGGCACTCGTCTGTCACGTATCTGTAGCCGTAGCCAATAGTAGTTTGAGTCTCAATGGAGAACAGGAAGGCAGCAGTGAAGCTGCTCACGTTGGAGACGCACTTCTGGGCGTCATTTTCTAAGTCCCCATGGAAGATGGCCACCAGCCAGAAGACGCAGCCGAAGAACAGCCACGACAGGAGAAAGGCGAGGCAGAAGATGATGAACATCCACCTCCAGCGGATGTCCACGCACGTAGTGAAGATGTCAGCCAAATACCGCTGACCTTTCTCGCTCACGTTGATGAACTGCACGTTGCAATGACCGTCTTTTTTTACAAATCTGCTTTGCGGCTGGTGCCTCGTGTGCACCTTGCCCTTGCCGTTCCCATAGCCGTTGGGTACTGCCATAGTGGCAAGCTTCATGCCGTCCTCCTCTGATGACACAATGCTGTAGCGGCTGGCTCGCACGCTTCCCATCACCTCAGTCTGGGAGGGCTGTGCTGCTTCTGCTTTGGAAAACAGTCTGAGTTTCTGGAAAAAGCGTTGGAGAAACAGTTTTGAAACGCTTTGGGGGGACCAACTCAGAGAGGAAATGGTGACAAAAATGAGGCGGGCTGAAGGGACTCTTCAGCCTCACTGGCCCCTAGGTGGAGTGCAACAAGAGGATGATGAAGTGGTCACTCCTCGTTCATCAACTGACTGGACCTCATCAAGTTCATCTGCTACAAGAAAGCAGAGACAAAAGATGTCTGTTAGTCAAACAAGTTCCAGATAGATCAGATAAACTTTTATAAAATCATGTTCAGGGCATTTAATGACAACATTGTGTAAAAAAAAAAAAGAAGTAATGTCAGAACTGATAACTTCATCAAGTCAGACGTGCGTGCAGCCTGAGAAAAAAAATCACAAACTTTATACCCAGGGTCAGCAAAGCTTGTCTGCCTGTGCCAACAATATTTCATCCAGTTATGACAAACAACAACAGTGATATTTAACCCTGATCTAACATTTCTACTTTCACTGAGAGAGGCCACCCTGTAATTGGACTCAGGTCCCGTTATTGGTCATTAACAAAGTCGACTTGTTTTTCTTGGCTGCCCTGCACTGACTCGATCATTTCTTGCTGGATTGTGGGTTACAGCATTTCTACAGGATCCCATGAACTGATGGATCACCTTAAAAACTTAAACTGAGAAAGCTTAGTTATGCTTACTGTCATCTTTTGAATATTTTAAGTTATATAAATTGAACTAAAACAACATTGAGTTTGGATTTCAAGCTGGATTGTTTATCACATTACTCCAAGCTTCTGTCTTATTTGCTCAGTGGTGCATTATTAATGCACATTTTCACATGTAATACCTTCTCAAAATCAAGTAAGATGGAAGATGTTTTGCATGTGCAGCTTAATTTTGAAGCAGTTGTCGTCATTAGCACCCACCCTCTAGAAATTTTCAATTTCCAAATGATCATCATGGATAGCACTTTTAGCTTTTATGAAGCTGTTTCATCAGTGATCTGCTACAACAATTTATAAACGACATCATGTCAGCCTCATAGGTTTAGTGTACTTGGTCTGTTATTCTAAAGAAGCTTTAAGGGAAAGTGTGAGCTTTGTCTTTGGCTGTGCAGAAGAGATGCACAGCTTGTTGACTCTCAGAGAGCCCTCTGGGATTTCTTCTCTCTGCTGCAATAATGGCTGTCCTGAGAGGATTCGCCTGGCACAACTACAACACTACTCATTAGTTTTGGCTGTCCTAGCAACAAAGTCTAAATCGACCTGCTGCAGTCTCACTGTGGTCTTTATTATTTTGTTTGGATGGATTTCTTATGAATTCTTATGATTTGGATGGAGAGTTAAAAATGAGGAGAAGCTTGTAGTGAAAACTAGAAAGTTATTTAGCCCTGAAGGTCGACCCAGTATCACATGTACAGATTAATCCACTATGATATGACCACAGCTGCAAGTCACTGAGTCATAACTGTAGTTTCATACCTGCAAAAAGTAAAACCGGCTGATGCAATTTGGCTTTTACATAAAATTGCATATTTCTATTAAGTTCCAAAACAACTATACAAACATATCCAAGTAGCATCTAATGTACATGCACTGTTGATCCTAATTACCTAGGATGCTGTATTGCTAAGCAGTGTGTAATCTTTACTTTTGTTTCAAAGTGAGCAGTCCTCTGAGAGAAAAACTAGTGGTGGACAAAATTCCCTAAATAAATAACACAATAATAATAATTGTTGTTATTATTATAGTATTACACTTATATAGTCTTGTGTTTTTAACAGTATTATTAAACAGTATCTGACTGTTGGGAGACAGACAGAGCTGCTCTCAGAATGCACCAAATGCCTGCGACAAATGTTAACAGGTGCGGGGTTAAAAGGAGCTGACTTCTGATGCAATCGTCCACACACACCCCTCAGACTGAGAGACACATGCACGTCTCCTTTCAGCCTCAGGCCACGAGAAATTAAGACTTATCTTAAAATCCTAAAATAAGAAGCAGGACGATATATGACCAGATAAAGTGAAACTTTTGGCGGGTCTTATGACAGTTGTGGTAGCAGAAGTCGTGCGTAAAAGCCAGGAAGTCGGCGCGTCATGGAGAATAATGTAAACCATCACCGCTTAATCTGAGCGGTTGCTTGCCAAAAGATAACAGTTCTGACATGCGTAAAGCACTTGTTAAGGCATCGCATCTCATATTAAAGCATAGGAGGACTAGTGCTACAAAAGCAATAGCTCGAACTCATGTTTCCTCTACCTGTTGCTCATTTGTGGACCGGTTGGATTCAGCTTGCTGAAATATAATCCAGTCGTTTTTGGCCTCCGCTATCCTCGTCGTCGTTTCCGCGCGCTTGTTATTTGTTTTGGCCGAACAAGATCAAGTGTAACTTCCTTCACATCTCTGGAGGACCGGTCTCGATAATGTGCCTCACGACGAGGTCCCCCAAAGCGTTTTAAACAGCACGCACCGGGACGGCCCGCCCCCCACTCCGCTCCCGGCCAATGGAGAGAGGAGGGGAGCGCACACTGTGAAACAGGCGCAATTATACTCTGTTTTTGTGTAATTTTGTGTGTTTGATCAATACGACCGATGTGTACACAACACAACATGGAAGTAATGGAGAGCAATTTGACGCTAATTGACCGATGACACGTTAAATCTCAAACAGGGGTTAAATAAAAGTGGGAGGTCAAGAAGATTAAAAAGCTGAAATATAAACAAAACTAAATATCGGAAACGCATCATTTTCAGCTTTTTCCTTGAGGACTTAAATCTGGTTAATGTTACTACCACTTAATAGGTTTATAACAAACATACAGGTTACATAATGTGTAAATTTAGGTGGCCCAGCTACAAAAAAGTTCAAATTACCAGAAAGTTTTGCAATAAGACAACAGATGAGCAACAACTTTTAACGTGGGGGAGACAACATTTAGTCAAAAGTAAAAACAAAACAAAAACAAAACTCCATCTTTCGAGAGATCCACGTCAAAACAATAATTGATCTTTTCTCTGCAGAGGCATTAAAATCATAATAAAAAGTGACATCTGTGCTTGTTACCACCTGCTGCTAACAGTGTGCAACCCAACTGCCCGTCACCCTCATTTTTGTGATATCTGTTGTGTTTATAGATCTGATTTTTTTAACGTTGGTATGGAAAATGTGTTCTGTCGGAAAGAATGACTCACTCAATAAAGGCCTACATGCCTGTATTATGATATGACTGTCTTTCTCCACTGAGCTATCAAGTTGCTTCGGATGTTTAGACTATGCATCTGTTGCCCTATAATTTTAGGTCAGGCTGTAGCCTTGTTGTCCTAAAGCCATTGACTAAATCATTCTTCCTGCTTACTAATTCATGATAAACATTAACCCACAACTACATGTTTTTCAAAAAGGCCTTTGAACTGCTCATTTTCCCCTGTAAGTCTTATTTTTAGTTCTGGTTATTTATAGCAGCACATATATTTAGCCCAAACCACCTGTGTCAGTGAACTGTGTGCGTTGTGTGTGTTTGCTTTCCATGCCCAATTTCCAACAATAAAGAGAGCGAAGCATGCAGTAGCCAGTGCTGCGTGTGGACCACAAGGTGGAGAGCTGGAGACTGGGATTAACCAGTGATTGCCTCCCACACACACAGCTCTGTAATGTGAGCAAGTAGCAGACAGCAGCACAAGACGGAGAGGGGAGGAGGACACTGAATCTGAACTTTCATGCAACTTATGTCACTGCAGCAACAGCAGCTAGAGGATTAAGATGAAATGTGTAAACATGGTAGAATATCGATGTTAATAACAGTAAAGATATCATCATTTTAAAATGCAATAGGAAATATTTTCCTACATTTTAGCACAAATGACCCTATTATTAGGCTGTTAGACTAATGAATAATTACTGGGTGCTGAGGTTTTCTTTCTGTTTTTCAAAACTTACTTCTCAGCCTGTGCATCGTCTATTTTGGACAACAAGTCGTCCAACCTAAACAACCAATTATGGTGTTTGTCACTGCCTTCTAAAAAGACCCATAATAGCTTTGCAGAAGCTTGACAAGCTTGAGGATGGACAAACTTCTGCAAAAGGCATGGTATTGACAGTATAGTGGACAGACTGTACTGACTGTGGTCACATTGTCCCCAACTGTTTGTGGGCTTCACCACCGGCCCTTAAAGCAATAGATCGACAATTTGAAAACTACTCCTATTTGCTATTCCTTGACTCTGAGCAGTTTCCAGACAACCAGGAAGTTACTGTGCCCGGACAAGAAGTAGTCTGGCACGTAACTCCCCGTAAAATGTCAAATTATCGTTTTTACACTTCGGTTTTTTGTATGAATTAAAAAAACAAGATATCACTGAGCTGTAGAGTTTCTGTTAGGACAAAGCCAGGCTAGCTGTTTCCAGTCTTTGTGCTAAGCTAACTCACTGCTGGCTGTAGCCTCATATTTAACTGACTGTTCTTTTCCAAACAAGCTTTGCTTTAATCCCAGACAAGCTTCCAAACGTGAAGTCAGGCTTTGTTTAAAAGCAGCTGAGGCCAAAGGCTGGTCAGTGGCAGCATGGAGGCATCCGGGTGAAATTTAGATTTAAATTTATATAGTATTTTTCCTGATACACTAAAAGTTTGTGAAGTTGGTGGCTGGCCTTGTCAATATCACATAGATTTCAGAAACGTTCCAACTCTCTGGGGGTCAGGCCTCTTGGCCTTTCTGGAAAATCTATTACTAGATGCTGAAAATGAGACCGGCCAGTGGGTTAGCTGGTGAATTTAGTTGTTGATTAGCTGACATGTAAGCTTTTTAGGACAATTTGTTCGACTTTGGCTGCATCCTCTTACCCTAAACATATTTATTTATTTCCTTTCTAACCCAGAAACAGTTTTTTCCCCTAAAAAGTAAGAATAATCATCCCCTTTGTACTATTTTCGTCAGATGAAGACTCAGATTTCAGTGGAATATTGCACTTTTAACTATACTGACCATGTTGTGAGGCGTTTCGATAGAAAGAAAATAGTTCCTACATAAAACTGCTCACAACAAATCTGTGGATTATCTTGACTAACCGGGTCATGGTGTGTGGAAAGAGACGTTGCTGTTGAGTTTTTCAAATGTATGTATTTGGCGCTTTGAGCTCCACAAGCCGAGTGCCATATAGTCCCATTATATAAATATATATATTAAAAAAAGAAAAGATATCTCTACTGCCGATATCAACCATATTATTGTTAACTTGTCTCTTCCTAAAGAGTTGTGTTAAGATGCTGTTGATGCAAACTGAACATTTCCTGCTGCTGCTTCACATTAAAAGTTGTCCGCCGGTGAACCAGCATGATTGATGCTTTTATTTTGGAGTAGCTACTGTTTAGGAAAAGCAATGCATTTGTCACAGAGGTAGTGCAACTTTGTTAGCGGTGCTACTGTTCAGTACCTTACCTTTATACCTATACTTATATATAGTGCACACATCATGGCTGCTGGAGTTGCACTGATGGATTTCCGGATTTCTTTCGCACAAATATTTTGCAAAATTCATTTACCTAGTCTAAGGTATTGTAATGTGTATATAATGTATACTATTTTTATTTATTGGATTTAAATAGTTCTTTATCTGTTTTCTTATCTCTTAGCTTGTCTCTAACATGTGAAATGCTCAATAAAGTCTGATATAATCTGATAGAAATTGTTCTACACAACAAAATATGGAGATATTTGGAGCTATTTGGTCAGCAGATCGGCTTTGAAGAATACAGTAATGGTAAAAGAAGAAACTCTGTGAGCTGAAGCGCTGAACCTTTTACCTTGTCATAAACCACTTGCACAAGGTCGCGGTTGCTCACGGGTCAGTTTGACGTGACTGTTATGAGGTCTGTGTGCTGGGTCAGGTAGAATTAAGGGCATCGCAGTAAATCAATACTGTCATGACCTTGTGCCTGAATAACATCATGAGCTTTGGATTGATCTATTTTGGATAGATGATAAAAAGAATACACGCTTTTAATAGGATTACACAGTGATGCAAATCAAAGCAGCACGTTATAAAGCAGCATCTGGTTACTTTTGTCTGTCTGGTTACGTGACATCAAAGTGACCTTCCCGATCAGAGCTTTTGTTCTTCGACAAGAACCATGATCCATCTCACACAGATACATGATTATTACAGGAGGTGAAGACGCAAACCAGACATTTAAACGTCACTTTATTGAAATTGTTGACACTGGTATTGTCTTATAAGAGATTGCTGTTGTTTTTAATATTTTATAACATCTGCTTGATGATACCATATCAGCAAAATTAGAAATACATTTGGTCAGTCTGTTACAACAGATCCTCTTATTCTTCATGTTCATAAAACATTTGAAGATGTAAAATATTAGTTGTCATTTCCAAAAATCTAAGATAATAAGAGATGGTTTGATGAACCGGTTTTGAATAGCTTGCCATACTAAACAAATGGGATTCCACTACCACAAACAAAGAAAACTTAACATTTTATGCGTGTTTCATATTAACGCTGGTGACTTTACTCACAGTTTCCCTTCGGGGATCAATAAAGTATTTCTGATTCTGATAAGGGACGGTCTGTAGTCGCCCCCATAATTTCATTTTTTTTTACTATCATAAGTGACTAAAATATGACTCAGTCATGTAATATGAAGGATGAAATGTAGAGACCTTCTTTTAACAGAAGTTACATACACACTCTAAAGTTGTGGTCTAATTGTATTTTCTTTTCACATAATTTTTTTTTTTTACACTTTGAAAAGAATATAAGAACAGTTTACAAAATAATCTCACCACACGTTTAGTAGCTGTTCTGCAGCTTCTGATTGTATCACATGATCTTCCTCAGCAGACTGCCCTGTTGTTTTGGAATTGTAGATGTTCAAATTTTCATTTTTCTGAGTATTTTAAGGACTTTTCATCAATGTTGGCTTAAATGTTGACACTGAAAGCTCATTCTTGACCTTGGAAACAGCAGGTAACAAAACATTTTCACCACAAGTCCATATAAAGTATAAAAACATTTTACATTTTTTAAAATATGCATCTAGTCTTTCGTTTTATCAAGTCTACAATAACCTTAATCTGAATATTACAATAACCCTATAAAGACTTACTTAACCAACTAAAACATATCTATATTTCAAATAACAAGCCTCTGTACATTATAGATTTTGTATTCTTTCTATGTTATTGCTTTTAAATGTTTAAAGTGACACTCCACCAAGTATTTATTTTTTGTGCATGAAATCCTGACAACCTGTAGGCTTAAAAGGTGGCTGTCTGAAGTAATAACTGTTCTTTTATATTTCTTGAGTTATGAGGTCACTTGGCAGAGTCAAAGTGTCTTGATGTTGACTGTCTGCTTGAGATGTTGAAACAGTTGGTTCAGGGCAACTATCATTCACAAGTTCCACAGTTACCGTTGGGGGTTTCAGACGTTTTTCGTGATGATTTTGCTGCTGTGACCTTGGAGAGGGGCACGGGGAAGATCTCGGTGAATGTCGGGGAGAGGGCCGCAGCTGCTTCTTGTGTTCGTACTCCTCAGCACTGACCTCTGGCACAAGCACCTTAGCGGTGTGATTGAACAAGATGTAATCCACCCTGTAGTGGCTCCTGCTGACCCTGATCATCTCCTGGAACAGCTGACCCCAGAGGATTTCAGCTGGAGTGTACGAGGTTCGGGTCTGATGCAGCATACCTGTGGAGTCGTCAGTGTAGGTAAAAGACACCACCAGCTCAAAGTCCGCTTTCCGCAGATCTACCAAACTCATTTTGTACAGAGGGCTGCCGGGTTCGATCCTGTGGAAGATGATGGTAGGTGTGACCAGGACGATGTCCCTCTGCTGGATGACCAGATCTTCATAGGTCACGTCCATTTTCCCTGTGGCATGCACCTTGGAGCGGACAATTTGAGCGCGAGCTGTCCCCTCCACCAGGTGGTGCCTGCGGAAGTCCCCGACCCTCCAGGAAAGACACAAGTAACCATCACGAAGATTGATGACGGCGCAGTTGCTGAAGCCCACCGTCTGCGCCCTCTTTCTGGCCGAGGCCATTTTGGCAACAACAATTCCGATGACGAACGTGTCGATGAAGCAGCTGATGACATCTTGTACAGTGACGATGATAATGGCAATCATGCAGTTCTCGGACATTCCTCTGAAACCGTAGCCAATGGTGGTTTGAGTTTCAAGTGAGAAGAGGAAAGCAGCTGTGAAACTGCGCACCTCGTACACACAGATGTCATTTGTGTGTTCTTTGATGTCACCGTGAACAAGAGCGATGACCCAGTAGAGGATGCCGAAGAAGAGCCAGGACAGGATGTAAGACAGGGCGAAGATCAGGAACATCACCCTCCATCTGATCTCCACCAAGGTGGTGAAGATGTCGGTCACAAACAGCAGCCACTCCTCGGGAACATGGCGGAACACAACGTTACAGCTGCCTTCTTTGCGTACATAGCGGTATTTCTTTGGTTGGGGTCTATTCTCAGTCTTTACACTGACGTCATCAGTGGGGCTCACCGATGTATATTGTTTATGCATCTTCCAGAATCTGTAGGGAAGATAGCAAAGAATGTTTAACAATTTTATTAATCAGCGTGACTTAGTAAATATCGGTCATTATTAACACATTTACTTTGAGCCTTTATGTCAAAGCCACTGTGTAGGATTTTATGTGTTCATAGACAGCATTGCTGTTTGCCACAAGGTCTTTTTTGATACTCCCACTGGGGGGGCGCCATAGTTGGAAATCTTTCAATTCTACACATGGTGGCTTTAAGTAACGACAAAACAATTACATCACTGTATAGTTTGATAATAAGAGGATATATGACCAGACAATACTCAGATTGTTTTATTTAGCAATAGGATCTATTTAGTAATATGTCTATTTAGTGGGGTTTTTTCAGAGATTTAGGTTTGGAAGGCCAGACATGGTTTCCAATCTTAGGTCCAAGATTTCTGAGTCGGAAAATATCCTGCATTTACCTTGCAACCCAGGTGTAAATCAGTCCCTAAACAGAGTCCCAAATCTGCAACTGTCTGATGGGTCAATTTGGACTAAGAGCTTTGTAGCTGTTTTGTAGTTCAGCTGACCCAAAACACTGAAAGAAGGTCATTAGAGTAATGCAGGTCATGACCGCAGGAGTAGACAGACAACTCTGCAAACGAGACCAAACAGCTACTGAAAGCTGTCTGCTCTCTGACCCACATGAGGATGTAGGAGTTCACATTTGCAGTACAAATACACAAATCCAACACAGAAATCCAGATTTTGTCATGGCTATATGTACGCTTCTGTACCAATTTAAGAGGAGTATTGTAGAAATACACATTTAATTTTTTTTGTTCCATATCCCTCTTAAAGCAAAATGAAGCCTAGATGTGCTGTAGAATTACTTATATGTAAAGACACAAATTAAGTCACAGAATAGGACATGTATGGACTATAGCCAGGATGTTAGTTACAGCTCTAGTTCATTGACTCTACTGCTGACAATTGGGTGCATGTGTTTCCACAGTTGGAAAAGGAAATCTCTGACTAAAACAAGCAGTAAAATGTATACACATCTTGATATATGTGAAAATATAAATACAGTAAACAAAAATCAGTTTAATTGCAGAATGTTTTGATGCTGCAACTTCTACATAGAACATTCATAATAATCCCATGTTTTGATGCTGCAACGTCTACATAGATCATTCATAATACTCCCAAAGGGCTTTCCCTGTTGCTCTGATACAGAAAACGGCCATTCACCTAAACCGGTCTTGCCCATTTTCCGACTTTTTTTTTTCCAGCCGTTATTGTTGGAGGAAACAATTAACAGCAGAGTCTTCCATGTATCAAAAACATTGGCTGATCACTGGAAATCTCCAACCTCTTGCTCTCCTTCCTGTAGCATCTAATATAAATACATAATGAGCAGCACTTTGTTGACAACAAGAACAGGATGAAAAAAAATCACTGACAAGGGAAAATAGAGGATACTGTGTTGCTGGTTTTTATTTTTTGTTTGTTTTTTTTCCGTTATGGGTTATACTTATAATTTCATTCACATGTTTTCTTTCATATTTTGTCTACCATTTATTTTTTTCGTCTGTGCTTTGATTGCTCTGGAAGTCTATTTTTAAGATAGCAATCTGGGAATGTTTACCATGATTTTCTTTTTCCTGCCTCCTTGTACTGTGTCAATACATTTAATCATAATGGGGCAGTTGCCTGGAGATACAAAACCCATTGCAACAGTCCTTGCTTGGGCGGCTACTTTTCTTCTGCTGCGGATGTGCCACATTGTGTCAATGTACAATATACCAAGAACACCTATGGTCCAACTCATACCTGTACTCCACAGATTGCTAGTAGTTTTAGAAATATCTCCTCTGTACATTTAATGCATCTCTGCTGATGGATTTTACAAAATTCCTTTTGGGCAGAGGCCATGGTGGAATAAGCACGTTAAAAGTAAATTTTCTACAGTTTTATCAGTGTAGGGATTAAGCATTAGCTGATTAAAACAGCTAACATTCTGTAAATGCATCAAACGGTGCAGGTACAGAAAACATTTTGCACTTTAATTCTGCTTAAAAATCTGTTTAGTGATGAGTGGTCTGTTGTTGTGCCAGAGTAGGATGTCTTTTACCCCAGTAACGTTAAACTCTCTGTAAACATACAATGTTTCCATGCAAAGGTTTGCTGTTGTCCAAAGCAATGGCCCAAGACCTTTTTTTTCTGGGTGGAGGTCAAAGAACTGTCAGAGGGCCAATAAAGGAAGCGCCACAGGACTGAACTGGTCTAAGTTAGCAGGGGAAAAATGAATGTGGAAACTGGAATAGTGTCATGGTGCGATCACGGGCAGAGGAAGGATCAATCACAGCCAAACCACTGAGAGCATCCTCTACGCCCAAAACAAATGGGGTTTGAATCACCGCTATCTGACTGAGTGAACTGGGCTCCAGTCACAGACTCCACTTTCTCCTGGCTACAGCGAACGTCCCCACTGCCAGACTATGGAGCTCACTCCATGAGGTCATAGAAATAACGTCCTATTAGCTTCCCATAATCCCTTCCTAAATACCCTGATATGGACGAAAGCAGAGAAACACAGCATCCTACTGGAAAACAGAGACACTGAGTGAATGTTGCATTCATAGGTTATCAGTCTGAAATCAAACCTCTGTCTGCCATGCAGATATCATTTTTTTTAGGAGAATGAAAAGTGCAAAGACATGCAGTTATCTATACTTCCTCAGTAGCACAATACAGGTGTGGCAAAAGGTTGCTGTTGTGATTGAACTTAGTTTCTTTATCTTGCTGCTTTTCTCTGCTTTTACAACTTTAAATGGTTGTGTACATTTCAGTCTCATTTATTTAAGTACCAGAGCTGCAATGATTAGTCAATCGACAGGAAAGGATTTGGCTGCTATTTTCATTATCAATCAGTCGTTTAAGTAATTTTTGGCGCTAGGGATGGCAATGCCAGTTCGGTCGGTGCACCGCTTTGGTCCAGACTGAAATATCTCAAGCTCTACTGGACGGACCTTCAGGAAATCTGGTGCAGACATTCATGGTCCTCAGAGGATGAATCCTCATGACTTTGGTGATTTCCAGACTTTTCCTCTGCATGGACTGTCATGAATTTTGGTACACACATGTATGTTCTCATTTTGCTGAATTGTAATAACTTTGGTGATCCCGTAACCTTTCATTTAGCACTTTAATAAAATCATCAATCTAAAACACTTTGGTTTATAACCAAATACCTGCAAAACTACATTTTTATCAGCCTCAGCTGTGCTCTGTGTTTCGTGCTAATTAGCTAATTTTAGCATGCTAACAGGCTAAACTAAAATGGTGAACATGGTAAACATTACTTGCTAAACATCAGACTGTTAGCATTGTCATCATGAGCATGTTAGCATGCTGGCGTTAGCATTTACCTCAAAACACCACTGTGCCTAAGTAAGTACGGCCTCACAGAGCCTCTAAACATGGCTGCAGACTTTTAGTTTGGTTTAAGCATAAATACCGGCGTTACCCAGAACTGTTGGTTGGACAAAATTGTATGACCTTTTATAAACCAAACTATTAACTGGTTTATTGAAAAAATAATCAGCAGATAAATTGATAATGAAAATAACCATTAGTTGCAGCCCTACTATTTACTAATTGCTTATAGGCCTAAAACATAAAATATGAAGACATAAATATAGAATACCTTGATTTAGTAGATAACTGAATTGTTAATTGATATATTTTACTTGCACTATAATAAATAGTATAATATACAAAATTAAGTATAAATATAAAGTATATCATATTTCATAAATCAGTGATGGAGCTACTGTTCATACAGTAGTTCTGCTGTGCCAAGGGCTGAAGTTTTATCTTCCTGCGCTGTAGAGTCGGGACTAACGAGGCATAATGAAGATGAATGCTCAGGCAGTCCATGTAGACTTTGTCACTCAAACAAAACTGAAATAAATAAATAAATAAATAAAGACTGAGCCCTTCAAGTATCTCAACACAGGCGTAAAGGTTAAATTAGGATACTCCCATCTTGTTTCATGTGGTCAGCTAATAAACCAAACCTCAAAAGACACAATTAATCCACTATTAATTCTACATTTTTTAACGTGATGTAACTGTTGTCGGAGTGATTTTGGCCATAACAGCATCTGGAGTATCTGGCCATGAAAAGACTTTTTAATCAACACTGAATGTTTTTTAAATGGTTCAAGATTCTAAGGAGGAATTTCCACCACTTGCAGTCTACTTAATATACTGTATACTACTGTAATATATGGGATTCTTTTACTTTTCAAGGAAATGATGGACAATCATCATGCTAAATGCTAAATATCCCAAGCATTAAAAAGCCCATCTAATTAAATGATTTGCGTTTTTAGTGTATCATGTTGTTTTTCCCACTGAGCAGTACATTTCAGACAGCCCTGATAGTTCCCTTTGTTGTATTGACCCACTAGGTTGAGCTGTTTTCTGCACATTCACTCTGCCCATGACCTGAAACAAGCAGCTTAAGACTTCATACAGAACAACCACTTACAACCAAAACACATCCTGACCTTTGGCATAAAGTTTCCACTGCACTTCCCATGAACAAAGCTATGATACTTTAGCTATGATATTTCTGAGGTTTGAATCATTGTTTTTCACAATAACATTTCTAACAGGGTCTTTTTGTATTCTAAAGTTAGGCTAAAGGCCCGTCATCCACTGCTGACAATAGGAATCGAGGGATGAACTCTGGAAACAACTTAGGCAATTGGCTTGTTTCCTTTCCTGCTCGGGGCACTTACAACTCCATTACATGCTCACTTACTGCAAATGACATTGTGCCACCCATCTGTGGTTCACTGGAACAGAACCATGTACACGGGTGGCTAGTCCGAGCTCTGCCCCGGGGCTTTCTGCCACCTCTAATGACCTTCAAAACCTCAACACTGCAAAATATTTCCATCTTAACACTTAGCTTCTCACTCACTTGTCAAATGAACCGTTTGGCAACGGTGGTTAGATCACGCCACTTGTTTCTAGAAAAAAAATCCTGAAACAAGTGTCAAATCTGTTGACATTGATCTGCACTGGAATTTCTCCTAATGTCCAGAAGAATGCCGTTTAAAGGCCAGAATGCTGAGACTTCGTGAGACGCTTTTACATGATCAGGTCAGGAGTTGTCATATTTTAGCCGTCTGTTCCTGAAGGTTAATGGTTTATTCAAGCTTCAAAGTGCCTAGTGGAGCAGAGCACGTGTTTGGTTTGGTTTTGCTTCATCAGAAATACCTTAACATTGCAAGAGGAAGCACTTGAAAAGAGATGCAGGATTTAACCTCTTATTATAGAGTTATAGATTTCTACTGTGGATTCAGTGTCCATTAGCATCTCCACTTCTCTGCCTGTCTGTACAGGGTTTATGTTTGATTTTAGACCTGCACCACTGAATTTAAATGAGTCGTTTGTTGGTCTTTAACTGTTTCGTGTCAGCAGTCAGTTTCTGATTTTCCTTTCTGACTGCTACTGCATGATTTCTCTCGAAGACCGACATGACCTTCAGAATTACCAGTCTTGCATGGTTCACTGTTTAAAAGATCAATAGTCTCATATTTATGAAACAGAGTCAGTCTTGTTATGTCAGCAGTGATGTCGCCTCACACGTTCACATCTTGTTCTTCTTTAGACAACACTCCTATATGCATTATCCCTTCAGTATTTTTAAAGACAAAATCTGCCAATGTTTGTTTGTAATACATGCAATATTAACCCTTTTCATTCCCATGACGCTTCTTTTGGCCAGATGTCATTGTGAAACATGATCACAAACATTACTTCACCTTGACCACATCTTGTTTTGTTTTTTAACCATTCAGGCATTGTATTACTGCTCTTAATGCTGCAGCTCAGATTACTGATTGTTCTGCTGTCCACAACATTTACCCTCTTACTCAGACATTTTTCAGCTCAGTGTGACATCTTCAAACAAGCAGCATCTTCTAATCTTACAAAGGAATATACAGTATGCATTTGGTTAAGTGGCCAAGCAAGTTTGTTATTCATTAGCCAGTGTAGTACTTTTAAGTCTTTTTGAGAACATGCAATTAATATATTTCAGAGCATTTATTCTGAGTAAAAAGTAAAAATTAGCAGGTGTTTTAGTATCTAAATGCATGTATAAGACCACAATGTCACAAAACCTCCCTGATATATTCAGATTTCGTATCCTTTTTTAGGTCGTCCTCAGATTTGACATTGAATTCAACAGTCTGACGTTGCAATTTCTGATCTGCATAAGTGTAACAGAAACAACCGATTTCACAGATCAATTCCTACCTTTTTGTCAAAATAAATGCTGAACCAGTTGCGGCAATGTCTGTACCTGAGTTGAAAAGCTCTCCGAGGGGCTGTACAATAGCACAACAGTCACCTGCTGGAATGAGCCAGCCCAGTTGTCACTGCAAAAACTAAAGATTAACACCTCCCTTCAGTATCACATGGTATCAATCAGACAGGTGAGTGTTTGTATTTCTGAATGTGTGTCTGTGCAGGTAAATGTGAATATGCACGTGTGTGTGTTGTGGGTGAGTATGCATACATGCAGGTGTCTATTGGGCTTTGGTGCATGATTGCACTCAGTACTTTGTGATATGACACCTTTGTTTTAGGTAATACACCATTCGGTTGTATAGGAGTAAACAATACAAGTTTTTATACCAACTCTGATCCAACGCGTTATATAACGGTATATAAACAGTATATACCTAAATGTTAAATATGTATCTGACATTGAAATAACAGCTGCAGTCTACCATCTTTGGCACCAAATTTTACCTTTTTCATGAGTTTCTCGATCCAAATACTGGAGCTTCTGGTTCTGAACTATTAAGTTAATGTTAAGCGTTAGTATGGAGTTGATACTTGATATTGTCCAGTACCCTGAGTTTGGTATCAGTTTCTGTATCTGAAGAGAAAATGTGGGATTGTTCCATTTGTAAAAACAAGCAAGTTTTGAAGATAGGTTATATTGTTTCTACTTCATCTTTACTTAAGTGTCATTTACTCCAACAAAATAATTTGTGCGTATTTGTTGGTCTATAAGAATATGATCTTTACAGCTTTAGCGCATACACCTTCATTCACAACAACAAATTACAATTTGGTAACACTCTCCCTCCTTTGTGCCTCTTTTTTTTTTTTTGAAAGACTTGAAAATCCCTTATTCCCAGCCTGAAACTCCTTAGAGATCTTACCTCAAATATCTCTGCCTCTCTCACTTAATAACTGCTTTGCAGCCAAACTCCATTCATTGTCCAGAGCAAAAGGCCTAACTCAGGTTTCAAGCATGGAAATCTATTGACAGTCAGCCTGTGCTTGGTGTGGAGAAAAGGCTTGCAGGTTTTACATATTGCGATAACTCGGGCTGTCTTATGTACCCACAAACAGATCTGGGACGATGGAAATGGGAGACCGCTGCCAGGTCAACGCGACTTTTCCATCCTGGTGGTGGTTAATGTTTATTGTATGAATAGCGTGTAGGTGACAGTGTTGTTTAAGGGTGTTCTGTGCCTTTAACTAGGCTAAACCTGTCATTTAAGCTGGCCTGACTTTCTCAGTACACACTGTAGCTAAGAAGATGGTGAATGGATCAATAAAGGCTGGAGACAGGTACACATATACATTGTGTTGTGCAGCTTTGTTACTACAGAGGTTGTCTGAAAATGAAAATGCAACTTGGCTTAATAAGAGGAAGAGTTCAGTGTGGGGTTTGCTGCTTTCAGATGAAAACCTGTATCTTTTAAAAGTACATTTTTTTAAGAATAAGGAAACAAAACAAAAGCCAACAGACATTCTAGCATCCCCATGCTAACACATTCACAATGACAATGCTGATGATGTTTACATCAGCATGTTAGCATCTTAGCTTAGCATGTCAGCATGCTAACATTTGCTGATTAGCACCAAACAGCTGAAGCTGACAGGAATGTCATTAGTTAGCAGGTATTTGTTCATAAACCAAAGCACTGGACAAATTGAAATTTTTACCTGCGGTTGGCGCTAGATGAAGTCTCACGGGCTCCCCACCGTCCTTAGGATTCATCCTCTGGGGACCATGATTATCTGTACAAAACTTCATGGCATTCCATACAACGGTTGTGGACATATTTCAGTCTTGATCAAAGTGATTAACCAACCACCACCCTAGAGCCACACTGCAAGCATGGCTAATAGAGAAACAACTCTCAGATTCTTGCCACTAGTGGGGCTAAAATGTAAAGTCTGGCCTGAGCGGTGGTAGCAGAAAGAAAACTATGTTGTTACCTAAATCTAAAGGGTTTATCGTATGTACGGTGGCCATTTTAGGACATTTCAGGCTCAGCTTTCATTAGTCCAAGCTGTGTTTCATCCTACTTTGCCCATTATTATCAGCTATAGCTGCACTTTGTGAGGCTATAGTTGAGAACCTGCACACTGAGGAAGGCATTAGCTGAAACATCTGTGTGTTATTTTTCTTTTTTGTAAATGAATAACTAAAAGATTTACAACCTCCTTATTTTCAGTTGTGCACCAATTCTGGTTTGACATACAGTAAGTTGTATTTGGGCTCAGTTGTACTTTATTTATTTAAAAGTCTATTGCTAACATTAGCACACTAACATGCTAACACTTTCTAATGTTAGCTTCGTTTGCACGTTGACATGCAAAAATGTATCATTTGGCATGTGAGCTGACAGGAGTTCTCAGAGGTATCCTGTCGTGAACTGAAGTGTTGGACAGGAGAAGATTTTGACCCGTAACACTACATACATTTGAATGTAATCACCAGTCATTCCGGTTTAACCTCTGGGGACCATGGATGTACCAAATCGTACCAAATTTCATGGCTGTTGTAGTCACACTGGACCAAATTGTTGGCCTGAACATTAATCAAAATGACAATCTCCTGTAGTCACGGTGCAATTGTGGCTAACAAACAGCCAACAGCTTTAACCACCAGGTATGTTTGAGAGTTTGATGAGACTTTGTGGGCCATTCAGTCATGCAACTTATTCTTCCAGTGTTTTGCTGTGACACCACTAAATGCTCATTGGCTCTTGCAGCAGGAAAACAAAGTTATGCAAGCTATTTGAGACCTTTGTAAAATCTGCAGACTTAGAGGGCAAGGCATATGAAAAGACTCAATGGTTTTATTTTTCTAGTTGGAGCACAGTGGGGGGTCCTCACAGTATATTTCTCTGGGTGTCTAAGAGTATGTCTGTGAAAGAATGCCAGTTTTTATGTTTATGAACCTGACTGCATTTTTTAAAAGTGAAGAAATCTGTGTGTGTATATGTGTCCATGTGTCCATTTGTGTCTGTGTGCATGCAAGTGTTACGTGTGCACACAGTTGGTGGGTTAACGGGGGTCTCGGCAAAAAGTGGACCCATAACAAATCACCTCATTTCCAGGAAAAAGAATTAATTTGTTCCCAATAAAAATGATCCACAAAAATACATGAACACAATGTTGTGCACAGAGCTCTGATCAAACGTTCGAACACAAAGCCAAGGCACAAAATTAAAGAGGCCAGAAAGATTTCAGGGTGTGAAATGCAGACACTGGCCGCTTTTTAAGCAAAGATTCTTCCAGGATTTTAAGAAAAAAGGAAGAAATTTTAAAATAACAAAAGATCAGTCAGGATGTTTGCTTTTACAGGCCTATAACAGACAGACAAGTTCCATCACAGAAAAGGTCAACTGGGGGTAGCGATCCTTTTCAGTTTCTATGTATTTTAAGAAACTTCCTTTTTCAAGTGAGGCACAGCCGTCTTGACATGACAAAAACAGACATTTAACATGTTCTTAAATTTTGCATGTACACAGTCTGAACACAGAACTATGTACCCTACTTACACTCTCTAGATTATTTGGAAAAAATGATTGTCAGATTAATTGATAATGAAAATAACGAGTTATATAAATACCCAAATGTAGGTAAAGTATAGATGTTCAGTGCAACTAACACTGGTGTACAGAGAAAAATTGACCTGTGTAAAATGCACCTGCTCTTTGTATAGCAGCCATATTAATCAATAAATCAATCATAGCTCTTATAAAGTTTTGTGTAATAAGAAACTAGGAATGTACATGGGGGTGTTGCCATATGACCCTCACCTGTCAGTAGCTGCACTTTCGCAATATCATTTTTAGACCTTTTTGTTTCTTTGGGGATATAACAGGACCCACTGGGTGTCCACTCAGGAAGCCCGGGTGGTAAATCCGGCCATGGCCCAGTCCCACATTTGTTTCCTGTGTGTGCGTGAGCATGTTTGTGTTTGCGTGTGTCCATCTCTTGGCCATCTGTGCAGCGTGTGTGTGTGTGTGAGTGATTGCATGCATGTAGTGTGTATGCCTGCATTAGCAGGTTTGTGTGGTTGGCATGAAATGATACAGAGTGTATCTTTTCCTAAAAGGCAGAACAAGCAAACAAACAGCTTTGCAGTAGGAAGCTTGTCGGCTGTTTAACAGCTGCTGGGGTTTGGTTCACTGCAGTTCAGCTGCCTGATAATGACTCTTAACAGAGCAGGGAACACTGTGCTGTACATCCTGCCTCTGGTTTCACCTTGAAAAGACCGACCTGCCTTTCATGTTCATTACGCGGTCCACACTTCAGCACAGGATACTGCCTTGACCCACCTCTCTGTGCTCAGCACAAAGATGGGAACGAACTAAAACATTTGTGAAGGAGCTTGGAGAAAGTTCTCCCCAGTACAGAAGCATCTGAAAGTAGGTGTTTGCCTTTATTGGATAGTAGACAGCAGAGACAGACACAAATTGAAGCGAGAGAGCGAGAGAGATGGGTAATTGGGGATGTTGTGATCACATGGTCAGCGTGGTAAACCCTCAGCCTGGAGTAAGCAATTAAGATCAACCAAGGGCCAGTTGTTGTTTTTTCAGCATTGTTTATTGGGAGGCCAACATCGATTTTTACAGGTTCGATGAAAACACACGCCTGTATGTTTTTCAATGTGTTTTGTGTGTTTTATTTCTTTTAATTCATTTAAGAATAAAAAGGATTTAGCAAACCAGTTTTAGGAGTGTATCTGAGGGCTTTGTACTTACAGCAGCTTATGTATAAACTCAGTATGTTCTGTGTTTGACTACGAGACTAATGATGTCATTTTCCACACACGATAAACAGCGTCTGCTTCATTTGTGGTTGAATTAAACTGTAAATCTGTTCTGGTCATATAAGCCAAATTACATTACTGACCTATGTTTTTTGTTTGGTAAGATTATTGGACTTCATTTCAACACCATGTGCTGTTCAAATAGCTTTTCTTCCCGTGGGGGCATAAGTGAAAACCAGTTTTCATCAGGGGCCAAACATTTTGGCTGGAGGGCTAGATTTGGCCCCTATTTGCCTACCACTGCCCTAGGCCATCAGGGACTTGACAGGGTCACGTGACAACAAAACCAAACCCTAAGTTTCTAATGAATACTTTTCCCTTGCATACATGTTTTGAATGTAGGACTTTGCATATTTATATTGTGATACTGATTCTTAAACAGAGACTTAACATCACATGTTTGAATGTATTCAAATCCAGAGTAATGTCAGGTTGTTGTGTTTTTTGGAGTGAGCATGGTGTTGCCTTGTGCTGCGGGAGCATGAAGCACAAGGCAATGTCAGATTTTTCACCGATTTTGGAATTACTCAGTTTCTCTGGAAAAAGGCAAAGACCTGCCAATTGAATGAACACCAGCCATCAGTCAACAGTCAATATTTTACTGTTATTACTTGTCTACTTTTACCTAAATAAGATATGGAACACATTTTCCATTTCTTTACTTATATAAACGATTTGAGTAGTTCTGCCACTGGTATGGCATCCCATACTCCTTCTCTATAGTTGATTATGCCTGGAGCCGGATGCACCACCTATTCACCACTTGTCTCGGCAGCACAGAATCTGTTGCTCTGTGTGTATTCATACGTGTTCAGGCCAGAAGATTTAGGTTATTCCTTGTTACTCGATTGTGTGGGGGAGACAGCTGAAATGTCAAAATACTGTTGTTTAAATCTCAATACTTTTAAATAAGAGAGCGCGCACGCACACACACACACACACACACACACACACACACACACTTTCTCATGTACCGACCAAAAAAGCGATAAATCGGTCAGGAGGGATTTTCGGGCTCACTGCACTGGCCGAGGATCCGTGAGGTTCCAGTAATTTCACTGTCTCTTGTTTCATTCAGAAGCAACTGCTATGTGTTGTGTGTGCGAGTTTCATAACCATTCTTATGTCACGGCTCATGAGGCTGTGATGTGATGCTAATCTAGCTCAGCACCACCAGGGGAAACGACTACTTTATACTGGCTCTCAACCACACCAGACTATTTGGCGAACTTTGCAGGTTTCCATCTTCACTTGTTGTTCTTCTCTCACTGCTTTTCAGCTCCTTCGTGTATCTCTAATTTCTCTTATTTTCAATCTTGCTTCCTTACACAAAAGAAGAAATGAAACCGCATCATAAAAGCAGGGTTCTAGCCAGAGTGCACCATTGCAACAATGACTTAGATCATTTTTGAACCACAACTGTGCAATTGGGCTCTAAATATTTTGGGAACCCGTTTTTCTTTGGGCCCTCTGCAGTCTCCTCAGTGGTCAGATTGAATAGGTTTAAACTGTGATTTGTCAGTCCATAGTATGTTGAGCTGCTATTCCATGATCCAGTTCCAACAGTGCTAACCCTGGACTAACCTACTATTTCTATTTTGAAGTTTTGAGAATAGCTTTGCTAAAGAAAGACGCCTGTTAATTCCAGTTTGTTAGAGGCATTATTGTGCACTTGACACTGAAACAGGAACCTGTTCCTATTTAAATCTGCACAGATTTGAATGCTCAGCTTCCAGTTTCTTTTACCAACGACTGCTGATTTCTTATATTCTTATTTAACTGTTGCTCTTTGTCTTTTTCTGCCCTTTCAGTCGTCAGTCTGGTTGAACCATCGTACAGTGTTTTGTTCTCCATGTACAAAACATAACTTTTTTTGCAAATACTTCATACAAAATAACATTTATTTGTAAAGAGGACTTTCTTCAACCTAAAAGCATGAAAGACCATTTCAAAAAAATAGAGAATTCCTCTCATCCATCTGACAGTACTGAATCAAGCTTTTGTGGCAGGCGACTCCAAACATTTGAGCGTGAGGGAGGGATGGATGGATGGATGGAAATTAGAGTTTTTCCTGGCCCAGAATTGTCACTAAGCATGATCGGTCCGCATACAGACTTAAGGCTGGGGGAGATGGCTTATAAATAATATCTCGATAATTTTAGGATATAAGATATATATCTCGATATACGCATTTTCTCTAGAATAACATACCGTAAATTCTCACATAGATTGGTGTTATAATTCATGTTAAATTGAACATTTCACCTTGTCGCACTTCACCATCAATGGAAATGTTCAATTTAACGTGAATTGTAACGCCAAGTTGGCTAGGCTAAGCTTAAAAAGGCTACAAAGTTTATGTTGCTATGGACGCAGCTCCAACCGTAGAATCTAATGGACTAGGTTTTTTTTAGTGGAAGCAATACGATAATTTTAAAATCAATAAAATCATTTTTAAATCAATATTATGTGTCAAATTATTGATTTCTTTAGTAAGTATCCGTGTAATAAGCGGGCTAATGTACAGCGAGCCGGTCATTATCGCGAAATTAACCCTGACAGGGTCTTGAATCACCCTGAAGGGGTTAATTTCATTATCCCTTACTTAAAAATGATTTCCTCTGTAGTGTAATTGAAAACAAAATTAGTGAATGTCTAAAATCAATTCTTGTATCATTTTAATATTATTTTGTGGCACTTGGACGTAAGCACTGACCCCCTAGAAAAGTAGTTATGGGCCCATTTGACTCCCTCCTGACTCAAACACTAAAATCATCATAGAATATGCAGTCTAAGCCTCATGATGCAGCTATTATTGCTTTAGGACATTAATTTAATCAAACAGACTCATAAAAGATTAAAATCTCTATTAACCTATTTGGCTTTAATCACAGATTAAATGGTTTATAAACCCTGTTTATGGTGCCATGCTTAGAGTTTGGATCTATAAAATCAAGGTGTCTGAAACTTACTGACAACAAACAATTTCCTTCGTCTGTTTGTGCTGTTTACTGGCTTTTATACAGGCAGTGTAAACAGCCTCTTAGGTACCTCAATAAAAACAGGCCTGTGTTTACTCAGCTCATACTATATCGTCAAAGAGGGCTACTTCTGGAAGCAGGAGCTACCACTACATTGTATTGTGTCTTCACTGCTGACTTTTCTCTGATTTGGTGTTTCTTTTGCAACCTATCTGCTCCCTCTCTTGCACAATTATGTCATTTCTTTTTAGGTTCAAGAAACACGATCAGTGATCTAACATCCAGTCTTTGATCTGCCAAACTTCATGTCTTTGACTGTGCTGGACAAAATGATTCAACCTCCTTGGATCCCTTGGAAATATTTTTGTTTACACAATCTCATTCCAGCTGCACTAAAAATATCGACTTCAAGCGTTGTCTTGCGGTCTTGGGCTACACGAGTTCGGTTTGAACATCAACTACAAAGTTTCCAATCAGATTGACAGCATTCTGCAGGGCAAGTGTTCAGATCTTAGCATGAGGTCGAAATTCAATGATTTGACTACAGCTTGCTTATTTAGCCCCTAATTCATCTACAGTCTCCATCAAGAAAGCCTTGGCTTCATTTTACTTTAAACTCTGTGCTGAGGTAAAAATAGTTTTTAATACAGCCAAAGAGTTTACAGTCAGGAAAACTGCATTGTTTAGAGAGCTTAATGAAAGCTGAAGCTCATTCACAAACTGATTTCTAAACTGATGCTCAGGAAGGAAAAACAATAAACCACAAATGTATTTTTTTATCTTTTTGAGACACATCGTTGTAAAATAATGTGTGTGAGACAATCACTTTCTTTTGCGAGGTGTTCAACTCTGAAAACTGAGAAAACAGGCGCTGAGGCGAACAGTTTTTATGCTTTTTTTTTCCAAGGTTTGTCCTCAAATTTCACAACTAAACACTAAAATGAAGTCCTACCAAAGAGAAGCTGTATTCCTTGCTTGGAGTTCCTCGTGGCTGGGAGTGTTATCTTACTCCTAAAATCATACAGTATGAGCCTGGGAACTCTCATTGTACATTAAACACCGCTTTAGAAATGACTGATCTATTGGCATGTGGGGACAAAGTCCCGTCCGACCACAGCGCTAAATGAACACTTTTTTTGTAATCATTTGTTTTTTAAAACTTCTGTGAGTGCAGCACAAAGATCTCATAGAAATGTCACTGAAAACACACAGGAGATGTTTGCCATTTCACTCCTGGCAGCCCTGAAATTAATCTGTCAGCTAGTTCAACTTAGTACCAGGTACTAGGGCTGAATGATTTGAAGAAAATGTCTACTTGTGATTTTTTTCTGGCCAATATTGCGATTATTTTATATAAATTTAACTAACAGCCTGTATTTGTTTTCTATTGAACAGGATTTGATTATATCAGCATTATTACAAACGTGTCTTCTTTGTACATGAATAGAATCAAATACAACACAGTTGCTCATTGTTTTAAAGATATTACGTTAGATGTATATTTGATATTATAGTACAATATTCAAAAATAATCATGACATTCAAATGTGATGTTTTTTTTCCCCTACAAAAAAATCTTTTGCTAAGCGTAAATGTGCGAACACCGGCATACAGACAGCAGATTAATTAGGCAACAGCCAAGATTATTTGTTGTTTTGCCAGTTCAGAATTAACAGTAATTAACTACGTCTGAACAAATCTGCCGGCGACAGCTGTCATTGAAATCAACGGTCGGCAACTAAAGACGCTGTTATTAAAACACTTTTAAATCGTGACTTTGATATAAAAAGGATCGATCGTTCAGCCCTACCAGGTTACCGTGGTGGTTTTTCTTATTTGCTGCACTCTGTGTTGTCACTGCGTGTTTGGCACAGATCTGCATCACTGCTTCTCAGATGCGATAAGGTGCTTTTAAGCTGAATTCTTGCAGAAGCTTTTTACTGGGTAACAAAACCCAGCACTGGATAACCCACTGCACCCTGCGCTATATATAAATATTGTGCAACAATTTGACTACAGGCTGGAAATAAGGTTTTCCTAATGGGGATGACATTATAAATGATTGTTTTTTTTCTGTCCCCACATGTGCCTTTGCTGCCATGGTCCATAGAATTTGTCATGCACCTCTCACACCAGTCTCTGGTGAAATCACAGGGGAGGCTGTACATCATGTGAATGTAAATGCACATAGCATGAGAGAGGCAAATTAAAGGTCAGGTTTTCTTCCCCCCAATCTCCTTCTTTCTCTTTTCACTTCTACACAGCTTTGGAAAATTCTCTGGAGTTTATTTGTAGATTGAAACAGTGGAGGAGAATGGCTTGTAAGTGTTTCCAGCCATTTGGGTTTTTCCACGGTTTCCACTCACTTTTTGGTCTAGTCAGCACCTTTAGGACATATACCTTTTTTCGTTGTCGACTACAAATACGTTCTGTGCACATTCCTATCACGCAGGCCTTTCATTATCAGAGCGTAAAATCCAAATAATGTCCTTTATAACTAATTGTTGCTTCTCTCAGGCGACCACAGTGATGACAAATAGAAGGAAGCGGATAAGAAACAGATAATGGTTATTTGCTCTGGACAATGAGAAGCACAACATCAAAAGCACAATTAAGAATTGGGTAGGAGAGGATCTGACGAGAAGCACAGGAAGATGAGAGGTACTGTGGGACTCAAAGCATTAGTCAGCTGGATAACAAGCAAGAGAAACTCTGTGAACCCAGACACTTGAGTCCCAGTCAAGTTAAAAACAGAAATAAAGGGAATATATCTTCCCATTCTGGAACCGCTGGAGTGGGTGTTGAGTCATTTGACTGAAGAGAGTAACTGTGCCTGTGTGAATACATGTCTCTTAAGAGAATAGTAATAAAGACTTTGGTGAAAGGACTGGATTTATAGGCCTGATCAGCACCGAGATGCTCAGCTGTAGGAAAGAGGAGAATGAGAAGTGGAAACTAGCCACTGCAGAGCTGTCACTGAGTCCCTGGCCAGTGTGTGGTGGTCTGGCAAGAGTCGGCGGGGCTTGACCGAGGGCAAACCACGAACGGCCACCGGAGAGGGTCACAGTGGGAAAAGCAGGGCAGCTGTCAGGCCAGCACAGTACAGTACACCACAGTAAAGACGAGCTGTTTTACAGTCGCTTCCTCTTTATGTCACTGTTGAACTCTGGTTGTTCGCAGTTCTGTTTTTTTCATGATCTCCTTTCCCTTTCTGATTTAAAGCTGCACTCTGCTGCACCAAATGGCAACAAGCAGTAAGAATTATGAATTGTTGCTTTGTATTGTTGAATGAAAAAGGTTCTTGACGTTAATTAAGACCACAGTCCTACATGGCTTCTGGAGGCGATTAAGAGGCCATCTTAATTTGTTCAATACTTTGATTTATGACCAGCCTCAGCTGGACTTTGTGTTTAGTCGTATTAGCAAACATTAGCATGCTAACGCGCTAAACTAAGATGGTGAACACGTTTAGCAGGTATAATGTTTACCATGCTAGCATTGTTATTGTGAGTATGCTGATGTTTGCATTTAGTTCAAAGCACCCCTGTGCCGCTAGCATGGCTGTGGACTCTTAGTTTTGTTTTTAATTAATCGTAAAAATAGAAAATAGTGATGTCCATCACAACATACCAGAGCGAAGACATTCCATTTACAATGACTATAAAACAGAGAAAGTTATCACATTTGAAAAGCTAGAACCAACTAATATTTGGCATTTCTCCTCGATAAATTACTGAAATTAAATAAAACGTCATCAAAATTGTTGTTTTGAGTTCTTCCAGCAATGATAAACACCCGCATGCTGTAATGCAAGTGTGTCCGACCCGTTGTTTCAACTCGGAGGTCATTTTTGACTGTTTTTAATATTCTGTTCCACCGTGTACGTAATTCAGGGTGGACAAAATTTTAAAGAGAGACCTTTTCAAAAAGCTGTGTGGGCGTACCTAATAATGCAGTTACTCGGTTTATGCTCACAGGGGAGGAGCTGGAGGAGTTAAAAGTTTTACGGAGGGAACAGTTGATATTTTTATGTAGCAGCTGGAAAGTCCAGCAAAAAAGTTATTTTTAAAATGAATAACAGTTAAGGCCTTACTTTTTGCAGCAAGTAGTCACTGTACCCTAGTCACATGTAAACATGTCCTCCTGATCGTGGAGAGGGCCCTCAGGCATGGCCCGGATGGGGCTTCATTCTGAACACTGCTGGTTCCTCCAGCTGGGCCTACAACCTCAACAGCATCACACACTCTGCCCCACCTGTGACAATAAACAGCTTTATTACCTCCTCCCGTCCACTGACGCCATTTAATGCTTTCACTGGGATCATCCTGGGGACAGAGCCAACCACAGATGTACTAGGCTCCCATGCATTTACACTAAACCCCCTAAAGCTGATCTGGTAAACACAGTGTCATACATTTTTGTTTATACCTAATTTTAGAGATGTCCGTCAGCTTTTTCATTGATTCTTACACTTGATAAGTTAATTTTACCGCATTTGGTGGCCAAATGCCAAGTGCTTTACCAAGCACCGTTTTGAGCGGAGTCTGAGACCTTAAACACTTAAACTGATGATGTTTTTTTGAGGTGGCTGAAATGTGTTGTTGCCGCCCAGGTCCACAGCAGTGCATTGCTTAGCTTCCGTGCTCGGTCCTGTCTGCTTCTCCAAACTGGGGGCGTGCCGACCACCGTCTAAAGATTGTAGATCTGTTTTTTTTTCGTTTTTTGTTTTTCATAGCTTAGGTACTTTCGATACTATCAAATATATAATTAACGGAGATCGTATCGTGTTAAACACGCGTATCGAAAAGGTATCAAAGTATCGATACTTTTGACAACCTTACTTCGTACCACTTTTTCATTTCCGACACGGCAGCATAGAGGGCCTACCGATCCTGATGCCAAACTCTATATCTGATATAGATTTTGTCCTCTTTTATATCTAATAAGCCATTTATATGCATTTTGCTTAAAGATGCCAAACACTAAAATCCCATAAATAAATAAAAGTTTTTTGGTTTTGTTTTTTTTTTTGAAATGACATACGACACATGTTCAAGCTCAAAGCTTATCTAGCTTGTACAGACGCAGGGCAGCCATGTCAGAGATGACACATCAGTTTGGCAGCTTGTAGCGAGAAGTTTGAGACTCCATGTTTTCAACCACAGAAAGGGGTTGCTCAGCCAGCACAATAAATTACAGTTTTCTCCATTATCGGCTTTGCATTTGTTGCTGTCTGGAGGGAGTTTCTTGTGTTTTTCACTCTGAGAACTCTTTTGTGGTCTTTGGTTGTTTGTACAACTTTGTTTTTATATAGCTCTCCATGATGCTTTTATCAAGTCTGTGGTGTTGAACCGTCAAACATTGATTATGTCCCCTGAAACTACAGCAGGCAGCTACTGAGGCTGCTGTAGTTTCCACTTTGTGTTGCTACTTCCTATGGCTATATATACATTTACATGACATGTCAGTGATATTTGTCAGTAGTTTGTATTTGATGGTAAGTATTACCAATTATACCCAAGCTTCATGATCTCATTATATAAGATGGAGTGTTCTCCATACATGTACACAGACAGCTCAGAAATACATCTACCTTTTAGTATTCATTTACCTTTACCATTGAATGGTAAAGGTAAATGAATGGTCAGACAGATTAATTGATCTCAGATGTGTGAATGGTTCCAGTCCTGGTGAGAAAGTTAGTTCTTGCTCTCTGTTTTACAACCTCTGGCTTATTCGTGCATTTATGTATTTGTGTTTTTTGTGGGACCATATTCTGCTCAGTCCTCATAACTCCTTTATGTCACACAGACTCATTAAAGTGACTGATTGGCTGCTCTGGGATTTGCTTTTTCCACTAGTTTATTTACCTGTTTTGGAGCACATATGAGTTTGCACCAGTGTATGGTAACATGATTTTTTTTCAATGAAAAATGTATACGACATATGTCACTGTGTCCCGTAGTCGGAGTTAAATGTTCTGATTGTCCACCGGCTCTCTTCCTGGGCAGTGTAGAAGACGGCTGTGTAGGTTAAGGAGTGTTAAAAGAGCCACACACATGGTTTTTCTAAGCTGTAAATTTTATGGATAATTTCTGATGTGGTTACAGATTTATACCCCCCAACTAAGCACAACAGCTGCAGGTAATTACTCACTCACCCGCCTTACTCTACCTCTACTTGTTCACTCTCTGTGTCTCTTCCACTTCATCTCTCTCTGTCCACTGTGGCCTTTGATTCATTCAGAGAAAGTGACACACATTTATTGACTGACATGGAGATAATGAGACTCTGACACAGAGCGCAGAAATTCAGCAGCAGGGTAGAATTTTAGCACAGACGCAACACTTCAGAACAGTAAGCAACCTTTGACTTGCGGTCAGAGTAATGTACCGTTACTCGAGTACTCTAGTTAAGCACAATTTTGAGGTTCCATTACTTAAGAGATTAATATGACTGTTGTTGAGTAAGAATCGTGTATACACAAAATGTCAACTTTTCAGGAACTCTGAAACGGGGGGGGGGTTGGGGGGTGTTGTCATTTACATGTCTAATTTTGGATGTCTGCAGTGTCTGGTTAGTCAAGAAAAGTGTTTACAGACAGGTATGTAGGAGGAGTGATGAGTCAAAGTGACAAACCTCGACAGGTGTTTACAGTCTGTGAGAGCTGATTTATTTACTCATTATATCCAATTTTGAGGATTTTTAGTTCATTCCACTGAAATAGGGATCATTTAAAATGTCTTTTACTTTTGCCAGTGAATTTATGTAAATACTTGAAATCGTGAAAATAACCAAAATAATAGCATTTAATAACCTTTAACTAAAATGAATCATTCGACTGATCTGAAAGATTGAAAATCCTTGAAACAAATGATGTACCTGACGGCAAACTAAACTCTACAATTCTTCAGTATGTGTACTTTTACTTTAGATGAGGAAGGTCATTTTATTGCTAATATCTTGTGAAAAATTTTGAGTGTAGGGCTTGTAATTGAGTATTTTTACACTGTGGTATTGATACTTAAAAGTCAATTGAAAAATAAAATTTTTGCTAAGAATTCAGCATAAACTGTATAACCTCAGTGTTTTTTTACTTTTGTACTTATTTGGTCAAAACAAGCTACCAAAAAAAGTATGTTTTCTGTAGTGATAGCACCCCCGATATTAGTGTTCTCCACTGGGTCCAAATTCCCAGCTAGGGAGCTGCATTGTTGCTTTACCCCATCTTGTGAGAGGTGGAAAAGTTGTGTATCGATTAAAAAAAGAAAATGCGACGTAAATGCGAAACGTACATGAAGCATGTGACTTAAAGCTCCACTAGAGGGACAAAAAATGTCGGCAGACGAAAACATCAAATGTGTGGAGTGATGAGGAGACTGTGACCTTCCTCCATTGTTTTCCAGTGGAGCTCTTTTAACTACGTCATCTCGTTGCACTCTCTTCTTCTACAATGGTATAATCGCACCTGACTCGAGCATTAGCGCCACATACTGTTTTTCTCGATGAACCAACTCCTAACATTCGCACAACAGCAGTGGATGGAAACACGCAGAAATTTGCTTTTTATTTTGCAGATTTTTTGAAAATGAGAACAAAAACGTCTAATGGAAATCAGTGCTAACGTTAGCAACCTCACTAGCTTCCATTTCCTGAGTGGAGAACAAACCTGACAGCACTGTGGATCCTCCCAGCTGCTGAATGCTGTAAAGAAACAGACTTGAATTGCTAATGTTCGATCGCTAACGTTATGTGGACTATCTAAACGTACTATATGACCTTGCGCATCTTCTAGCCACAGTGGCTCTCAGTTGTCGCTCCACCGATGCCACAGCAGACACCCACTCACAGACTGACACGATTTCTAAAAATATGTCCAGAAATGGTTTTAATATGAAAAATAGAAAGATATGCACAATAGTTGCAGTATCATTTTAATCTATATTTCTTTTCACAAAAACTGAACAGAATTCTAATTGCAGTTTGACTTGAAGTGAAAGATATGATTATTTCCTGCAAACTGCTTGTGGTCAGGTCATGGCACCCGTCTACAAATCCGTGTCACCTCTGTCTCGTCAATCAACGGTTGCAGGCTGATAAATCAATCCGTACAGGACCTTGGCAGCACGTGGCGTTAGGTGCACTCAGTACACTCTCCCGGGCTGCACTGGGGTGAGGTCCCACCATGCGCTCATGCCCATAACTCAACTGCAGCCAAACCAACTCATTAGTGAAACAATCCTCACCACGCACTGGTGTGTATATATGTGTGTGTGTGTGTGGTGTGTCTGAATGAGCAAATGAGCAAGTAAAGGGTGAGATTTCATGTTGTTCTGGAAGATTTGTCATCACAAGCTCAGAATGCATTATATTGTTACAATATCTCTTGTATTCCAACTACCTGTAACATTTTCCGATTTGCTAATATTTTCCATGATATTTTCCCACATTCGCTCAATCACTCCCAACACATTATCCACACATTATCCAGTCTTTGCTTGCACAATATTTATTCATGTTACACAATATTCCAAATGAGTGCCCCTATTTAATGTGCTTATTAACCTTTATAAAAACAGACATGTTATGAATGTGCGTGTATAAGCAACACCTCAAAGCTGACTGTGAAGACTTTAATGAGGAATGTTAGCAGTTCAGTGAGCTCTTTGGCAAACGCAGTTTAGTAATCCATTTATACACACTTTGCCTTTCTGTCGGACCTCGTCGTTAAATCATTAAAACGTGTGGATGTTACAACTCTTAACGCTGTGTGACAAAGTGCTCATTAGCATCCACAGGCCTATATGGTCTCATAAGCAAAGCCATGAACACAACGTTCACAGAATGTCGGATCTTTGTTCTCCCCCACTTCAGACAAACGCAAGGGAATCGTTTTCCTGACCGTTGTGACTGAACTAAAATAACTTGGAAAATGGTTTATTTAGTGTAACCAGATTGATTTAAGTCTGGCTATACCATCAAGATGTGGTATGTAACCTCAAGGCAAGTTCATTTGTATAGCACCTTTTAAACAACAAAGCAATATAAAGTGCTTTATATAAGACATAACAGGTATTAAGACAAGTAAAGTAAAGATGTATAAAGGCAGAAGAACCAGGGCCTTCATGTAAATGAATAAACATGATCAGCAAACATGAACAAAAAAATGTTGACATAAATGACGAAGACGTTTTTCAATTGATTGTCCCTACAATATCTACACTGGGCAACTCCATAATAAAGCTAGTTTAGGTTTGGCAAGAAAAGGTTGATGTGAGGTAAGGGAAGATCGTCATTATTGTGAAATATAAAAGAAAACTAAGGCTGACAGCTGGTAGGAGTTGGGACGTGAATGCTGACCTACACCAAGCCACCACCTCGACCTACACACACCTAGCATTGGCGCTATCACTGCACCTTGGTACCTAATGCTTCACCTGATAAGCAGGTAGGGTGGCTGACATAAATCTACATAAAAGGATTACAGTTACGCATACTATCCAGATTTTATCCATATACCATTTAACTAATGATTAGACTTCCAACCCCTTGTTCCCATGAGCTTCAATTAGAGGGCTTATCATTAGACGCCAGTGTTTAACATGCCCTCAGAGCCGTACCTCTGAAAAATCCAATTTATCATCTCTAATTTCTTTTTTTAGCTTTATGGGATGTGAGGTGCAGAACAGTCAGGACCCAACTTTGAGGGTGTTCCAGTTCTTCTCTTATTAATCTGCAGCTATAAAGGCAATAGCAGAGGAAAATCAAGTCATAACAAGGGTACAGTTCACTTTTCCTGTCCTGTCTACATGAAGAATTTACTGCTATGACTTTGAACTAACAACCAAATAGTAAATCTTTCCCACTAGAACAAAGCAGAGGAACGCTGCAGGCAAGAAGTAAGTGTTCATCTCATTTTAAGAGCTTACAAGGTTGTGTTTCTTGTTAGGCCACAGACACATTATTGTGTGAAGTAATACTTAGTAAGGGTGCATTTTAATTGAATCCTTGCCTTCTGTTCTAGCTTAATAGCGACTGTTCAATGATTATAAATGTTTCAGTGTATAAATCAATTCAACTTTCTCCCTCTCACTCACACATTCAGGGCTGGACTCAATTATTTGGCCCAGTTGGGTTGATTTTGATTGTTGAACAAGCAAATGAGACATGACATGGAAAAACATATCCCTTTTTAAATGAACCTGAAACTCCTTTAAGTGTGAGCTTTGCCTTCCCATTTGACTTGATGTATTCTTTGGGAAATTGATACAACCTTTTTATTCTTTTAAAAGTCATTTGAGCCCCCCCCCCCCTATTCATTGTTATGTATTTCTTGGCATGAGCAGCGCTGAACAGCAAATACCTTGTTGATACAGTCACCAGGCAAATAAAAGCACACCAACAGAATAATGAAATGATTTCTGCTTATAGTTATAGTCTGCAAAGGCTAATTTCATTGATCTGATGGGATACTGAGAGTCACTTGCCATGCAACACATTTCAAAGAATTTGCAGCTGTCCGTGTGCACACATTTTACAATTACATATGGCATAATGACTTTGCATGTACAGTATATTCTATTATTAGAGAGTTCAGAGAAGAGTACCAGGTGCATTGGAGGGATATTGGTGGTGAAAAGCGCACCCTGTGAGTTGTTCTGGGTCTCCTCATCAGCCAATCCAAACACCAGTCAGATGCCGGGACACTTTTAGATGAAGTTTATACAGTCTACATGACAGCTGACAGAGCCCCAACTTCCTCTGCTGTCCTTTAAAGCCACTACAAGTAGTGTTCTTGAACATGAATGTATCTTAGTCAAGTTAATTGTGACTCCTTGGCATAATCAAACTAGTTCCAGCTGAAAGGGCAATTAGCAAATTTTACTAGACTGGAGCAACATAACATTAGCAGAGCTAGCGCTTCAATCACATCTTGTGGGATGGATGGTAGCCAACAGATTTCATACAACTCAAGATGCTGATTGCTAGTATTACTAATAAGTATAATTTAAACTGTGAATTATTATCTACTTAGAGTTGTAGAGTGCATACGTGGTTGTGTGGGAATAAAAATAGCACTAAATTGACCAAATTACCAATAAATTAGGGTATAGTTTCCTTGAATAATCGACTCGACTAGGCATCCATGTTTGTTTGCTTTTCAGATGCTTCTGTGCTATTCCGGGTTCATGTGATGGATAGCAGAAATGAAAAAGATTCCCATGTTTACGACTTGCGAGCTTCATGTGATTGGACAACTCTAGATGGTTATATTGCTGTAGAGTTGGCTGTGTGATAGTTGTAGATAGCACTACATTCAATTTTGGTTCACATACTTTGAATGACAGACTTTGGCTGATGTGACGCATCAATATTTCTTTGCCTTTTTTAGGCACTTGTGTAATATTAACTGCAACTACATTCATGTTGACTTGAATGTAATTACAGATCGGAAACTGGTATTTATTGTAACTCCCGTATAATGTGCAGCATTAGTGTCACGTACTGTATATCGAAGCTTTCAGAAGACTCACAGTCACAATTACATCTTAGGCATTGATGTGAATGCTAAATTGGTAAATATGGTAAATTCTATATGATAAACAGCTAGAGGCACTGACCAGGACACGCTAACGGCGCACAAAGCTGGCATACTATTAGCAGAGCTTTGCTACAAGCAGACCAAGATAAACTGGTGAAATTTCAGAAAGACTAAAGTATCTTTTATTCCCTCTGCGATCATCACCCTGAACAGATTAAAACAGGCACTGTACTCTGACCTGTTTAACACTGTTCTTGTGAGTTGTAGTTTTCAACAGTTTCAGTCCTATTGTACATGTGTGTTTTTAAATGTGCATTTTTTTAGTTGAGCCTTGTCAAAGGAAAAGTTCTGTTACTTTGGGACAGACAATAATGTTATCTTATGTCGGCAGACCAAGATTAGGTAGAATAACATTAGTGGGGCTAAACTACCAGCAATCCCACATTAGCTAACACGGACCATACCTAGCTTAGCATTAGCAGGCAAAGCTACAGACTGACAAAGACTAGCATAACATACCCAGGGCAAGTTACCAGTCATCCACCATCACATACCAGGGCATGAACTTAAGATTAGTGTGCCAAAGCTACCAAGGATCCATTAACTAACAGGGCATGTTAGTGAAGCTACCAGCAAGCTTGTTAAAATAAGTATCATAAACCATCTCTAGTGTTTAACTTGATACAAAACGACTTGCTGTTTAACGAGTAGGAGCTTTGGCTATTTGAATTACCGTAATAATGTTCAAGAAAGTTGAACTTGCAGAAGTGCACTCAGTTAACTAAAGAAACAATGGTAGCCTGTTGCCCAAATCCCAGCCAGTTTCCTGTCAAACCTGGCCTAGTGCAGAATGCTGCCAGTCTTTTAGACCTCATCCTGAACACAACTAAATCAAACTGGTAATTGTAACAAGAGCTGGTTACTTTAGTCCTGGTGTTGCTTTAATGGATACTCTTAACCTGGACATTACCAAACCTAGTGACCGTACATCTCAGACTCAGCTGGGATAATGCACAGCTCTGGTCACTGCTGAGTTTGGGCTCCTTGGCAAGTGTTGCCGGGAAGCTCATAATGTGATGGAAATGTGCCAGCATCCTGAGAGAGCTGACATGGAGAAAAATAGAGCAGTAAGTGAATGTTTTGACTTTCTTTCTACTCACTCACTCAACCTCTCTGTGTCCTTCTGTCTCAGTCTCACTTAGTTAATGGGATATATAGTGAAGGATTTAAATGATTGATGTGTTCTAATTTATGATTTTTGGATTTAAAAAAAAGTAATGTCTCTTGCTTCCTCTCTCTGTTCTTTTCTTAATATGTCAGTTTGTCCAAAAAGTAGAGATGCTAGTGAACAGACTGAAACAGCTCTTGAGCCTGGGTGCTGTCCAGGCAGAACAAAACTTGTGGTTTTCTATTCGCATGAAGTGGAGCTGGTCCACATTCTGGTGGGTAAAAATAATGAGAGGCTGACCGGGACAGAGTGTGCGGTGAAGATGCTGAGGGGAGCAAGGGAAGCAGGAAAGGAGAAAGGGATTGTGGAAAAGGGTGTGGCAGAAAGAAAAGGACACAGGGTGATAGACGGGCCACACACTCACCATGATGTAAGGAGTGAAGACGTCGAAAGAAACAGAAGCAGGCACAGCTGAAGGTGTCGTTTTGTCTCTGGCAAAATAAAAATGTGTTTCATGGGACTATGGATCGATACTGATAACTAACTAAGCACTTAAAAAGATTTTGTGAATTAATCGACTAGTCATTTGACAGAAAATGAATCAACTGGGCTACTGTTCAGATTAAAGGTGTAAGCATGTTTAAAATTAAGTGCTTAGTGGAGCAACATCTCTTATCCCACACCTTTCCGACACTGAAGTTGGGAGCACTGACAATTTTTGTTGCCTTCCGACAGTCCGACGAACTATTGGCCAGGTGTGCGCAGGTGAGAAAGTGGGCACCTCTCTATTAAACTCTTTTTTTTCATTCTTCACACAACTGCTTCCACTTTTTGTGAGTACAACCGAATGCAACACCAGGAATGCTTTCAAGGAGACACAGTCCAAAATTTGCGCCTCTCTCTATAACGTTTTCCACATGGCTTTCCATTGTTTGGGGTTTGACTGGCGCTCTTAGAATTACGTCATTTTGTTGCGCCCTCTTCCTCTGCAGTGGTTTAATGGCACCAGGCAGGAGAATTAGTGCCGCCAACTGTTTGTGTTGATACGTCCAACTGCTAATATTCGCATAATGGTAGTGGATGGACACACACATTAAATCACGTTTTCTTTGGATGGAAACTTGACTTATGACGACAGGACTTTCACCCCACCTTTGAGTGTGGGCATTGGGAACAGGTGCAGTATAAACAGTTCTGCCTTTAGACGTGTTCGGACGACACTACGTACAAACTAGCTAATTTGAAGCATACTTTCAAGCACTTAAGTAATTTCTTAAGCAAAAATGTCAAACATTCTTTGGTTCCAGCTTCTGATATGTGAGGACTTTCAATCTGTTTTATATAATTGTAAACTGAATATTTTTGGCTTTTGGACTGTTGGTCGGACAAACAAGCAATTTGAAGACATCAATTGGGCTCTTGAAAATTGTGAAGAGTTACACACAGTCCTAACACTTAATTGATTAGCCACAAAAATAATCAACAGAATAATTAATAATGAAAATAACTATGTAACTAACTAAATAATGTTAGTTGCAGCTCTAGACGCAACAATTACTTTGTCAGCTGCTGAGCTCTCCCTTCCATCTAACATTTAAAGACACTCCGAATCTCCTCTGCTTCCTCCCCACTCGTTCTCCAAAAATATTAACAAATGAAAAACATTATTTTATTTGTATGGAGATGCAGCATCTCTTATTGGGTCTCTTGTCTCTATTTTGAAAATGTGACTTTGCTGTTTGTATTAGGAGATGTGAGGGTCACGAAGTGTTTGCTGTGCTAGGAGTTCAGCCAGTAAAGTTTGATAAAGGTCATAATTGTCCCTTGTATAATACAGCGTGAGTGATGAATAAATGTGTAGATGACCTAGATTGGCGGGTCGACAAGCTGTGCCAGAACCAGCCAATTAAGGTATTGACACTCACGTGTTAACCTAAGCCTCTGATGTGTAAATGTGTCCTACCCCATCGCTGTGCCACAAGCTAACAGCCCCGCTCCCCCGCAGAGGGAGGCTGGACTTTGCATAGTTTCCACTCACTTGTTCACGTCCACTTACAAAAATAATTAAAGGGCATGTTTTTAAGGGGCTCCGGCGTGGTCCTGATGTCTTCTTGCTGGAGCCTGCTGTCTGATCTCAGCTGGGCTCTAATCAGAGGGACCACCGAGTCAGGTCACTAACTGTTAAAGGAACAAACAGTGCTGACCCTGTTGCGATAGAGGCCACTAGTTTGGATTAGACCCTTACGAAGGAAAAGGCATTAAATTCCAAGATGTTATGAGCAGGAAAACTTTGTCAGATACTGTTTCAAGATGATGGGAAAGTAATTTTCTTTGTTTTCATTTAGAATTTCTTTCATTAGTTTGGAATTGTGATCACAGGGCCAAATGTTTACAAACTGCTGTTATGTCTCTGCTGTATAATGTGCAGATGTCACAGCAGAGGGAGGATTTGTCTGCAGAGCATCATGGGCTAGTCTAAGAACCAATTATACTGCAGATCACTGACAAATACCTGCACCCATTGGGAACACATTAGGAAGCAATGTGTTCATTCTTTCCGAACAGGGGTGATGCACTCGTCTGGTATGGGCGGTTGTGTTTGGTGGGCGGCCTCGGCCAAACCCTTTTTAGAGGGGAGAGAAAGAGAGCTCTGCTACGAGTTAGCATACATCTGTAGCTCCGGTGGACAAGAGCCGGACCTCAAAGGCCACAGCGCGGGCAGATAAATGTTGAAAAATGAAATACAGCAGCCACTTACAGAAACACACACGCACGTCCAGGCATCCAGTCGTACCTCGCAGAGAGGCCAGCGAGCCAGTCGGCATCCGTTTGCGTGTCTGGTTTCTTCTACTTTCATAAACTTGTGCGAGTGAGCCAAGGCGCGTTGCTGCCATGTGTTCTCCCTCCATGCCACACATTAATGAGTGAAGATATCAGCGGCCGGGAGGCCACGCAACTGAGTCTGAGTCACAGAAATGTTCGACCCAGCTAACCTGGCCCCGGCTGGCGTTCCTGCGTCTGTTTACATGTGCTCCTACTGACAGCAGTGAACTCGGTAATTGAATTTTATTCTCCAGTTCAACACATGGGAAAAGACGGCTACTTTACCCACAAATATTTTTCTGTCTCCCCTGACTGTCTTGTTTTGTGGGAGGGCAGTTTTCAATTTAAATTTGTTTTCACTTCTCTCACGTCTTCCAATTTGCCATCTAGAACAAACATCAGAGTCATTGCTTCCGAACATGTTGTGTTGTTCTTTGTCATCTTCTCACCTTGTGTTTTTCCAACAAGGCATGTCTTTATACAAGTGCAGTTTGGATCTATGTGCTCCCTTTTAGGATCCTTATATAACTCAAACTTCCCAGAGAGCCAAACAGATGGACAACTTACAGATGTCCTTATGTCACAGCACTTCCATGAACTATACGAGCACATTAGGCTCCTCTGCTGTGCACTACCACACACTGTATGACCACACAACCAGGCAGTTCAGTGGGAAATGCTGATCAAATCCAGATGCCTTTGCATGCACATAGAACCTCTCTCTCTCTCTCTCTCTCTCTCTCTCTCTCTCTCTCTCTCTCTCTCTCTCTCTCTCTCACGTACTCTTATGCATACATGCTCACACGCATCTGTCATAATGTACAGTGTTATGTATTTCCACTTCCCCACATATTTATATCTCTTTAGTGCAACCAGACTTTAAAACTCCATGTTTGGTTTTCCATCAGGCTGCATCATTTCCAGGGCCAGCTTAGATTCTGTATTCCTTTGAAAGCCACATGTTATCAGATGTTTTATCAATCTTTTTGGTATTTAAGTTGAGTAGCATGAGATGTTTTGAGCATGAGACATTGAAACAGCTTTATTTTGTCCACCTGTGATGTGCATTTCAAATTAAACCATGGGAAGACTTGCTGCAGCTCAGATTCTGTACGTTGATAAGTTAGGCACTTTTTACAAGTATTGCAAAACATTGCTTAACCATTGCTTTCCTTTTTTCTCCCTGCAAGTGCTTCTTGGCCTGTGAGGTGTGCAGCCATGGAAAGTGTTTAAAACTGCCTGCTGGGAGCTAGTTAGCCATAGACACTAATTACATGGCAGACAGCATGTTAAAAGCCCTTGGAACTCTTGTTAAAAACACAGTTGAACGCTCTGAAATAAAGAGACTGCACTCTAGTGGAGCCAAACTCTGTCTCAGCGGCTTGTGTCTTGTTCACCATCCATCTGATTACGTGAGCAGTTTTAAAAATGTAAAGGCCGACCTCGCCGTTGATGGCAGGATGCTAGAGTCCTGACTGCGATCTATTTCGGCAGCTGGAGCTCCATTTTGATTGGCAAGAAGATTGTTTTCCCTTTTATTGTGAGCAGGCTTATTTTAGTGCAGAGAATTTCTCATGAAAGAAAATTAGCCGCCAACTTGCTCAGGTTTCTTTAAATGAATCGAATTTGTGGAATAAATTGAAAAGCACAAGTGGAACCAGGGAATGTGGGAGAGTCAATAAATGCAGAATTTACTTCCCTGGCTCAGAAATATTCTGTTCATCCTGTAACAGTTATGTATCAGTGATTACCCAACAAGTACCCAAACAAACAGCATAAAGAGAATATCATCTTAACCAGTGATGGACAGGTCTCTCTGCAGCTTTTGGTACCAGCTCACCTGTGCTCATCTTCTCCATGCTGGACCACATGTGCAGCATCTCAGGCGTCGCTCTGCAGCGGTCAGTGCAGAGACAGTGTTTTCACAGCTGTCCGTGGCTGCGTGCACTTGCAACCCCACACACAGACAATACACGCACACACACTCTCTCATACACTCTAAACTTCCTGCCAAAGTTTCCCAGTATACACAGCAGAGAGCGGAACTCCAGGGATGAAGGAAAAGTACAGCAGATTACAAACCTCCACCAGCAGATGCAGGAGTGGAAACAACAAAGCAATTTCATTTAATATTCATGAGTTTGGAGTGTTGGAGGTAAACCATGTCAAGGTAACATGTTACTGTAATGGCAGTGATTACATTACAGCTTCTGGTGTGCTGAAAGTGTTACATGAGTTATAAATAAAATCTCAACAGATTGTGCCAGATACAGCAAACTAAAACTCATGTGAACATCTGACCAAGAAATTACTTGCATCAAGGTGGAAGATCAGCTTAAAGGATAGGTTTGGTATACTGTATTAATACAATATTCACATGCCATATGTATGTTGAAAAAGTTATTGGTTGGTGTGATCATTCCTCTCCGCATTAGCTGTAAGCAGATCCCTTCCTGAGGTGACTACACTCTAAGAAACGAGATGAAATCAAGGCTATATTCTAGAAGAAATTAGGGGCTACTGCAGTGTGAGTTAGACAGTCTTTTCAGTAAGAAATGACCTCTTTGTGATCCTTGAAAAGCCACAGTGAAGCGATACTCCCTGGTAGTCACACACAGATTTGTTGCCAGGACAAAACACAGGCAATAAACCTACACACGACTACCAGGACAGAGAAACCCACTGGATGTGTCCAAGTCAGATTGCTGAAGCCTCATATTAGCTTTGGCTAAACTTTTGCATTGAACAAGGGCTGTGCCACAAGAAATGCCCCCCCCCCATCTTTTATAGTGGAGTCGTGTCAGGGAGGGATGATTCCAGCAACCAATAACCTCTCAATGTACATATGGCGTGTGAGGATTAAGTCAGGATAAATCCAGACCTATCCTAAACCTTTAAAATCACATTATAATTTAAGGATGCATAGTCATGGATCACTTTTTGTGCTTTGAGTGCTTTTCCAAACACTGAGCTTTGATGACATCATGGCATCATGGTTAGCTAACTCATGATGGCCTTCTTTGAACCTCTTCATCTAAATAAACCAGAACCACAAAAGTGGACTGAATGTTGTCTCATGTCCACACAGACAGTTGAAATGGTATTCATTGACAGCTTCAGGGAATCGATAATGACCTCATAGGCTATAGTTTTGTTTGGATCTAAATTGCAGAAGGTTGTGGTTGTACATTAGGTTTGTTAAACAGAAACTTTACATTGTTCATAGATATGAGTTCAGCTCATTTACCATGATTGTAAACACCCTCCATACTCTGCTGTTCAACGTCGATCAGTTCGGTTGGGTTGCACCTGTTCAGTTGACAGTGCTGACTATACCTAATGTTATTACTTCAGCAAATAACACATTCATGTACAAGTTACTTGGCTGTTCGATGACATTTTCATTTGATACACGCAGCAAGAAAGTGAAACAATTTCACAAATGTGACACTAGATCCTCGGCCATCTTTACTGCAGTTTGAACATGCAGAAGGTTACAACTCAGTCACAGATAAAGGGTTCAGTATGCTTGAAACACCGTCGCGGCCTCCTCCTGGCTGCATCATTCTGTCTCAATGCAATGAATTGTATTCGTATTTTTTGGAGGTAAAAGTTGACGATTTCAAATTGCTTGTTTTGTCCAACCAACAGTTCAAAATGTAAAGCAGAGAAAAACAGCAAATCTTTATATTTAGCAAGCTGGAACAGCTTTTTGCTTGATAAATAAATAAGTTACACACAGTTGGCTTTAAACTAGCTAGTATTGTATGAAGTGCTGTCCGAACACGTCTAAAGGCAGGGCTGTTTATCCCTGTTCAACTTGAAGGTGTTGCGAAAAGCAGATTCATCGCACCAGTAGCTACGTGAATCACTCCCACATCATTGTCAGTTTCGGAAAGTTACAAAAATTGACGTTTGCAGCCACCCCAACTCCAACATTGGAAAGGTGTGGGAGGAGGGGGTTTCAGACGCCGTTAGCCGATCCGACAAGCGCTTTGTTTGAAGCATACTGAGCCCTTTGAGCAGCTATGACATACTTCACTCAAATCCTCTATTATAATTTCATTTAGCTTGCATCCCGAACAATTACGTAATCAGTCTTTCTCCTCCACAAACTGAGCAGTCTAAATGGATAGCGTGAATGAGACAGAAAAAGCACCTGACTTACTGAAGACAGGAAAGTTTGTTCATGGTGCTAAGTGTTGACCTGTTTGTGTTAAGCTTCAGTACAACCATGAAGCCACATTCCAGGGAGCGGCCTGGTTTAATTTTGGACATTTATAAGCAATTTGATTGAGAACAGAATGCGAATGGATGAGGGACATTGTATCCTGCCATGCAAGTTGTATTTGTCACAGTGTTATTTCATGCCTCCTGACTGGAATAATCTTGAAAAAGTCTTTGATGTCTTGACCCTGCATTTTCATGGACTGTTATGGCTGGGTGGCCAAAGCCACTCTGTGGCGAAAGTCTCTATGTAAACAGAGTGAATCACAACCACACATTCAACTGTAAAAGGTTCTCAAGCACATCCCGAAAAGAATTTGGAAATGCCGTCTTTGATGTCACTCTGGGAAGAGATAAGGAATTCCATGTTGTGACAGTTACAGCCTCTGCTTCCAGTCTAACTGATGAAATCAAGATTGTTATATTTGACTGAAAGCCTGCCATCACCTATGCTCGTAGGTGTGTTTTTGTGCATGTGTGTGAGTGGGTGTGTGGCATCCAGTGTGTACCATATGCAGGAATAGCTCTGGAATTCAAGCCTCACTCGTAGGAATGTGGCTTCAATTAGGTCCGTCTGATTTAGTCCACAGTGCTGCATGAGTCAGGAGCTTTCTGCCTTCTGATATCTATTGTTTTGACCCAAAATTCTTTCTTGTGTATTCAGTATTAAATGCGGCAGTCAGTGAATCTGCAAAATGACATTTCACAATGCTTTTCCCAGTAGAGGGACCTACAATTCAAGTGCAGGAATCTACATCCGAGTTTGGTTCCGGGGCCTCAAAAGTGTCCCAGAAAGTACGTTCCTACCAGGAATCATCTGACTGGAGTTTACAGTACTGAACATAGCTGACGGGTCAACCACAAACCTCGATACTGCAAAACTGTTTTGCGGAATTCCTTCAGACTGCAAGCAAATACTGGTCACTAGCATCAACATTAGGATTGAATGTTTTTTACATTTAAACGGCAGTTATGTTGCCAACATAAGACATGCCTAAAAACACTTGTGGTTATTGTTTTGTACATGAACCCATGCACCAACACAGGTTGACGCGTGTTGTTGCGTCAACATACCCACTGTCGTGTTGCTCAGCGTCAACATGTTTTGACACTTTTGTTACATTTGTTTCCTGGACTGGCACATCCCAGCTACCGTACCCTGCCTACTTATGCGGTCTTCATGAGGTGCCTAGTGTGTGCCAAGGGCGTCAAATGATGCAATGCATTCAAGTGACAAAAAATTGAGGAACGAAAGTGAAACTTAACTGTATTTTTCTTTGAGGTTATGTAGTAAATAAGAAATAAAAACGCTCAAAACAGCAGATCGTCACTAGATTTGAGACCAGTGCAGCAGGTTCACACAACGCGTTGTTGAAAATTGGAAGGCGTTCACATCAGCTCTTCTGCAACCTAACACCTTTCACTCTGTAAGTTTGCAGAGACGTTTACGTCAGGAAATGGCAATGGCTAGTACCAAATAGCCTTCGCTTCAAACAGTGTGCTGCCAAGCTGGGACCAGCTGACAGGCCTGGAGTTGAGGTACTCTGTTTCACCTCAATCATTCTCCTAATATTGTTTCCTATGGAAACCCGACAACCAAACCTCAAAGAATTATACAACTCATTTGCCTGTCACCAAAGCAATGAATGGTCAAGTGTACTGAGACATGAAGGAGTGCTATGAAAGGAAAATGATCTAATCCACTTCCCTCAGTAATGCCTCACAAGACAATATTTACTAATTTGCAGAAGATGACATAAAGGAGAGAGAAAGAGGAGAGTTTTGTCATCCAAAAATTACACTCCATTTACATTTTCTCCGTCCAAACATCAACACTGTATGACAGGCCAACGATATGACCAGCCTCTAATGGCAGCAGCCCCAGTGTGGATGCGAAGACCTCTGCATGACCGCACTCTGGGCCCGTCTGCATGCAAAGACCTCCGTCTCTCACCTCAACATAATCCCTCACAGCTGAATCCCGTCACCGGGAGACCTCTGATAACACCGGTGCACCAAGCTAAAAATAATTCCAGAGGATTAAATCTCGGCTGTGATAAAATCAAGATGAGTCTGTGACTTTGGGTCTTCAGCTGTCCATTTTTAATCACTGCAATCAAAACAAGCAGTGGTGTGAAGCCGACTTGAAGAGTGCACTTTCTGACCCTCCTTTTATGTCTCCTCTTGCCTTGTTTTCCATCATCCGACCTCACTTGATCAGAATAATTTCTGCACTTTTTCCTGTTTCCTGTTTGGATATCTGGCCTGCTGCGTTAACCACTACAATTACTCAAAGAGTGTTGTTGAGAATGTATTGGAAAAGCTTGGGGAGGATGAGAACAGGAGGAGGGGGAATAGCTTGATAGCATGACGGAGGTGCGTAAATGGATGATTCTGTTGTTGCCTGGGAAAATGCAACAAACAAACCCGTGGAAAAAGATGTTTACACTCAGACAAAATCTTTTTTTCTTGTCTTTTGTTAGAAGCACCAGCAGAAGTGTTCTATGACAAAAGGTGTTAAACCTTGGATTTCCTGGTAGAAGGAATATTTGGAAAGTGGACATGGAAAATGGGCCGTTTTTTCCGCTCAGCTATCACACCTGATTTATTTGAGATATTCCTGGAAAGTCTTGCCACTGCTGCTGTCTCTGCCTACCCACGCGAAGGCCGGACTTCAGGCTCGCCAGGCGCCTTTAATCACACACCACGCAAACACTTCTGAGTGATCTGAGGCTGCGGGAGTGTATTTCCAGATATTAACATAACTGCAAGAGGAAACAGTTATGATTCAAAATAATAATAAAATTTACGGGGGGGCAGGCAGCCAAATTAGACCCAGCTGGAATGTCAGTGGTGTAGTCCACAGTCGGCTGCTTCTGTGCAGGCAGTGTGGTCAGGGAGGTTGGGGTGTATAATTTCTGTATCTCGTGTGCAACCCAGCCCTGTTACTCCGATACGTTACATTTTTAGTCCTGTTTGTTTGTCTGGTTTTCAGCAAGCATCTTAAAAACTCAAACCTATTCATCAGTTATTGGCCACTAGGGGGCAGAATAGTGCAAAACAACCTGACAAACACAGCCCTGACAAATTATCAGCTCATTAAGTTTTTATGGCGAAGCTGCCTTCTTAGACATCTAGCAGACACAGAGCAACACTATTACTTTGGAGTCAAGTTTTTGTCCACCTGACTAATTTGAGTCTCTCCTTTTAGCTCTGATTTGGTCTCCACCAACTACTTAAAAAAATACCTGGCTGCAAGATGTTCTACTTTCTTCACCACAAACTTTATTTGTCTGCAGTTTGGTGCTGGGCAGGTAGTTGGGGCTGCAACTAACAATTATTTTCATTATTGATTAATCTACAATTATGTTCTTGACTCGTTGTTTTGTCTAAAAGATGTCAGAAAATAGTGAAACGTTTACACTGTGGTCGTACATATTAATTTCATATATCATATATGACAAATAAAAGCATCAAAACCTAATATTTGAGAAGCTAGAACCAGCAAATGGTAGGCATTTTTGCTTGAAAAATGACAAATTATTAATCGATTATCAAAATAGTCGCTCAACTAATTGATTGATCGTTGCAGCTCTACAGGTAGTGTACAGTGGGTTTATCAGAGCAACAGAGGAAACGACGCTGATGAGAGCTGTGAGACTGAACCAAAACAATAAGCTGGAAGCTAAAAACCTCTGTAGACCACGTGGGGCTGCAGAGTCGCGTGTTAATTCTCTGTGGGTTCGTTACTTAGAGCGACACCCTTTACCTTACATATAGTCATTTGACCAATGTTCATATAAAAATATTTATTAGTGCAGCTTTAATGAAATTTGGTGGAAGGTCAAGAAACAAGTGATTCTTGAACTTGGAAATAGTAAAATTCTAGGTCCATCTCCTGGCAGTTTCTGGAGCTTTCAAACATATCACACTGTCTTCTTTAGTAGTGGAGTTGGAGGATGGAGCAGAATGGTGATTTGTCTTATTTTCTCATGAACTTTTGCACTTGAATGAAAAAAGTATCCAGTGGTCGTCTATCACTGTATGCATTTTGATGCAGATTAAAAATATCTGAACATTTGCTATTATACAAATAAAGTTAGAGAACTGTGCAGTTGTGGAGGAGGTATAGTATGTGCTCTTTCTTTGCTTTCTTTCTAATGTTGATCAGATCGTGACGTCGTAATGTCATCGACTAAGTTACATGTATATTATACTGAACAAAGCAGAAGGCAGAACAACTGTAACGTGTGTTCTGAAAAAACTAACAAATTATTAAGTGAATCATTAATTAAAATCACTACGTAAATTATCCATGAGTTGACATAACCAATGCAGTTAGAACTGCAGAAGAATATACACTCACACCTCGTACAGGGGGATTCTGGGCGTCTGCACAGTTGAATGTGCAGCTTGCCGTATTTTCCCAAAGAAGTGCACAACGCAACAAGCACTACACGCCAACTTTCATAAAGTCTGCACAATTCAGAATGGTATTTTAACAATAGAAAAATATGAAACATTAATATCTATAATGTGTCATCCCTCATAATCCACCTCAGGCGTTATCAATCTTCTCAGTCACACCAACAGAGGTTTGGAGGGAGAAAATGTTCCTTTGATGACTGTCCAGATCTGAGACAAGACTTTGGTCTGTTCCCTTACCAACAGTGTATTTTAGTAACCAGACACAATCCGGAAGATGAAATGATTCAGTTTTTCTGTCGTCCACAAGCTATAGAGACCAATAATGTGAGACTGGCCTGGATTAAAAAGGCTGCATGGACCACATCATTGGGCTTAATGTTCTGAATGTATGGGATGAGTGACCTACACCCAATTTACAACATGTGTCTCAGGTGATGTGGTCAACATGAGAACCACACTGGACCACATAGATTGTGATCGAATCAGTCAGTAGGGTTGGGTATCGAGAACTGGGGATTTATCAAGGAAAATGTAAACATTTTGTGAAATATGCTTATTCACTTTCTAGCCGAGAGTTGGATGAGAAGATCGATAGCACTCTCATGTCTGTATGCTAAATATGACGCTACCGCCAGCAGCCGGCTAACTTAGCTTAGCACAAAAACTGGAAACAGCTAGCCTTGCTCTGTATAACAATAATAAAATCGCCTACCAGCACATCTAAACCTCACTAAGTAGCACATATCTCGTTTGTTTAATCTGTACAAAAACTGAATTTTAAAACACCAAATTGCTTTTTTACTGGGGGTTATGTGCCAGACTATTTCTTGGTCGAGACCAGTTGCCAGCCAACCAGCTGACACCCTAGGCAGTTACTAGTCCCGCCCAAAAAATAGTCCAGCATATAACCCCACGTAAAACGGCGATTTGTAATTTTTACACTTTGGTTTTTGTACGATGGTTGCTTCATTTTAGCGTACAGAGGGAGTGAGGGAGTCAGTGGGAGTGGCATCTCGTCTAACTCTCAGCAAGTAAGTCAACAAGCATATTTCCCAAAATGTTGAACTTTATTTCAAGAAACATGCTTTTCGCTTATCAATTCCTGAAATCAACTTTTCAGTGGCAACGTTTGAAACTACTGCGCTACTACATCACCACTTATACGAACGTCAGCACAGTCGTGGTGCCGCACAATGCACAAGATAAGGCAGTCACTTTTTCAAACAAGCAACTTTGAACGAATGATAACTAACACGTATTTCATTCAAATTAATTTGAATGCAATAAATTGCATTGTAGAACTGTAAAGTCCTCCTGTTAATTCGTGCCCCCCACTGCCAAAGCTGAGGTGACTTCTGATTTGTTGTCAGTCATTTTACTGCAGGAAGTTACGTATTTAAAAGGCAGCAAACATTCTCACCTTCATCCATGATGTTTCCATCGATGGTGTCGAATCCAAAATGCTTCCACACATTACTTACCAAATAGTTTGGTCTCATGGTTATCTGCTCAGCACACCCTCACTAGTTTCCTCCATTTTGCGTAAGCTAATAGAACAATTGCCCAGTTTTTTTAATAAGGCAGCAGGGTATGCAATAGATCAGAATATTACATTGTTTCCCATATTTGAATGGCAGTTTTTTCAAATACCTCACAGTTCTAGAGGAAGATATCTAACTCTGCACCTCAGGAGGCCCTGACAGAAATACCAGTGTGTTTATAACTTTATGGACTTCTTTCACTTTGTTTGACAAATTCTACAACGTGCTTTGGGATACTATGGTTGTTGACATTCCTTGTCCTATCATTCCATCATTCTGGTTGTTGAAACAAAGTTTGAGCTTCAACGTGTAGTCTGGCATGTCTCCCCACCAAGTCACAGCAGAAATTTGATCTAACCAGACTGAGTGACAGTCTCAATAGACATAAATGTCATACAGTCTGATCCCAACAAAAGGTATCCTTAGGCCTCAAACATGGTCCACGCAAGTACATGAACGCGAATGACAACGCCTGGCCCAGCCAGCACAAACACGCAACCCCGGTGAACATGCTGAATATGCGCTCTTATGCACTGGTGGAGGTGGGGTCCTCAACGGGGCGATCGGAGCATTTCCATGACCACAGTAGATACGTTTTCAATTCCATTCCGTCGTCACACTGGTCAGCCATGGTTTTGTTTTGAGCGGAAGTGAACCCAAACAGAAGGGGTCAGCTTTCTCATGTTGTTTCATGCTATAGCGCCCCTAGCTGCAACACTCAAACTGCAGCTTGCACTTGTGTTAAGTTGTTTCAGGTGAACGCAACAACGCGTGAAATCGACATCGCAGCTAGAAGCATCTGCGTTTGTGTACTGGCTTGGACAATTTTTGTTCCCTATAATCTTGTTCTTTTTTCCCCCAAAATGTTATTATTATTATTATTATTATTATTATTAATATTGGTTTCTTTTATTTATCAAATTATATGCCAAGAATCACAACCAGGATTTGATAAGAAACCTAATCGCTCAGAAAATCTGAATCAAAATGGATCAAATCTCAAATTTAAACAATACCCAACCCCTGGTGGTCAGGGTTGCACTGTGACTACACTTAATGTCATTGTCAACACAAATACATTTTCAGTCCACATGCAACAACTGTGAAGGTGGAATGTATTTGCTCATAATTTTTAATGTGCTATGTAGTTTTCTAAAACTCTAACTTCTAAAAATAGCAACCAATCAGAAAATTTGTGGCAATTCACAGAGAATCCTTTATTGGAAGTGAGTTTTTTATCATCTGTGTCACACATCATAACTGTATAATTAGCTGCACACTTTATTGTTACACTAGGGAGGAACTGCTCACTTTTGGGTGTTAACTTTGCTTTGTTGGTTTCCCTTCAGCACTCGCCAAGGAAGGAAGCAGTTTTGTGGTATCAGATGGTTAGTTATTCCCATTTGACTTTTTAGGAAATAAAAGAAACTATGGGCATTGATTCCCAGGCATCTGATTGGTGCAACTAAGCACTGCACCCTGGGAAATTGCAAGTGGACCATTGTCCTGATAGATGAGTCGGTTCCTGAACAACATGACCTCATTCCCTCCCAGGGGAGAGGTCCCGAGCAGAAAGGCGGGGTGTTGAAAACATGTTGCTGAGCTTGATGTATAATAATGGGTCGGGTGATCATAAATAACAGAATTTAACGTAATCGAAGGGTTGTGTGGCTGTGTCAGCTTCCTATCGCTCCCTCTAGACAATGTAAAGACTGGACTGTAGCAGGAGGACACACAGATGACTCTGCTCCCAGCTTTTAAAGCACATCGTGCTTTTGTGGCCATTGTGGTCGGTTGTCAATTAAAGATCGCAGGAGGAGTCCAGCAGGCCTACATGCAGCTTCACAGAGGCTGTGCTGAGTGGAAAGAGAGGTGAGTGCTGTGGCTCCAGTGTAGAACATTATTGCTTATGGCCCCAGAGACTGGGTCATTGACCTGTTGTGCCATCTCCCAGGGGTTAAACCTGTTCAGCGGCTCCGAGAGGACTAGCAGCATGTGCTGCTGAGGACACGTGTTTGCAACATAAGCACCTTTCAGACATGCACTGGCAAATTTTACATGATGGCTTCATATTTAAAAAAGTCACTTTTTCATAATCTATGATAGGGCCTAATAATATTTCCATAATGCTTCGAACATGGCTGAAGACTGAATTGAATGCAGCCACATTGCAGTTCACCCAAATTACAAAAGAAATATTTTCTTGCCGACCCAGAATCAGAAATACTTTATTGATCCCCGAGGGGAAACTCTTTTGTTACAGCTGCTCACTGTCACGTCAGCGCACACAGGGATAGAAGTACTAAGCAAATCAGAATATAATACACTATAATACAGGTCAGATAAATTAAGTACCAAGTGGATATAAGTATAAAATTAAAATAAGTGTAAAGTACAAAGTGGATTTACCGGTTGATGATAAGTACGTACCCATGCTAGCCCATGGCTAGTGAAATCCTGCCATACAGATAGTTTGGCTTTTATTAGCCCAGGTTTTCACATATCCGTCTCTTGACAACCCTGCCTCCACCCCACAACAATGGAGTTGAACTGAATGTCATTTGTAGTGTTCACGGCATTGAACAATACTTAGAGTCTACAGTCATGCTAGCGGCTCTGTGAGGCCGTACAGTGCAGCTTTGATCTAAAAGCTAGCGTCAGCATGCTAACATGCTCACAACGACAATGTTAACATGCTAATGTTAAGCATTGCGTTTCCAGTGTGCATAAAAACAGGTGGATGGAAACGCACTTATAGAGTTCTTAGACATCAGGGGGGAGGCAGTGTGATGCGGCCAGTAGGAGGCTGATGGCAGATTTTTCACACACGCATCCTATGAACTAGTTAATTTGAAGCATACTGAGGCCTTGACAGTTAAAACTGGCAGGTAGAAGAATTAAACCTGACTGGAGAGAAGTTTTTTCTCTCTGTGCACCTATGCTATCTATGCTGAATGATTCTGACGCGATATGTGACAGCGATCTTTTATGATTCCAGAGTAAGGCCACTTTAATGAGGTCAAGATCCGGCGTCTGATTTGATAACAACCCAATTCAAACAGAGTGCGAAGAATAACTTAACTATAATGTAAATGGTTCTGAGATTCAGCGAATAACTAGGTTATAACAGGTTTGTAGTGGGGGAAAAAATGATGAAAAGAATATAGAAACTTGGAAAAATAAAAAAAAGTTTATTTCCAATATTTAGCCATCTTTAAATAAAGCAATTATATACGCAAAACCTACCATATGGATTAAAAATTGAAGTTGTTTTTTTTTTCTAAAGGAACAGAAAATAGTAATTATTAATTCATTTGTTATTAGCTATAATAATGAGCAGGGCTTTCTACTCTGTTTCAAATGAAGTTGTGTGAGCTCCAGTATGCGACAGACTGATAAATGCAGCAGTCCCCCTCGCCTAACCCAAGGTGCTGTTTTCAATAAGTTTAGAAGGAAAAGAGTTGACTTCAGTGAAGCAGCTCCCCAGTATCAAAAACATGATTCATGTTGTCCATACGCACAGTTAACGACACACAGCAGTGGCCTAGTGGAAAAAGCTGCCCTTGTTTTCCAGATAGAAATAGGAAATCAACTTACGACCTTTAACAGTGGAGGGAAAGAAAATAAAGATGAGGACGAGAGGAACAACACAAATAAACAAAGCAACAACTGTAGTAACAGTGACATGTGATGTCATGTGATGTTACGAAATCATTACAGAGAGTGGGCCCTAATCACTGATGATACCTAGACAGACATAATACTTAACTAGTGTATCTGGCAACTTTTCTGCTACCACTTGTAACACTGTAGATTGATGAGAGCAGCACTGTGGTAGATAAAAATGTTTTTTATTTCAAGAAAACGAAGACACATTTGTTTAACCTGATGATGGCAATAGATGAAAGGTTACGGGACCACCATAGTTATTACAATTCATCCTGAGGGGAACATGAATGTCTGTACCAAATTTCATGCCAGTCCATCAAATAGTTGTTGAGACATTTCACTCCGAGCCAAAAAATGTCAACCTGGTGGTGCTAGAAGAAAGACCAGGGGATCACCAAAGTAATTAGGATTCATCCTCTGTGCACCATGAATGTCTGTGCAAAACTTCATGAAAATCCATCCAGTAGTTGTTGAGATATTTCAGTCTGGACGAAGACGGTTCACAGACCAATCAGCTCACTGACTTCGGCATCCCTAGAGCCATGCCACAAGCGTAGCTCAAAACTTGAGATTTCCCAGATGTAACTTCTGTTCTGAGGATCCGCATAGCCCTGGAACGGACTTCTTTGTTAGTTTACTACGCTGCTCCTCTACTCAAAGGCAGTGGTGAGCACAACACTCATATACAGCATAGTGCATGCTCTCATCTGATTGGCCAAATCGGTCAAATCAGTATTGAATCTCAACCTCTTCCCTTTAGAGGTCTACTTAGTTATCAAAACTAGAAGGATGTTCAACACTTTAGTTTTTTTTTTTTAAAAAGCAGCCAGTAGCAGAGTCCACATATTAGATGCATTTAACCTTGGGATCAGTCCGTAAAGAGACTTGATGACTTTAACTCTCAGTAGCTTTGACTTGACATGTTGTTTGGACATGTGACTAAGCACCTTCAGCTGATGTCTAAGCTGGAGTCCATGTGGAGCCAGATACACGGAGTACTTTTGAATCGCTGCCTTCGTTTTGAATGTTTGTCATCAGGACATTTGAGGAGTGTTAGTGTTAGAATGGAGTTGTTTGTGACTTTATGTCAAAGTAGCCGTTGAGTGGGTTGAAATGATTTCCATTATCATTGGTTTTTTGTCGATCTACTCAGTCATCCTTTCAATTTGGAGTTTTGTTTCAAATCCAACAGTAGAGCAGGTAACTTTTAGAAAGTATCTTCATTTATGAAATTGTGTTAAATTCCTCAGAATAACTGCAGGCATGTGCTTGGACTCTGATCTGATTTAAACAGATTTATTGGATGTGAGCAATGACTCAGATTTTCCTTCATGTGTGAGAGATCTACAGTACTTCCTCTGCAGAAGGGTGGTCTTGTGTGTTGTGCAAATCCTTTTGATTGGTGAGAAGGTTCCATGGCATCTGCCCAGATATATTTGGATTTATTCCTTGATTTCAACATAGATATTATGATGTAAAGTCTGCTCAGCAGGAGCAATGCATAATGTCACCGTTCTTCAGGCCTCAGGTGATATTCCTCTTGACTGATGTGATCTGATTTTGTCACATGTCTGGACCGGTTCCAGGAAGATGTTCAGGGGCGACATCAGATCAAACAGGCGCCAGAAGAATATGGCCAGCAGGATTGGGACTGGACTCGGAGCTCAGCTGTGAGGGCCGCGACCTCTTCAGTCTGGGGGGAGGTGAACAGAGAAGAAGGTCAGTGCCAGGGGCCTAATCCATTTCTTTGGCCCCTCTCTTCAGGGGCTGTTGTCAAGCCTCAGGGTAGGCAACTGTATCAACACGATCTAGGGCTTCGTGTGGTCTCGTTCACCCAGACCCCTCTGAACAGTCACCAAAGCCAACTGTGCACATCGAGCAAACACAGGGAAAAACAGCAGACGCTGAATAACTATCGCCCTCGGGGGGGCGGCTTTTTGGGGTTGCGAATGGATGTCAGAATGGGCTGGAAGGAATGCTTTAAATGCAGGCAGCACAGAACTGCACACGTGCAGATTCGGGTGTGTTTTGGCAATGGTGCACAGATACAAGATCATTAACAGAGAATATCAAATACTTGACCTCTCCATAATATTATAAATACAATGTTATCACACAGCTTGACTTTTAGACGCATTTAATAGTTGAAGAAAATGAAACTGTGTTAAAATTTTGTCTTTGTAACAAAATAGCATTAGAAAGACAACTGAATAAAAAATGGAAAAGTTAAAAAAGTAGGCCAAAAAAAAAACCTGTATAATAAAAAATATCTATAAAATCAATAATATTGGAAGCTGTAATGAATATATCTGAGCTGTTTTATAATATAATGTATAGCATGATTGACAGACAAAGCTGGAAGAACATGAAAGACTTTTGAATGGCCAGTCTGACAAACACTGAGCACTATTTATGGCAGCACTCATTAGATCAATTATCCTGCACAGCTCTGGGATCAGCTGATCATGTTTCTGTTACAACAGTCACGGTGACTGGTCGCAGTGTGTTTGGTATTTGCGTTTTATCATGCACTCATAATAATATGATAACATTACAGAAGTTGTCTGAGTGGGCATTAAAACGTGTGCTTATACAATTTTTCTTCATCCAAAACATAATTTTTCACAGTGGAGACTCGTTTGGTTTTTAGTTACATTCCCATTCATAGTTACACTATATTACACAGTCTGGTTTTCCACAACATGGGCTTGTTATTGTGTAACAAGCTAATTATTCCAAATAAAATATTTATTACATATAACATAGTTGCACTGTTTTAATGCAGGGCTGATTTCAGCCTGAAAGCCCACTTACCTAGCAAAGTTAAAAACATGTTTGCAATGGTTCACTGCAAAGATATCAAAACGTCTCATTTAATTTCATTTCTTTGTTGATCAGGACAACATGCATGATTCAACCTTACTGTAAATGTGCCAGTGTTAGCCAGCTGGCTACTTTTCAGCTTCAATCTTTTGGCATGACATGTTCAACCAAAGAAGTGACAGATTAAGAAATGCAAACGCTGAAGTGACAAAATCAGAATACCCAGGACGGTACACAAATCATGCAAAGCAAAAGGGAGAAGCAAAAGATGGGTGGGACAATTCAATCGCCCCATCCTCTGCTCAGTACATGCAACATGTAATGCAGTATAGAGCAACAGAACATAAATTAGCAATATAGTTATTAAACAAATTAGCCATACAGAGCAATGAGATTTAGGTAAAGTAAAATGTTAAGAAGTGACTAAGAAAGAAATTCCCTAATGTTTTGATTTTTAAATAGCCAATGTAATCGGAAATATGGCCTGATGTCTGTTGAACTATGGGAATGTTTTCAAGGAATTACAGAAGTCCCCCCCTGGCTGATGTGCTTTCTGAGCATGGTCCTTTGTAATAATGCCATTTAAGTATATGATGTTGTTTACACAACATCAGCGGAAGGTGGTGTTTCTACTATAAGCCTTTTTCTTGTAACACTATATGTTCAAAAGAGAGTCTGTCATCATGGGCAGTATGGTGACAATAGAAATGGCATGTTGGCTTTTGCTGGTAAACAGTGTGTTATGGCAACACACAGATCAACGTGCAGCATAAATTTATTTTGGTAACCCTCATATCATGATTTCAGAGTGTGTGTAGTGTAGTACGTCTTAACTGGACTTAAGTGGAATTATTTGTGCAGGAGGTAAATTGAGAAATCTGCTGTTCCTACCTGAATTTATTTGATTGATTTGTGCTGATTGACTAGCAGCAAAATATGGCCTGCGCCTCTATAGGGATGGGGATTGAGACCCGGTTCCAAATTTCTCAAAACCCGGAAACCAGTAAAGTCTGAGCGATACGGCTATCGAGACTAGCGTGTCCTATAACTTAACATTATGTCATGTGAGACGAGTCATGTCATTTCAGTCAAATCACTGGTGCACAAACATACATTGATTGTCTAATAAAGTTTCAACTGCCAACCGCCATTAAACTAAACGAAGAAGAATTGAATTGCCTCACGCCCTTGTTCTTAATTTCTCACTTGGTCAATTGCACGTTCAGCCATCCTAGCTAGAAACCAAAGCGCTCAAAGGCTTGGCTACATTTCAGTCAAGCCAAAGTTAAAGCCAAAACGCAGTACCTCCGACTGTTTTTGAGTCGGAACACCGCCAACTCCGGCTGCTGTTGCGGGACAATCATCGTCCTCCACCCAAGATATGCATGGTGCGCGCACCCCAACTTCCCCCAATTAGCAGATCCTGTTCATTGACAATAATAATCCAATTGATAATAATTCAAAAATATGCGATCTCTTAAAGTGACAGTACAGATATTAACACTTTAGTGTGAAAACGAAATACTTATTGAAACATAAACAAAACAGTTTCTTCTATCTGATAGAAGAACATTTGGAGGGCCGAGTAATGAGTGTTTAATGATAGGCCAAATTGTGTTTAACATCGCAAACTTCATTCATTTACATGAAATGTTCAGACATTCATGGTCCCCAAAGGATGAATCCCTGACTTTTCATCCAGCGCCATTATGATGTTGACAGTTTGGGCTTTCAGTGAAATATCTGTGTCAGATGGATTACAATGAAATTGAATACACACATTCATGTACCCCTCGTGATGAATTGTAATAACTTTGACCTGATAACGGTGCTAGATAAAAAATCTGAGCCAGAGTTTTTATTTGTCCAATACTTTGGTTTATGACCAAGTACTTGCTATACTATGTTTTTTTAGCATGCTAACATGCTAAACATTACACCTGCTAAACATCTGCATTTTCATTGTGATCATGTTAGCATGCATTTCACTCAGAGTACAGACTTGTTTTTTGTTTTAAAGTCTCAAGTCAGGTCAATTCTTTAGGCAGTCCAGTCTGAAGTAAGTCAAGTCTCACAACAGTCAACACCCAAGTCAAGTCTCAGTTCTTCATTTTTGTGACCTGAGTCCAAATCTTGAGTCTACAGCTCTGACTCACACGCCTCAGCTCTCCAGACTACACTTGGCCAAGCTTGGTATGAGAGTGCCACTGCGTGATATTGACTTCCTACTGTTCAGACCTCAGGTCACGAATCAGCAGCCATGATCCTGTCCAGCCTCGGGGATCTGTCGTCGCCAGTAGCTCTTATGTTTGAGAGCGTCTCGTTTAAGTCTGAGACCTCCAATGGATCTGGGCCCAGAGGCCTGCCGTGACCCCAGGATGTACAGCAGGAGTTGCAGCAGAGGTTTTGGCAGGACCTGCGGTTCCCGTGCAACTGTTTGCTAATGACCTGCACAGCTGTGAGATCAGGAGGAAATGTGTTGAATAACGTAACATGGCAGGCCAGATTTTCTCTCTCTGACTAAGATCCAAAACATTTTTCTTCTAAGTATTTTATTTTTTATTGTCTCATTGTCAGAGTGAGACTCCATTTGCTCTTTCAAAGCTTTTCTCCATGTAATAGATCATATTCTGTGCTTATTTTACGACTTCCCATCGCCTGCCTTGGACATGACAAAAACCTGGCCAAAAATCAGGCCTTTTTTTGGCAGCTGTACACAGACATAACATTTACATGGACTGTAATATTTCCAGTATTAACTTGATTAAGACAACACCCTGAATAAGAAACTCATGCAAACAGAATTTTCTGATTATACTGACCCGACAAAGGTTATAACTGAATTAAGCCTTGGAGTATTTTAACTTTTACATCAATGAAGGGTGGTTTAGAAATGCAAACAGTCTTAATCAAACAATAACCCTCATTTAAGCTTTTAATGGTGTTCTGGATCACGTACAGCAAACCACCTGTTGCCAGATTTGTCGGTTCAGGCACCTTTTGATCGTGTTGCACAGAAAAAGTGTTGAGTTATTAGATAAATAATAGGCTTCTTTTATCTGCATTATATCATCAAACTGTTTGTCTTTTGCATCTACTGTATATTAGGCTGCCTGGGTGACTTTTTGCATCATGGGGCAAGTTGTGAGCAGCTTTAGGACCAAACCGGAAACCAAACTGGAAACCAAACTGTCAGAACTGCTGTGAGATTCATGTAACGGGTCAAACCACAGTGCAAATGCACACGGGGGGGTAGAGGTATGGTTTACTGACCTACAACAGTGCTAAAAAATGAAGTTTGGGGTGAACACTGGAACATTTTAATGAAGTATGGTGGCAGCACCCTTTGTATAAGTAACCCATCAAAACCGCTTTACCCAAATACTATTTGGAAATTTACAGTAAGATCAATTAGAGTAGGGTCAATAGTCAGATCATAACATAAAGTTTATGGCTTATTCACTTTGTTGTGTGGACTGTTTGATGCTCACTGCCCCAATGAACCGCGTGAGCTCTGCTGAGGTAACCTTTGGGCAAGGAAACTCTTATTACAGTTTATCATGGTTGACCTGAACTGATCCAGTCAAATGGATCATTCAGAAAATAAAATACAGATCTGAAAGGCATCAAAGGGAGAAAACTAATTCTAACAACACTACAGTAATATCAATATCTCTACTCTGCACTGTTGTCTGGCCAAGACAACACTTTTTTATTCCTTTGATTTGTTTTTTGATAGAAATGCATCCAATCTGAAAGATATCTATCAATGCCTGATATTCACCTGCAGTGCTTCACAAAAGAGAACTTTTAGTGATAAAAACCATTTCATGACAGAACGTGTTTGTCTGGGATCACAACTTGGAATTAATGAACTTGGAAGAAGATTTTTACTGGAGCTCACACCCTACCGAACCCAGAATCAGGGCGTAGACGCAGACTGACGTAGTTGCTCAGATATGGTTGCTTTTTTTTTTTTAAACCTGTGGTGTTGCCTCACCTCTTGGCTTCCTATATTGACAAAGTTAATTCTTCGAGTGGCCCGAAGAGACCAAGAAAAGTCAATCTTTGAAAGAAATGATGAAAATTCTCTGTGCAGCCACTTTGGACTAGAAAATAATGCTCTGTGTTTGATTATCCTGATCAAAATAACATGCAAACTATCAAAGCAGAGCTGTGATTAAATTAATCTTTTGAGAGAAACTAAAGGTGTGTGTGCTACTTATGTAAGTTTTTCTTTTGTCTTCTGTTCTGGGCTTTTATAACAAGCCAACACTAGACATAATGCTTTTAGGTCAGACAGCAGAAACACAATGCCCTGAAACAGTTAGAGGCATCATTCATCGACAGTCTACATGCTTACAGCTGGAGCTGTATTAGCTCTGCTTTCATGTGCTTTCAAATATCTCTCTGCTCACTTATGTATCTTTTTACTGCAACGATTACATCTTTAAGGAGGGGAAACTGACCACCTTACTTTGGCAAAAAAAAAAGGAAATTAGGAATGGCATTCAACACAACAGGAAGACAAAAGGACAGCAAGGGGTCAGGATAAGATTAAGGGCAAAAACAGGTGTATTACTGCCCTGTTTAGTAAATAGTGAGATCCAATCTCTCGGCCTTCCCGTTCCGCTGTCTGTTTGAGGGTAAATACCACCATGTGGCCGTGCAGAATAAATAAAGAAAGGACAGAACACTTTTGCCCGGGGAGCAGGACTACTGTAATAACAATCCAAAATTAGAGTGCCCATTGGTTGATATGAAATATCCTGTAGTCCTCACTAGCTCAATCTATCATCATACCTCATTATGGAGAAATCCAAACAGTCAAGTACCCGATGTTTGGGTGTTTTTACACCACCAGTCTTGGACTCACAGATGTGTACGCTTTGAGCGCCTGGTTGCATGCAAAATGACATAACGTTGACAGCACATGCTCTTGCATTACGCTCGTGTGTTTGGGAGTGTTTTTCACTGAAGTAGATTACACTTATTTTCCATGCTGCTCATCCCTGTGATGTATTATCCACCTAATTCAACTGATTATGAAGCCTTGTTTAATGTATTTAATCACTGACTTAAGATAAGTCTGATTCCACTTTGTGTCTCTTGTTGGGTAGCTTTTTCTAGGAATCTACTTTGAAGTGGAAAGCCTCTTTCCTGAGTGCACCTTGCAGAACAGCGCCAGTGGAGGGGACAGTGTTTTAGTGACAACAAAGGACAAACATGACATAAACACACAGTCATGCTGCAAGTGATTTACTGCACCTAGGAAAGAGTGTGCATTTCATTAAGGGTATTTGCTCATCGCGCTTCTTAGATTTTCCTAAAGTCAGAGAAAGAAAGGGGTCGTGTGTGGATTTGGGTTAGGATGCTGAATTACTCTCCATTGGGAGTTAACTTGGAGGTTAGCTCTCATAGCCTCCAGGAAGATGAGGATGAGCTTTGTGCATACATGTACAACACAATGGCTAAGAGAAATAGCAGCCCAATTTTTTTCCCACCAAGAAGGGGGGGGTTTGGATTGGAAAAGGAGGCAGTTTTTACCTGACCTCCACGTCAAAATGATTACCTCCTGAGAGGAAAAGAAGGAAACATGGAAAACTCTTGCAATGGAAATAAAAATATATGTTCTCATGAAGTCATCCACTGAATTAACATGTTTGGATTTAACTTAAAGGACATTTTTGATTGAGTTGCCATTTGCTGTGGATGCAACTGGAACACTGTTGTTTTCAGTCGAGAGCTTGTTTCTAATTCAATTTAGCTGCTGTAGCTAGGCTTTTTGAGCTGACATTTATATGAATTCAGCAAAAGCAATCCCCATGCAAAAGTCTGATTACCTTACATTAGTAAGAAAATGTCATACCATCACTAACCAACTAATGGCTTTCAGAGAAGATCATCTGATTAATTGAGGTCAGCTTCACAGATGAGCTTCAGGGGTGGATAGTGGAGGGACAGGAAGTGCATCAGTCTTTCTGTTTTCCTCCAAACGTAACTACAACAACTTTAAGCAATATATTTCCCTGCTTTTACTGTAAATATCTTTTTTTTTACTGGTTAAAGGAACATTGTGCCACCCAATATATTACTATTATAGGTCAACCATAACCACTTTGGTGCCATCATGATGGTTGACAGAGAAATCTGAGTTTTCCTCATCACAGTGCCTACATATACCAGTATGCATTGGAATATCAGGTTCTGCATCCATGCAATGTTGCTAAAATGGGAATAACAGGAAAACCTACAGTTATTTTATCACGTTACATATTTGTAGTAGTTTAACAAGTAAACCCAATACAAATGCATCTATTTAAATTAGCTGTGTTAGTGTTAATATCGGATTTTATTTCAGTGTAACTGCCAGTGATGGTGGCTTTTTGCCACTGGTTTGTTAACACAAATTTAGTTCTTTTCGTCAAGTAGGAAATGATACAGCTTACAGAAAGTCCGACTCCCGAAGACAGGACAAGTTTTTACTGGAAGCAAGTGCAATACTATGAAAACATTACTGGATAGAAAATCAATGATAGTGATTACAAATCTGAAAAAGAAGAGATACCATGAACAAGAGTCAGTACAGTTTTGTAAAAAATATTACAGTAACAAGAAAACTGGATTCAAAAAAACTAACTGTAAAACGTGAAAGCACAAAACTACGGGGGAGAGGTATGGGATAGAAATACATACAGATAGAGAGGGAGAGGAGGAGAGAGGAGCTCAGTGCATCATGGGAAGTCTCCCAGCAGTCTAGGCCTATAGCAGCATAACTAAGGGATGGTTCAGGACTCACCCCTGCCAGCCCTAACTATAAGCTTTATCAAAGAGGAAAGTCTTAAGCCTACTCTTAAATGTGGAGATGTCTGCCTCCGGAACCCAAACTGGGATCTGATTCCACAGGACAGTCCACAATAGACATTTCATGTACTATTACAACATACAATAACTGAGCAATGGCTCTGTCACAGTGAAACAGTGAACATCCACATATTTGCTTATTAGCTAACATGAATACTGGGTAGCTAATGGCTAACCAGGTTAAGGATGGCTTTTTCTTTGGTTTATCTTTTAAAGAGAGTGTCCGGCCCCAGTTATCTTCCCTCATTGCTAATGTCAGCAACAGAACGCAACAAAAATGTAATTCATGCTTTGTCAGTTGACACTCTAGATGGCTGTTTCTCGACAGAAATTTCCCAAATGATTTCCAAACAATGAGGTTACCTTTACTCCTTGTCTACTCCACGGCTGTGTAGCTAAAACAGCACGTTAGTCACAGCTAAGAAAAAAATGACAAAGAAAAATACAAGGAACAAAAGAAATAAGAAAATTTGAGGAATAAATTGAAGAGTAGATTTTTTATCAAAAACCTGATTTTATTCTCCAGCCGAAATGAATAAAACAGCACTCAATCCCGTTTCACACAATGTCCTTATGACTAATACAAGGAAGACAAACTGAAAATCAGCAAAGTGTTGCTTAATACACGTCTGGAGTGGAAACCAGTTTTTTAAGGAACACGTTCTCTTTCCTTCACTGTCCCATGTTTCCTTTCTTCCCTCCACATGCTTTGAGTCCATGTAGAAAATCAGGGGGAGCAGTGGTGGGCAGGTTCTGCAGGAGAGAGAGATAGACTAAGCACAATTAGGGGGCTTGCATTCCTCTCGTTTTTCTATAAATACCCTGCACATTTCCTCTCTTCTGTCTGTGATTCTCATTAAACCAGTGGAAAATCTGCCTGCCTCGCGTGGTAGAGAAAGCCCCTTTATTTCTCTCTGCCTCTGGAAGGGGACATACTGGGTGGCAGTGCTGGTAAGGCAGGCATGTGGGGAGGATAATGGAGCCCTTATAGGCGGCATTCGAGGTAGTGGAGTAAAAAAGAAAATATGTTAATTCACCTGCTACGTGTGGGGTTTGCAGACTTCCTCGGATCAAATAATGCCGTTGCATGGTCGGGCTTTGACTTCTGAGTTCACTGAGTTCATGTGCACTTACAGAGCTGTGAAGTCACTGTCCTCTAAATGCCGGGGTATGCTCAAAAGAGCAAATGCCCCAAAATGGCATATACAGTGACAAAGCCCTCTAGTGGCCGTAGTAATTATGACGGGAGCAAAAGGAGGAAGTCAGGTGACGTTTTTATAGCGTGATAAACTCCGCATGGGGAGGAGGTCAGGATGGATGGATGGTTCACCAAAACAGCAGTTTTGTCACTGACAAATGATGTCGTCCTGCCGATAGAGGCGTCAGATCAGAAAAGTCTATGTGTCGTTCTAAAAGCCAGTAGCAAACGATGTATTTTGTTGTTTAATTTGACTTGTTTTGACTTTGTTTTGAATCTGACTTGACTGTTTTAGAAGTCACTGTAGGGGCAAAAAACCTGCCATCATTGAGAGGGGCCAGTGTGCATCACGTGATGATCCTGGAAGTTGCAATACCCCGTCGGGCCACTATGCCAAAATCGCTTCACATTCCAGCATGTTCCGGCTTGTGTCAAATTTGGAAAGTTACAAAAACTGTCGGACACAGGCCACCCAATATCAACGTCAGAAAGGTGTTTGGGGATGGGAGTTTCAGGCGCTGTTCGACAGTCCGACGCATACTGACCCCTTATGTGACCACATTTAGACTGAACTCAGTAGAACTCAATATTTGCTTAGAAATTAGTAAAAGATGCTCATTCTCTCTACAACCAGGATTAAACTTATTGCAGTCAATCATCAATAGTGTATACAGGCACTAGTGCCAGATAAAATGGCACGTATGCCACATTTAAGATTAGGGCTTGGTTTAGTTAGGGTTAATTTTGCTCAAAGGTTACAACAGAGCAACACCGGAGGTAACAGGAATGGCACCTGGGCCAACCTGAGGGTCAGTTGGGTTGATGACAGAGGCTTTTGGGCGGGGGCATGTAGCTGTGCAGGCCAGAAACTGAGCACTGACCCATCAGTGCACAGACATTAAGTAATGTGGTGGAGTAAGGAGAAACGTCAGCTCTCGGAGCAAAAGGACAGGGGTGGTACAAGAGTGATGAGCCAAAACTGTGAGTGGAGTGCAGAGTTCTGATGTCTTGCTACTGGATTTCTGGGTATTGAAGTTCAAAATTTTCAAATAGTGCCCTCTTGAGACTAGCATGCAACATTGCCTAGTGAAACTGTGATGCAATTCATATACCCTCTTGGCACTTTTGTTTCTTTGCATTTCTTCCATGTTTCCCCCCATTTTAACATACCCTTTTGTGAAATGTGCACAACATGCAGATACAGCATGTCACTCTACATTCTCATGCACAAATTATAATTTACTTAACATTTACAAGTACTCCAGAGGTGCAATATATTTGAAACACAGCACTACCTATTAATCCCATCAAAGCATCTCTTTTGACTCATCTATAGCAAGCAACACAGTCAGGAAATTTTGTATGAACGATGAAATAAATCATTTACTGGCAAAAACACAATAGATTCCTTTGTTGTTCTCCTTTACTAGTATAAAACATAAAATCTGTAGTAAAGTCAGAGGTACACACTCAAAGGGAGGAGGTCCAAATAATTTCAGTGTGTGTGTGAGCTCTCTTAAAAACATAATGTTCTCTGTCACTTTGAAACCAAAAGGTATTCATAGGCTGGAAATATTTTTATGGTCGAAGGAGCGGAAATATTTGACTCAGGTCAGTCTATTCCCTGAAACACCAATCTGGAGCCATATGGACACAATAATAAATGCATACAAGCAAACACTTGATAGCACATCATCAAGCTCAAGTGTATCATAAACCTTTGGACACGAGACGGTAATAATGAGATGAGGAGAGACTGATCGATCCGGCCCGGTGATATGAGGTTCAGTGCATGCTACTCTGACGTCAAGAGAAAACGGAGCTGGTTCTCTCCAGGTCCTGTGGTTTCGGTACTTGAAAGGGACGGTGCAGAGTCCACACGAAAACCCCTCTGAGAAACTCTGCTCCTGCTCCTTCGGTTCTGGCTGTCCTCTGTGTAGCTGCGCTGAACTTTCTTGAACCTGATCACACACCCATGAGACGAGTTTGGTTTCAATAACAGATACTCTAAATATGTAAGAAATGTGACAAACTACTCTGGTGAACGGATGGAAGAAAACCCAAGGTGGAGCTCTACTACATAAAAGGATGGATGGTACATACACAAGAAAGATAAATAATAGACTCAAATCTGAGACAAGAAACTGAACTAAAACTAGGACCATACATACATATAACCCTAACCCATAATTTAACAGTTATAGTAAATAATAGTGGATGATAGTAGATATTGTATATTTATGTGATGGATTTTTATACTATGGTGCGGCATTGGAATTAGCCTACACAGAATAATGAAGAAAGAAGTCTAATACAACAGTCCTGCAATAAATCCTACCTCCATGAAGGCTATAAGAGAGGTTTTAGAGAGGTGTTGATGCAACTTTGTGATCATTTTGCAGGACGTAGTTTGTGTTGCTGTTGAACTGTATTTCATTACACAGAGAGAGATTTCTAATATTTAGTATACCCCATTTATATCAATGAGGATGCACTCAAGACCTCTCTCACAGTTTCAACATAAAACCAAACATTTGAACCTTCATGAAGGTGGAATTTATTGCAGGGCTGTTGTAGTAGACTGCATTTGTTTTAGCTAGGTATTGTAAGGTATATAATACTACAGATATTAATACATATATATAGAATATTGTAATAATAATAAATACTATTTCAGTCAAGGAATTGGTCATTTATAGCAAATGGTTATGTAGTTAGAGGCTCTGCTGTTAGCTCTTAAAGAGTCTGAGCAGCAACAAGTATTCTGCAGGGAGAACTAATGTGAACATCAGACCTTAGGAAAGTCAACAATACAATAAGCTCCCTCCCTGTACACCTGTATGATTATGGTTGGATGATACGAGACTGCTGGTAGCCAAGCAGCTGATGAATGAGCCTTGGGGTTTGGGAGATTGCGGTTGAGTTTTTTCACCATTATCTGACATTTTATAGACTAAACAATTAATTGAAAAGTCAGCTATCAGTTATGATACGTTCTCAAGGAGCATCCATACACATTGAATTTGGGATTTGAGCACCAAAAGTTATCTAATAAACATAAATCCATTGTTTCAATGATTACATTTAAACATGTAATCAAGACCAGCATTACATTGAAATATAGCCATTGAAATGCTGGAGAAACAATGGTTATACTATACGTAACCTAGATGTCTAAAAAAAACCTTCACTTTTCAACCATATTTAGCCTGGCTTTAAGCTTGAAGTCTTTTGATCTCATCAAAACTCTGCCCACTGTGCTCACTTTCCCAAGGTGACATGGCAGCTGTGTCCTTAGAGGTCCCCATCTCATCTGCCACAGCTGCACACACTGTGGACAAGAGGCCATTTTCTCCCCAGTCAAGGTCATTAGGCCTCAATTTTCCAAAATCTGTCCTTTGAACTCAAGATGCCACAGCCTGAGGGCTTCAGTCTGATCACATTTCTTGGCTGCTAAGTATCCCTTTGCCTCCCGAACCCATCACCACCTGATGAAGCCACACACCATCTCGTCTCATTTCTGTTATGCTAGTGATGTGAGAGCACACCTGCGCTCATGTCATCAAGACCTGGAAAGGCTCGCTCGCACGACAGGCCCCTTTTTAGTTCATTACCCGCCGTCCTCCAATCTTTTTACTTCCTGAAAGACCCCATTTGCCACACGTACAACACAGATTTACATGAGCCTCCGAGGGGACTTGGCAAAAAGGCCCCGATGCACTATTTGCACCAAAATCAAGGCAACGTAATTCCAGGCTGCCCGAATATCACCCAGAGGTCAGTGGATCTAGTGGGGGGTTGAAAGAAGAAGTGACGTAATGTGTGCGGATGTGCTCTTGTCTTAGTTCTGCAGGGGAAGCTGGTGCTGAGTGGCTATGTGCGGGGAACCAAGGCGAAAAATACACATATTTGTTGTTTGAAAGTGCTAATATGCAAACAAGACTAAGAGTCTACAGCCATGCTAGCTGCTCTGAGCTAAATGTTAACGTCAGCATGCTCACAATGACAATGCTAACATGCTGATGTTTAGCAGGTATAATGTTTACCATGTTAACCATTGGAGTTTAGCATGTGAGGATGCTAACATTAGCTAATTAGCAGTACACACAAAGTACAGCTGAGGCTGATAGAAATGTCATTAGTTTTGCAGGTATTTAGTCATAAACCAAAGTATTGGACAAATTGCAATTTAGACCTGATGATGGCGCTAGATGCAAAGTCAAAGGTTTACCACAGTGACTACAATTCATCCTGAGGGGAACATGAATGTCTGAACCAAATTTCATGACAATCCATCTTGTTGTTGAGATATTTCAGTCTGGACCAAAGCGGTGGACCGACACTGCCGTCCCTCGAGCCATGACGCTAGCACGGCTAAAAAACTTTTCTTTTTAAGTTCTGTCATTATAGAAGACAACAGATGGGACATTATGACTTTTGCTAGCAACACATCCTCGTTGAACACAGTATACAGTATGCATCAATACACTTGTCACCTGTGAGGCTAGTACTGTGACTACCCACTTTAGTATTAGTACAATAATGGTATTTAGTGTTGGAAAAAGTATTTTTAAATCATTAGTTACAGCCTTAGTATGAATTCCGAGTCCTTATCCTGTGTCCCTGTGTTAGCTGCTCAGTTATCTCCTGGTATGTGCCAAATATATCTTATTAGAGTACTTTTATAGCAAAATCCCCCTCTTTTCTCTTCCTGTAAAACATTCAAATATGATTTGGGGTGACTAGCTAACCACGCCCATCATATTAACCCACACCTGACCATTAGCTCGAGGCTTATAGCAGCTACCAGAGCGATGTCATGGATCAAAGGTGTGTGATTTGATCTCGGTTAACAAAAACTTTGTTTGCATTTCCAAAAGCGTATGGTTGAGGTCCAATTCTTCTTCATCTTTTAATTCATCAACAAAGCAGGTGGGAGAGGTGTGCAGAGTGGCTGCATTCTCCCGGTGGTGAGTCCAGCCGCTGAGCTGACACCAGACTGCCCGGCCAGACGGAGTCCGCTGGCGGATGAAGCAGCTACTGCTCCTTTTTATGAGTCTCCACTGCTGTTTAGCTCAAGTCTGGTAGAATCATTTTGGTGTATTATTACTAACTGTGTGCATGTGCAGTACATGTGTGTGTTGTAATATTTAAGTAGCTAAAAGAAAAAGGTCTCCATGGCCTTACAAATTACAGCTTTTAATGGGATGAAGGAGGTTTGACAGTTGGCTGACTTTAAACACTGTAGGAATCGGAAGTCAAGCCATTTAAGTCGTATTTAAATAATTTCTTCATTAAGTGTGACACTATGATTGATTTCTTTATTTTCTAGAGGAGTAGGTTGTGATCAGTTCAGAGTAGCACATCGATGTGGTCCCTGTTTGTGATCCTGGAGACGATCAAAATGAGAGGAAAATGTGACATCATGAGGCATACCATAAGTCAAGACAGAAAGTTTGTGGTTGGACATGTTTTTCAGTAGTTACAGAAGCCTGAGTCGCGTGTGCCTGCCTCCTTTGTGAATCATCTGTATGTGACAATATTCACTTTCAGTTTTACAGGGGTTTTTTTGGGGGATTTTAGTTGATTTTCTTGCAGCTTTTTTTTTTTTTTTTTTTTTTTTTTTTTTTCACTTGTGCCAGATCTTGTGGTTTTCGCATGACGAAAGTCCGCAAGCACAGCCTTTTCCGGAACGGGGTGAACAGACTCGGCCAATAGGTCCTTGAGTTTCCACCGCATAACAACAATGTTTCAATTTGTCTAATCGGGGGTATTTAGGCTAAGTAAACTATCACTCTTCAGGATTTCTGTAGCCACAGCCCAGTCATGCAGACCTCTTATTCAAACCATTTGTGTGCGGTCGAGAGTGGGAGTGGGGAGGGCTGCCAGTAGAGATGACAGGGGGATTGGATAACTCAAGGAGAAAGTCTGGGACGCAGAGAGTGAGAGGTCTTGGCAAGAAGCTAGAAACCACACGCAGCTTGCGTGATTGTGGTTCTCTCACAGCCTTCTGTCTCTGCTTTTCCCCCTTTACTTCCTCTTGCAGCTCTCTGAAGCACCTGCATGCCTCGTCTCTTGACCTTTGTGACCTTTTGAACTTGGCCAGAGAAACACAGGAGTTCTTATGTTGCCTCATCTCACCGGTACAGTGCCGTCCGTAAGTATTCGGACAGTGATTTTTTTTTTTTTTTTTGGCTCTACTCCAGCATATTTGATTTGAGATAAATGACTGTGAGGATTGAAGTGATGTCTCTCAGCTTTAAGGGTGTTTGTATCCATATTGGGTGAACAATGTATGACTCATAGCCCTTTTTACAGTATATAGCCCAAAATCACAAATCAAGGTAAGTTTATTTGTATAGCACATTTCAACAATAAGGCAATTCAAAGTGCTTTACATAAATCACAAAAGCAACATAGGGCAATATAAAAAGACATTTAAAAACGCTTAAAAAGACAAATGCTATCAAGCCTTGGGCTAAAGCTGCCCGTTACACCTACTGTCACAGAGATAGGTTCTTCTCACTTACGAACAAGGCTCTCTAGAAGAAGTACTACCTGCAAAAGTGACACAAACCATTGTACTGAATTAAGAAATAACTTGTTAGCCGACAACTGTAAGCTAGGCTACTAGCTAAACTAACAAGGCAGTAACAAGCTGCCTCCTAGCACTGGAAACTATTTGAAAAATGTAAAGTACCAGAAGCTAAAAGAATATAAACTGCACAGTGAGAAAATAATGGAGTAGATAAAGAGAAGCATGAAGATTAAAACAAAAGTTGAAGAGAGAGAGTAAACAGAGTTTATCAATCTCATGGAAGTCACAGTTTGCATCTGAAAGCTGCTTGCTAGCTCATAGCTCTCTAGTTAGCGGATTAGCGCTCCATTTTCCAGCCAATCAGCTTGCTATTCACAAGCAAGCTTGCTAGCAAGTTACCTCGCTAGCTGGACTTGACGTGACGTCTCTAGAGATTCTTCGCAAATAAGATGTCAAACTTTCTGTCCACTGAAATTGGGGTCTTTGCATGAAAAGGACCACGCTGTTCATCTGATTTGGATGTAAACAACCTCAAATTAAAGCTGATTGTCAGCACTTTAACATCAAAGTAACTTTTTCATTGGTGTAATGTAACAAAGTACATTTAAGTAATGGACTTGTGTAAAGTACAAGTACCTCAAATCCACACTTTATAGCCTTCTACTCCACTAGAAGAGGTAATTCAGTGCTGAATATTGTACTACATTTATTTGACAGCTACTAGTTACCATTTACTTTGCCGACTAAGATTTTACAAACAAAACATAGGATGCATATGTAATTACTATTTTTTCCACCTCCATAATCACCTCCCATAATCTAATGATATAATAATATCATTATAATAAAACTGACAGAGGCCATTTCCCTCTCCGAATAAGGAACGTTTACTTTTGATACTTTAATTGCATTTTGCTTACGTACTTTTACTTTTACGTAAGTAACATTTTCTATGCAGGACAACGAACTTGTAATGGAGAATTTTTACTCTGTGATATTGCTGCTTTTACTTAAGTAAAGGGTCTGAATACTTCCTCCGGCACTTTCAAATCCAATGTGCTGGAGCCAACACAACAAAACATGTGACACTGACCTTATACTTAACAACTGCACTGTAGATACAGGTACGTGCAGTATCAACCCTTAAAGTTGTAATAATACAATACGCGATGGTGCAAAGAGCCACACAATCACCAACACTACCTTTTTATTCGTGAGGTCATGGCACTGCTTACCTTACCCAACTCCTCCATCTCAGTTTCCTGCATCGATTTAGGATCTTAACTGGCCTCATAAAAGTTTGAGAGGGGACGTGAGAGCCAAAATCCAGACCCAGCCAGCAAGTTTTAATGGTACAGGTTTATAATGAAACACTCCTTGAGCCTTTCTCCCAAAGCGCTGACGTTATCCACTGGACACACGCGCATATTAAAAGCGCACGCTATTTATAAAGTGTGGGTCTATCAGCGAGGCAAGGCGGCGGGGAGTTGAGAGGATGTGGAAGGCTGTGTGAGAGAGAGAGAGAGAGAGAGAGAGAGAGAGAGAGAGAGAGAGAGAGAGAAAGTGCTGCAAAATGACCGTTACCTGGAGGTTTATCTGCCTCAGTTACACTGTGGAGTTTAGTCATGAGGGGTTTTGGCCATTTGAGCGGATGAGCGGAGCAGAGCAGATGTTTTTAGGTCACTGCTTCTCGATCCGCCTCCCTGCAAGTGTTGACACTTGTGGGTTGGAGTCATACTTAATGAGGGAATCATGATGTGTGGGTTGCGGCCCATAGGAAACACAGAATGAGCGCCATGGCTGTTCATATCCTCAAGCGCCGATGATTAGCTGTAACAGCACCCTGCAGTTCCCATCGTCTAATCAATCCAACCTCTCTTTCTGAGGTTTGTGCGCTATGATGACATTTCCGCTTCCATGAGATATTTTAAGGCACCCAGAAGGAGTTTCTATAATTTATCATCCACTGCAGCAGTACTATTTCAGGTAATGGTGCATTCAGTCCGTCCATGTTGTTCATTCCTGGTCAGAGCCCATTGCCTCCACCTGCCCGGTCCACACAGACTCTAATGATTTCTTCTGATTAAAGTTCAAATATTCCCATGTGTGGTCACCACCAGTCTGTGGCGTCTGGTTACCACTCTCACCCAACAGGCTAATTTTAACATTCCTGCGCTGCCCGGCCACTGAACACACACCCATGATGTAATTTCCTGCTCCGGGGGCTCCTGCTCTTGCCCTCATGCTTAACAGTGCAGCAGACGGTATCTCAAACATGAGTCTGATACCTCTGAGCATTACCTCCTGCGACGATAGCGGACAAGTCAGGAAACTTTCAAACTGACTTTCAGTGTTTCCCAGAGCCTAAAAATACACACGGATGAATTATGGTTGATGCACAAAACGGCACGCAATGCTTCAACAGCTGCGAGCTGACCCCGACTTTCATCTTGCGTCATTTCTTACGCTTCATCGGCTTTAACCAAATGCTCTCGGTGGAGCGTTGTGCAAAGATGAGGTTGTCATTTGTCAGTTGTAACTTTTATCTCGACCCGGCAGGACTGACACATGGAAAACCCAATGACTTAATGCATTACAGAAGCTCAAAGCGCCCTGCTTTCTGCGTATGTGATTGGTGGATGCTGAGACAGGAGTAAACACGAGCCACCATCTGTAGCTCTTCTGAGGCAACATCCACTGATGAATTCTCTGTGTGTAATGGGCCACAGCAGGAACTCAGGCGGTGAATACAGTCCAGTTGTCATTAATTGTGCTTCTGCTGCCATCTGCTGGTGAACATGAGAAGTGTGTCCTTGTAACAGACTCATTTGGTTAAACAGACTTGAGAAATAATATTTCAAATATTTAGAATTAGCACTTTACTATTACTGTCTGAATTAAGACGTGTTGCACAACTCTTCCATAGTTTATTTGCCACACATCTGTGGTGATCTTTACCAGGGTGGTTCCAGTTGCCCTGTATACAGTCCATCAATCAGTCATGTGACTTATTAGGTCACCATCGATAAAACAAAACAACATTACCATCATCTTTTTAAAATAGATTTTACAAAATACAATGTTAGGTCTTAGTGGATACAGAAATTCACAAGAGAAATATCAGTGGCCATAAATACAAATTGGAAATTAATTTGAATTTTACCTGATAAAGGTCTTTTGAGTTTACTAACATGTATAATAGTTAGTTCATGTGCACTCGTTAGACTTGTTTAACTTCTTCGGACTTCAAGGATGTTTGATAGTGGAGTAATTCAGACTCCCAGAGGAGGAAACCGAAGGGCCGAAGCAGCCACTTCCTCCCGGATTAAAAACAGCAACCTGTTAAATTTAGTCCAGTGAGGGTGTTTGCATTTGTACAGCTGCTGGAGGAGGTTAATGTGTCCCTGTCTGTAGAGGTGTGTGTGTTTATGTATGACGTGAGTCAGAAAATGAGGATGAAGGGAGTCCGACGGTGGACAGGTCAAACAGGACGCAGTGAGCGGGGGAAGTGGGTCACAGCGGTGGGGTCTTTGAACTGTAATTAGTCTGTCTGCTGCAGTGTTTCCCTCGTCTCCCTGTCTGAGCGCTCAATCAACCCCAATGACATCCTGCTGATGGTGCTCAAACACTGAAATGGTTAACTATATTTAACTATATCCCTTCTTAAAGCTCACTTTTACATGACGGCCTTCTCTCATTTTACCAGTTTTTACAGCACTAGCAGTGTGGCTCTGTGGATGGCAGTGCCTGCCCGCCTGCCGGTGCACCACTTTGGTCCAGATTCAAGTTTCTCGACAGCTATTGGACGGATTTCCACGAAAGTTTGTACAGACGTTCGCGGTTCCCGGAGGATGAATCCTAATGACTGCAGGGATCCCTATTTGATGGATTTCCGTGACGTTTGGTTCACACGTTCACGTTCCCCTCAGGATGAATTGTAATAACTTTAGTGATCCTCTGACAAAATGAATGACATTCCCATCAGCATCAGCTGTACTTTGTGTTTAGTGCTAATTATCCAAAGTTAGCATGCTAACACACTAAACTAAGATGGTGAACGTTGTAAACATTATACCTAGCGTTTTTACTGTTTTCTGTGGCTATTGTAAAGCACGTTGTAACATTATTATTATTAGTAGTTGTATTAGTAATATTAATATTGTTGTTGTCGTTATTATTGTGCAAAACCTGTGCAGCCAACTAAATAACATGAACACGCCGTAGTAGCTATTACTATCTATTATTTTCACTATTATCACAAGTACAATATTTGGGTTTGGTTTTTGCAGTTTAAGTTGCAGCTGAAACGATTAGTCGATCGATTTATTAGTCGATCAACATCGGCAACTATTTTGAAAATCGATTAATCGTATCTGTGCATAAACAGCCTCTGATTCCAGCTGCTCAAATGTGAGGATTTGCATTCTTTTCTTCATATTTTTACGATTGTAAACTGAATTTCTCTGAGTTTTGGACTTTTCGTCGGACAAAACAAGGAATTTGAGGATGTCACCTCTGGGGAAACTTTTTCACTATTTTCTGACATTTTATTGACAACAAAAATTGCAGCTCTAATCACAATATTAGGAATAAAATAGATTAAAAGAGAACTTAATATAAATAGACAAATAGATGTGCATGTAAATGTGGTCACCACAGTGTAAACTGGGGCTGCACAATTAATCGAAATATTATCGAAATCGCAGTATGGCCAAGTGCAATATCCAAACTGCAGAAGCTTCAGTTTTATGATAAAAGTCAAATGTGTGACAAAACATTTATAATGAAGTGCTGCAGAGCTGCAGAGACGCCTGTACCAAACACAAACATGTTTGTTTGGTACAGAACCCAACAAATGTCCCATCAGCATGATTTTAATAGTTAGTCATCGTGAATCATCGCAGTCGTAATATCTGTCAAAATAATCGCAATATGATTTATTTTTTTACCATATCGTACAGCCCTAATGTAAATATACTGCGATATAAAAATGACTAATGTAAGTTTTGTACTTAAGCAGTCAAAGTAGTCATTGTGAATAGTCACTGGATTTGTGAGAATATCTTCCTGTAGGAATATACCACCGACACTGCAGGGATCGGGTCTGACCACAGGGGGGCAGACCGGTCTCATTCTCCCCGGACTGAAGTGAAACAGAGCCAACAGGTGACGGTTTCTGCCAAAAGTCCACAAGTCAGTGCAACCCTACAAACAGCAGCGTTTCAAGTTTCAGAATATAGCCTGATATATTCTAATAAAGGCATTATAATGTGCACCTGGTCAACACTGAGTTTTATCGTAGTTAATGGTGCCTTTGTTGTTCTTATTCCTCATATTCTTTTGGCCATATATGTCTTTCAAACTGCAGACCATGCCTGAAGAGCAGAATAGTGTTTTATTGTATTTAAACGTTGCGTGATTGTTGTCTTCGTCTTCAGAGCGACCGAATGACTCTTCAGTGGCCGCCCTGCTAGAGCCGCTATCGGTTGTGGCAGTCGGGGTTTAGTGGAGAGAGAGATTGCCACTTGGTGTTTTTACAGCCTCCTTCACTGCTGTGGCTGGATCGCAGTGAGAAGGCAGGGGTGATCCGGGTCTGTCGCCCGCTGCGCTGCGTCTGGACATGGAAACGTGGCGCGCGTCTCCGCGAGCCGTGCGTTAATGTTGCTGGACAGATATCCAACCGGGCGAATTATGAATGAATATAACATAAAGATGAATCTCTCCTCGGCGAACGCCTCCTCTTGGAAAGCAGAGTCGGTGGTCCTCTCTCTGGGGTTTTCGGTCATTTTCCTGGTGGGCACCGTGGGAAACTCTCTGGTCCTCGCGGTTCTGTTTCGCAACGGGCAGATGAACACCAAAACCACGAACCTGTTCATCCTCAACCTCGGGATAGCAGATCTGTGTTTTATTGTTTTCTGCGTGCCCTTCCAAGCCACCATCTACACTCTGGATGAATGGGTGTTCGGTCCTGTGGTGTGTAAGGTCGTGCACTTCATCATTTTTCTCACCATGTACGCGAGCATCTTCACCCTGACAGCTGTTTCCCTGGACAGGTGCGACACCACATCTTCTAAGGTTTTAGTATTCCTGGGTAGAAAAGTTGCAAATTAACCTGCGAGTTGCTGCAGGCTGCGCAGTCAGGAGAGCAAAACGCGTGTTATATACTGTGAAGTACTTTAAATGATAAGTGATACTGTGTTGAATTGACAGTAAACTGATAGCAGCAGGATGGGGCCGATCATAGACAGATCTGGGTTCAGCTCACATAAATCACAAAACCAAAATCAGATAGGTGGGCCAAAATACAATTTAAAAAACAAATAATAACAATAAATACATTCAAACAGAATAAAAAACAGAAAATAAAAATTAACATTTTAAGGGCACAACCATTTACTGTCTCCATGTTAAAGGCTTTATTGTAAAAAGGCAGTTTGTGCTCATCACTTCAAGTCTTTGCTGTAATGTAAAACCAATTCATTCCTAAATCCAGGACATTAAAGGCATTCCTTCAGCTCCCCTCAAATCAGCAGTGATTGACAAACACGTAGGCACACACACACACCCACCATTAGAAGCCAAGCTCAACTTGTGTCCCGGTGTGCACATCAACACACCCAGAGATTTCATGGACCGATCAGCTGGATTGGAGTCATTCGTTTCCTTCATCGTGTTTTACATGATCCAGTTATAACGTCGCTCCCAGCAAAGAAGAGAGGGTTAATTTTCTCTCTTTTGAGGTGGATTTGAAAACTTCCTTACAGAAACGAGTCCAGATGTCACTGCAGTGTGTATATATAGATGGGTTTTATTTGAAAATCCAGTTTCTGCATCATTTTTCCACACGTTAATTCACAGCACCAGAGCAAAAACAGCTCTTTAAGCCTCAGAGGAAAGCCTCAGTCACCACAAGCTACAGCAATCTAATGTCTGGTAACTTAACCGACACCTGTAATGAGTCATACCTTTTTAGTGATGGACTTCTGGATCACATGTCTTCCCTCTGCTCTTACAGGTATTTAGCCATTTGCTACCCACTCCGCTCCCGGAAAATGAGAACACCAAAGAATGCCCTCACCTCCATCTGCCTGGTTTGGACCTTGGCCGTGGTTTTCTCAGGACCGTATCTCAGCTACTACGCGCAGATGGACCTGCACGGCACTGTGGTGTGCATTCCTGTCTGGGAGTCCAAACCGCGCATCATAATGGATGCGTGCACCTTCATCTTTGGCTACCTCGTCCCCGTCCTGGTGCTCGGCCTCACCTACGGTCGTACCATCCGATACCTGTGGACCAGCGTGGATCCTGTAAAGAACATGTCCGAGTTGAGGCGGGCCAAGCGGAAAGTCACCAAGATGATCGTCATTGTCGCCGCTCTCTTCTGCCTCTGCTGGCTTCCCCATCACCTGGTCATCCTCTGCATGTGGTTCGGACGCTTCCCCCTCAACTACACCACCTACGTCCTCCGTATCCTCTCCCACCTGGTGGCTTACACCAACTCTTGCCTCAACCCCATCGTCTACGCGCTCGTCTCCAAGCACTTCCGGAAAGGCTTCAGGAAGGTGTTTAGCTGCTCACTGAGGACGAAGGAGGTCAACAAGGTGCACGTCATCCAGGCGGTGAACACGGTCAGCCATGTGGAGACCTCCAACTGAAGACAACGGCGTCGTCTCAAAAGTTCTAGTTTCACCACACTAAAAAACATCTTGTACACCTGTCTGTGAAGAAGACCATGATGAGGAAGACTTCCGGACAGCAGAAACGCTGCGGGGCCGAGACTGTCTCTGCTGAATTATTGACCACCAATTACAAAAGAAATTGATGAATGGAGGAAAACCTTTACCTTTAGGGGAAAGGACGGAGGCTGAATTTGACACAGTGAAAGCCAATGAGGCTAATGTTTAGACCGTGTTCTGGTATTTAAATTGATCACGAAAGAAGCAAACGACACAGATCGATTGATCAAGGAATGCAACTCCAGGGATGGCGATGTCGGTTTGATCGGCCGGTCGGTAGGTCCACCACCTTGTTCCAGACTGAAATATCTCAACAACTAGTTAATGGATTGCCTTGAAATTGGTCACAGACATTCATGATCCCCAGAGGATCACTCCTAATGAGTTTTCCTCCAGTCTCACCAGCAGGACGAGGTTTTCATGCATCCAGTGAAATATCTGCTCTAGCGCCACCATGATGTTGACATTTTGACAATGTTTCAACAACTACTGGATGGGTTGCCATGAAATTTGGTTCATTCATGTTCTCCTCAGGATAAATTGTAATAACTTTGGTGATCATCTGACTTTTCCTCTAGCGCCACCATCAGGTCAAAATTTCACTTTGTCCAATAATTTAGTTTATGACTAAATACCTGCAAAAGCTGCACTTTGTGTGTACTGCTAATTAGAAAATGTTGCTAACACACTGAAAATAAGATGGTGAACATGGCAAACATTATACCTTCTAAACATTAGCATGTTAGCATGCTGATGTTCGCATTTAGCTCAAAGCACCGCTGTGCCAAACTACAGAGCTGCTAGCATTGCTGCAGACTCAGAAAACAGGCGTGGTTGCTTATTTGGATCCATTTTAGATTTATGTTTTAATGGGACAATAAGCAAAACACCTCAAACACCTTGATTTGTGTCTAATCCAGTTTTCTTGTGGCAGAAACTAAAATGCACGTGTGGTCAGCATGTGGACACTGCTTTAAACACCTCAGCAAGGTGTACCTGATTCAACTAATGCTTTGAACCATGATTTATGGTTGGCCAGACTCTGAAGTACTTTTCCTGGAAATCACACAATCACTGACTTGAAAGGGGCAAGACCCGGGCAGACGGAGCCCTGCTGACTGAACACGTGTTTCCTCATGAACATCATTTCAAAGAATTTGATGAAACACACTTTCAGTGAAATGAGCTTAGTCAATATCCTTTTTAGACACTAAATAAAGGGATATTACCACTGTTGTATTCAGTGACTTGTACGATTACAGTTCAATGTTACTAATAACTTTATTTATTTAGCACTTTGAAAAAAACAAGTTGCAAAGTGCTTTATTCAAAGACATAAAGCCAGAAAAAATGTATGGGTCAGAGTGAAGTGAAATATGAATGAAACGAAATATTTACAAATTGCAACAAAATCGAAAGCTAAAAAATTAAAAAAAGTACACATTCAAAATAATGTGTTTTTAAAAGGGATTTAAATGAAGCTAAAGAGCTACCTTGCCTGATGTAGGTAATCAGTGTCGCCCAAAAGGTTTAATGAAATGGAAGAGTTTGAAGAAGGAATGACTCTCGCTGCAGTTTAGGAGTAAAAAGCTCAGATGAGTCTTACTTGAAGAGGCTCGGTAGTACAGAAATTGGCTGGAAGCGGCCGGAGGAGCTGTGGGTGGTGTTAAACTGAAAAAAAAAAACATTAGTCAGAATATTATGCAACCAACAGTTGCCAGACAGATTTTCAATCACTTCTGCGTGTCTGAATATTTGTCTGTTGTGTTAGTAATTCAGCATCTTGTACAGATACCTCAACAAGCCTCAGTGTTATCTCTAGTAATTCAGACTGTTGAAAATATGCTGCATGATAATTTATAGTCATTGGAAACCTCAGTGTTGTTTGTTGATTACCTGTGACTGGCTGTGCAGGGCTACCGTAGTGTCACAGAACATAAAACTGACATGTTGCTGTAATGTTTCTTTGTGTTTTCATGCATGCCGACAGTATCATTGTGCAGTATAGAACACCGTAAGAGTTGTAATAGTAATAAATCCATCAAGTTGTGACATAACTTTCTCTCTGTCTGCTTAGCTACACGTGTCATTAACTTCAAACATGACTGTCTATTGTAGCCCCTCAAGATGTCACACATTCAGAGCTGTTACAGATTTTTTGTTTTTCCTCCATCCCTTTAGTTGATTCTTTGTGACATCCTTCATAGGTATCGCACCTGTCGAGTGGCAGTTTTCTGTTTTATGCAGATGTGAAGTACAACAAAGATTCCTGACTTCAGTGATGATACACAGCAGGTGTGTTACACTTGATTTTCTATTGTTATTGATATCTGTAGATGTAGTTTCTTGGTTAAAACTTTGTCCCAAAATCTGAATTCATCTGAGATCAAACCCAGAAAAGTGACAAGTCTTGAGGTTTAGTGGACACCTCTGGGGTTCAGTTTGGTCTAATGAGCTAAATTAATAGGAACAATCTGCACAAACATCATGAGAAAGAGCATCTAATGTATTCATAAATCAGTGTGTTAACAGCACATATTTTTCCATCTGTGCAGATTGGGGTTTGATTGATGTGGACGCTGAAGTAACAGTAGCTCTACAGTGGAGCCCACGACACTGACATCCTTTTACGGAGTTTCTTTAAGGTAAGTCTCACAACATCTGTTAAATGGTAGAGAGACTCTGAGATACACTACTCCCTTTAAGGCTGCACTAATCAATATTTTAATATTAACAATGGATCAAATGTCTGTGTAATGTGAAAGGAGTTGCTTGTAGTGACGAATCCACAGAGAATTATCACCCGAGCCTGCGGTTCCCTTCAGCTCTACGGAGTGTTTTAACTTCTTTCAGCTCTTTGTTTTAGTTTTCCAGCCCCCAACTTTACTGTTTTAGTTCAGTCTCATCAAACTCACTGTACACCACCTGCTCAACACCAAACAGCAGACACAGTTCGAGACCAGCTGGTGAACGTAGAGGAGCATTTAGCAGCTAAAGAGCCAGATATTTTTCTCAGGAGTTGGGAGACCAAAAACAGACGTAAAAATTGAGAGAATATTGGACTTGCATTCATCCGGTGGACAGAAGCATGACTCATATGCTCCGTGTCTGCAGGATGTGTAAAAGGGCAAGTGTTTGCTAACACGTAACAGCTTTATAAGGTGATAATGTCATTGTTGTGTTTACAGCTTGTCCTGCTGTCCCAAAGTGGCCCAAAAACATCACTGAATGCAGCGTCAAATAAATTGACACAGATTGTGACTCATCTCGCACAGTGCGACACTCAGTTAACTTATACGATCGTTGTTGTCACACAATCTAAAGGTGCCTTAAAGCTGCTGAATGCTCCACTATATTCACCAGCTAGTCACGAACTGTCTGTCTGCTGTTTGGTGTTGAGCAGGTAGTGTACAGCGGGTTTAGTTTGTTTTAGTTTGGAAGTTTGGTTTGTTTTTTGCTGAAAACAACACTGAGAGAGCGCTGAGAGTGAACCAAAACAATGAGCTTAAAGATGCTAAAATGCTCCGTAGAGCTGAGATGAACTCTAGAGTTGGTGATAATTCTTTGTGGATTCCACAGTGTAGAAATACTCTGTTACAAGTAAAATTCCTGCATTCAAACTAAATAAAAGTGCAAAAGTAAAAATACTATTTATGCAGAATGGATCATTTCAGAATAATATATATTATATTACTGGATTATAATTAATGATGCATTAATGTGTTCATCACTTTAATGTTGCAGCTGGTAAATGTGGGGCTAATTTTAATTACTTTATTATAGACAAAACTACCCAGCAGGATATAATGTCATAATTTATTAATTAATATTTTGTAATCTAAACCTACAAAGTAACTAGTAATTAAAGTTATTAAATAAATGCAGTGGAGTAGAAGTATAAAGTGGAAATACTCAAAGTACAGTATTTGAGTAAATGTACTTAGTTACATTCCATCCTTTTCACAAACAGTAGTCATGTGAGCCATTGTAAATATCAATATATTGATTATAGCAGCTTTAACACTGACTGAACATGCTCATGGAAATACACCACCAAGATCTGCCAGTGTAACATCAGACTGTCGTTATGTAAATGAAAACCAAGCACAATCTGGACCATCGCGCTCAGTATCAGCCTCTACTACTGATCAACAAATATACACTTCCTCTTTTGAGCATTTGAGCTTATTAAGTGTTTGCCACAAACACAAAAGGTCACATGACCTTTCAGGTGTTGCTCCTGTAGAAAACCCTTCAATGCAATCATTAGGATGCAGTTTAATAACAAAAAACACGCAGCATTCAGCTCTGTCTGTTAGTTTTCATGTCTGTTTTGTAGACCGCACAGAGCAGATAATTAGACTGGTGAACAAATTACAAACAGGACTAATTCAGAGTTCCCTTTATTTGTTTGAAATGCTAAGCTGGAACGGCTAAATTACATAAATACATCATGTTCATATCTTTGTACAAAACATTCATCAGACACAGGGAGGGTGACAGCAGTGTGAGGAAAGGCTGAGTGTGTCTGCTGTTAAAGGAGCTCGTGTTGTGTTCAGGGTGAGTCGATCAAAGTGCAGCTCAGGCGGACGTGTCGAACAGCTTCTCAATCATCTCCTCCACTTCCTCCGGTCGATACTTGTTATACTTCTCAGGGTTCTTGGTGAAAGAGATGTTGGCACATCTGGATGAAAGAGAAAACTGGTCGGTGTGAAGGGAATCAGACCATGAAGGGCTCTGACTGGCTGGCAGGTGTAGCGTTGCATAACAGTAATTTAAACATCTATCAAATTTGAAACTGCGGGAATGCTACCGACACAAAATGTTCCAACTGTGGGAATTTTAGGGGGCAAATTTAAAAAGTACATTAAGAAGCAAAAAGCCATAGTTGTGGTCAACACTTGTGGTCATCATCGTTGTAACGCTGAGTCAGACATATTGGGAGTTCCTGACTTTTCCTACTTAGTGAAAAACAACTACAGAAGTGTCAACAACCAGAGCCGCCATCACTGGCAGTTACATCTAGATAAAATATTAACACCGAGGGCGCTTTCGACCTGTAGTTTGTTTCACTTGACCAACGTACAAAGAGCTGTAAACATGTCCGACTGACAGCTAACTCACTGATTGGACAGTTTTGGCGACTGTCATTCTGCACGCGGGGAGGCCAAATTCTGACGGCAGGTCATGCAGTACTTTAATGCTTCTAATGTGTATATTTACGCTCTCTGGTGTCAAAGAAATAACTGATTATGAGCATTATTAAACTGTAAATCGACCGCATATTATGAATAATGACCAAAGGTAGAAAAAGAGGCGGGGAGATTACTGTTTGATCACTAAGTCCATTAAAAAGTGTGTCAAAGTAAATCCCTGCACGCATGCGAGTGATGAAATGAGCTTCTGCCAAATACTAGGTAATGTTGGCTGTGGTAGGTTCTTATATTAATAATTTAAGAATAGTCAGGGATTAAGATTATATATGATTCCCTATTTCTCCTGTCAGGTACCTCTGACTCAGTGTTTACAATGCTAAAGCGCTCGAGGTAGATTTCAGAAGTCGCAGAAAAAAAACATTGAGTGGCCGGTAGAAATGTTCAGTGACAGATAAAAAACTTTATTTGATACCCTGGCTACCAAATGATTTGCATAAACATATCAGGAATCGATCTATATAAACAATGTATAAGTTCACAAACAGCAGATTTATTAGTAGTTCAGCTTTTGAAATCATGCTTAAATCACATATTTACTATCAAAAGACACTGGTTGGTCCGTTTGCTTTCACACCAGAACTAACGAAACCTGACTACTAACCGGACAAACGCGTTAGGTGTGAAATCACCTGAATACTATTGGTTCGACTAATTTAGAAGGAGCTATATTATGTTTTCTATCTGGTATCGGCCGTTAACGAACTGCTACAGATATGTGACAAGATAAAAATTCCTCGTTTCCATTCATCAGTAACTCTTGCGCAATAGGCTGCGTGGGGACAGCAGCTTCAGTCTTCCATCTGTGTCCACACAATCACTGTAGTTACGGGCGTAAAACAGAAGAAAATATGCTTCACCACGTATAGCGTGAGTGAATCGTGAGCTGTGGCCTGTGTTTAACAGCTGGATTCATTAAAATAAAATATTATCTGTGTACACTGAATGTACTAGACAGATTATTATTTCAAAGGTAATTACATCTACCAGGGATATTTTTGACAGTTGAATTAGTTGTAACTTAACTCCTGCCATAAGTAAAACCCTCTGGATATGTGTTTGCATCAGCGGCACTCACCTCTGCAGGAAGGCCTTGTAAGCATCCGACACCACTTTCTTCTGAGACCGACGGATGAAGTCTCGCTGCTCTTTGTCTGGGATGGCCCAACCCTTCTGGATCTTACACAGCTCCTCCAACCCGTCATTAAAACCCTGAGAGGCAGCGAGAGGAAACGAGGTCAGATCTGACAGTTTGTTCTTTCAGTGTGGATTCTTCTAGGATTTGGTATGTTGAAAGATATTTGATCATGTGGTGCCAAAGTGACTCTGACCTCACCTTGAATTTGTCTTTAATCACTTGTCGCTCTTTATCTTTCAGCTGCAAAACATATTCAACACATGACATGAAATATCCAGGCCTCAGTATTAAACTAAAACACTTTCTATGGATTTTATACAATATGTATAACTTTGAAATATATTGCTGGGTCCTCGGATGGTCAGGTCCATGTTTTCAGTTTCCCAAAGGTGAAAGAATATGTCAAAATTCAGATTCATCTTTTTTTTTTTTTCTCAATTTAGCAGAAATTGACCAGGTCAGTGTGAACATTTGAGTGCTGTTTTGGGGTTGACCTGCAGGAGACACACCGTCCTCACCGGGCCTCTGCTAAACTGGCACACTCAAATTTTTTTCAGGGTCAAAAATCATACAGGCATGTTAAAGTTGACACTTCTGCACCAAAGCTGATGAACCGTTTGCTTTTCTTCAAGAGTGAAAGATAATAAAATATTGACCTTGGTGCCAGGTTGGAAGACGGGCATGTTCCTGTCTGCCAGGTGCTCTGTGACTTTCACCCAGCTACGACAGAATGAAAGACATCAGGTCAAAGTGAGTGGTGAACAGAACGGATGTGAAAGACTTTTGTTTGAGTTCATATTTAACGTGTTTACCTGCTCTTGTACATCTGGATCTGCTGCTCTATGAGCTCTCTGTATGAACTCTCAGCTTTCTTCTGAGTCACCGTCACCAGCTGGATCAGCTCAGACCTGAAGACATTCACCGGTGAGACTCAACAATACATTTAAACGTTTCACTCACTTAAAAGACTATACTGTGGTTTCGTGCAGTTTCAGCCCATATAGAATATATCACGTCCACTTACTGCACCACTAACCAGTTTTGCAAACCATGCTGCTGCTTTTTAGACATTTGGATGTATTTTCTTTGACCTTCCGTGCAGCCATTGGTTTCTTTAGAGTATAAAATACAATAATGCAACTCTTGAAACTGGCTTGTGTTGTTTCATTTATTCCGGTCAGCACATAATCTGAATCGTCAAGCAACACTAATGTAACTTTGACAAACATTGATGTTCGAAGTCTGCCAATAGATTTTCATTATATATGAATGGAAACCAATGGGTGCCTGGAAACAGCAAAACTCTGAAAGATGTGGCACGATGGTCCAGTCTTTACAATTAGTCATTATTTTTTATTAATGGGATGTCCAAAGATTGTAATTTCTGCTTGCCTTTCATTAAACTTCCATCATTAACGCACACTGGGTATTTTAATAACACCTATGTTCACCACCCCTCATTCATCCTTTTCTCTCTCACATTTTGGTTTGTTTGTGCTCTAACACGAATAAATAATTGTTGCTTGTGCATCTTGGTTTATAAATGTACAAAGCAAATATTTAGTTACATTCTTGTGGATCCTAAAGATGTCAGATCAAACTATGAACCAATTATCAAAATGGCTGCAGATTTATTTTCTGTTGATCGTTATTTAACTTAAATTATTGGCAAAATATAAACAATTTGTAGTTCAGTAGCTAAAACGTGCAAAACGGTCCTTAAAAGACGAATCTGAAGCATTCAAGTTACTGTAAAATTAATTAGCACATTCAAAACTCCGTTTTGTCTCAATTTTGTATTTGTTTTCTTTATAATGGAACTATTAAATCATCATAGTGGTTGCAAAAAAAACCTTGTGATAACAATTCATCTACGAAAAGAAGGATGCTCACTTCTCCAGCGACTTGAGGATGTAGTTGTAGTTGTTGTGCAGGAAAATGGCACTCAGAGCTGAATCCTCGTACACTTTGGATTTGCTGAGCAGGTTCAGCTGCAGGTTCCCCAACACCTTACCTGAGAGGAAAAACTCATCCATCAGTTTCCAAAACGAAACCTGGACATTTTACTATAAAGAGGCGTTGGTTTCTTCTATACTTACATATGTAAGTACTGAGGAGCCTTTTGTTGAACTCGGAGGTGTAGCTGCTCGCTGAGGAACTCGTCTCTGGAAGAAATACAGGCGGTGTTATTACGAACACTTCCTATTTTACTCAATAACCCACAATTATGATCTTTACTACTTAATATAATCTTATAACACTCAACACACACTCAAACTCCTCTCATGACAATAAGTATTCATTACAGTGGAAGCACTCAGGTTCCCATGGTAGCATCTCAAAGTACTTTCCTTCAGCTTCAGCACATCATCATCATCAGTGTCTCATTATGAAACAGATTCCTCTCTCCTTCTGAATTAATTAGCTGCAGAAAATATCCACAACTGAACTCATCAGCAGTGGTGGAAAGTAACTACGTACATTTACTGTACTTGTACTTTACACTTGTACTCCACTGCAATTCAGAGGGAAATACTGGGAGTACTTTTTACTGCACTACATTCATCTGACAGCTTTAGTTACTTTTCAGATCAAGACTTAATACGTCTATGATTATAAAATATACAAACAGTATATACAGTTGTTAAAATCAGCTCCACCTTGACAACATTCTGATGCTGCTTTTACTGTAATGAATCAGGAATAAAATATGTAATAATAATGTATAATAAATAAACACTTGGAATGGAGCCATTTTGCATAATGAGTACTTTAACTTTTGATTCTTTAAGTACAATTTGCTGCAAATACTTGTGTATTTTTACTTAAGTAAGATTATGAATGCAGGAGTTTAGCAAAAGATCGGAGAACTACTTCTACCACTGCTCATCAGGGGCCTACACACGGCCTTTTGCTTACCTCGGGGGTCTAAAGGTATATTGTAAGTGTCCCCCAGTACTAAAAGGGCCGAGGCAAGGCAAAAGAGGAGAGAAAGAGAAAGAGGCACAAGTTCACAAAGGTTAGAAAAGATCTGTTAGTGCAGAGTAAGCAAACAAGTCATCGGCCAGGCAGCGAGGGGTCGAGTGAAAAGAGACTGTTAATGAAAAGGAGGAAAAGCAAAGCTGCGATCAACAGGGGACAGGAGGGAGCCAGAGACCTTCAAATACTGATTTACAACCCCCAGAGGAGATGTGATAACATATCAAATGAATAAATATTTTCTAAAATATCACTGGGACCGACACACAGCCCCTGAATCTGAACAACATGCTGGACAAAAAGACGTCGCAGAGAGGCAGGGGGGGTGAAAACAGACAGAATGAGTGAGGGGAGGAACTAGGAAACTTATGACAGTGTTGGATTGGTGCTACTGAGACATACAGCTTGTGAATAAGGTCTAGACTGAGCAAAGGTCCATGTGATCATTTTTCTATATTCAAAGACCATCTGTCCACCTCGTACATCAGCATCAGTAATCTTCTAATCTGTGTTTGGACAGCGACACGTTTTCTTGTTTTTGCACTTTGGATTTGAAATGACAACATGAGTATGAGCTTAAAGCTGTATTAAATGATTTTTTGGCAAACAAAACATGGACATATTGTTTTATCTGTCATCTTATTGACCTTATGTGTTTTAGCAACAAGGAAGAGCTACAACTCCATTATTTAGTCTTGAAGTGGGAATGTGACCTTCTGCCTACATTTGATCAAATATCCAACCAGTTTTATAATCTAACATACAGCACGAAGGACTGACAGAGCTGGAAGAACATAACTTTTTACATGGCGGCACTAATTAGATCAGTGCTCTGGTATCAGCCTGTCATGTTTACTGTTACAACAGTCATGGTGACTGATCAGAATGTGTGTTGGGTTTTATTATGTGTTTCTAACAGTATGATATTATAAAAGAAGTTGTCTGAGTGTGACCGTTCAAAACATGTCAGGCGGGCCGCATAAGGTCAGTGAAGTTGATATGGCATTTGGAGTCGTGTTTGTGTCCACCTGATGAATATAAGTCCAATATTCACTCTCCTTTAAACTCTGTTTTTGGTCTCCACCTGCTCCTGAGAAAAACATGTGACTCTTTAGCTACTAGATGCTCCACTATGTTCACCAGCTAGTATACAGCGGGTTTATCAGAGCTTTTTCACTGGAAACAACGCTGATGAGAGCGCTGAAGCAAAAAATGGCTGTTTTCAGTCTGTCAAATATGAACATTTCCTGCTTTTCTCTTTTTTTAGATTAGTATAAACTAACATTTTTGGGTTTTTGACCGTTGCTCAGGCAAAACAAGACATTTGAACACATAGTGTGGACTGAGAAACTGGGATGTATATTTTTCACTTTTTTTTTTGACACTTTTTAGACTAAAAGAATTGATTAACTGATAATGAAAATAATCAGTAGTTGCAAATCTACTTCCTATGAATTTAAAAGTATCCATTCGAATATTAGTTCCATTATAGGAAAATATGAGACCTGTGAAATAAAGTGTTACTAATGTTCCTCTGGTTGGAGCTAAAAACCTTCTTGGTTGCTTTGGCTGTGTATAAAAAGGGCTTACGAGTCCTACACTGTTCACCCAATGTGGTTGAGAACACACACCAAATTAAAGCTGACAGTCTTTAAGCCCATAGTTTCATTTCCAACCTAATGTGTTGGAGAACAGAGCCAAAAAATGAAAAGCATATCACTGTCCAAATACTCTGAAAGAATGTGCAGGTTAACAGGAGACCTACACTAACGTAACTTAGTTTAGATCACACACATCTGACAAGGACCACTGCTGATATTAGCACTAAAGCAAACAGCATCTTAGCAGCCTAGCAGGGCAGCAGGAGGTCTACGATAGCGAGCGCTAACTGCTCGTGTTGGTGCGGCTGTACCTTGGGAGGCCAGCATGGCTCCGGCTGTCTCGTGGAAGTCCAGCAGCTGCTGCAGGAACAGGATGGCCTGCAGGAGAGAGGTCAAGGTAAGCATCACCTCAGCTTATCCATTAAACAGACAAGCGCCGCTCGGCGCTGTTAGCCATTCCCATGGAGACCACCTGGATCCCCAGAGACGGACAAACAGCATAGTCCTCGTGGAAAGGTGTTGAGTTTGAAGTGCAGAGTGAGCAAATAAATCCAGCGCTGTTACAACAGAGAAGTAAGTGCGCGTTAGCTTACATTGCTGGTCAGTTCGTGGACCGTTCCATCCTTGGGCATGTTGTACTCTTTATCAGGATCATTCTGTGGTTAGACGAGAGAGACTTCAGCACAAAACTACTGACTGAATGATCAGTGATTGGTGACAGAGATTGCAGCGTGAGCGTCTTGCCTTGATGCTGTCTGCAAACTCCTCCAGAGCTTTGGCTCCTATAGTTTCCATAGAGGTGATGAGCGTAGGCAGCTTGTTCTTGGTGCTTGCTGCTGTTCCCTGTAGACAAAGTTAAATAAATGTAACTCAGAAAGTTCAAATGAAAGATTATGTTTATGCAGCATTTTCTCTCACTGCTACAGAAGGTAATGCTGTGCAAACAGTGAGACTAAACTGATTAAGACCTGCAGTGTTGAGTCAAACTCAGACTTGTTCATTTTCAGGTGTCTGAGGATGGGGAAGATGGTGAGGACGGCTGAGTAGTCATGGCGCATTATGGCTCTGCGAGCTGCAGACACGATGTTGTCTCCCTCCAGCATCAGGTTGTCCAGCGCCTCCTGTGGACAGACGATGTAACAGGAAGCCGATTAAACACAATGAAACAGAAGTGGAAACACAACAGTGCAGAGGCGACTTAGGAAGGAATATTTTGGTAACTTCCTCTTTCTTCTGTTTCATGAAACAAGCTTAGATAGATGACAGTTATACATAAATATTATGAATTACACACTCACATTCACACCTAGGGGCAATTTAGAGTCTCATATTAACTTGACCTGCATGTCTTTCGACTGTGGAAGGAAACTGGAAACATGCAAACTCAACACAGAAAACATTCAACCCCAGGGCCTTCCTGTACGAGGCCAAAGTGGTAAACACCCCATCACCACGATGCTTTTAACTTTAATCAGTCCCAACAAAAGGGCTTCTTGCCACAATTTAAAAGAAGTTGGCTCACAAACCGATTGTTTTACCTCGCTGTCAAGATATCAATCGCTCTGGTCCTTACAAGCAAAATGGTTACCTGGTTGAAACCCGTTTTAACGTGTTATGGTGATCCAAGCAACGTTTGGGAAGAGGCAGTAAAGAGTTCACTAAATAGCTGCTGTTTCATTCGTAGCTTATGATGCTTTAGTAAACTATTCACATTCTTGGTGTTGACCCTTGAGCACATTTTGATTTGGGTAAAACCTGAATAAAAGTTACTTGGAGTACTGATTGTTTATGATGCTCTAGTTGCTGCCAGTTATACCATAAACCTCACAGATTCCACTGATTAGATGGACTAATGTTCTGTAATGAACAGTAGGAATCATATTCAAGCCTTCTAATTCTAATAAAATGCATTTTATAACTTTTTTTTCTACATATATATATATATAATCCATCATATATATATAATGCATATATATATATATATGTATATATATATATATATTATATAAAATAGAATCCATCAACTATATTTGACTTTGAGAGGTGCATAAATTCAAGTAGGATGCATTTTTTCATTTTCAACTAGCTCTGGTTATTCTGAAAAGTGTCCAGTATAAATTTATTTATTTATATATAAGAAATAAAAATTATATATTTTATTTTTGCAGATTTATTGCTCACAGTTGTGGTATTTCCCAATTATTGGCAAATAATTATGCCAAGTATTGCGATTAACTATTAGAAAAATATTTAGACAGCATTAAAATAAGGTAATCCTTCTACGTTTTTGATACATTTGGACAAAAAGGCAGTAAAATCAAGTCAAAATCATTACATTTCACAAAACCCTGGAGGCTGATTTCTAAATGAAAATCCTTTTAAATACTTATAAGCAGATCAATGAGTGTTAAATATTTTTCACACTGATTTGACAAATCCTGACAAAACTCATTTCAATAAGTAACACTTTGGTGTAACGATCAGGAAGAGGTCCAAGCCTCACATGACAGTGACGATCTGCCTACACCTCAAATTCAAATGTATTTCTCTCTCTGACCTGAATGAGGGAGTCAAAGGTCTTCTTCTGGTGGTGCTCGGGGATGATTTCTGCCAGAAGGGCGTACTCGCTCTGGGCCAGCTTGACGAAGGCACTGATACAGTGGATGTAGGAGTCAATCTCGATGTCCAGAACGTCATCCTTTCCTGAGAGGTACACGAGGAAAGATCCAGTCAGCCAGTAAACAAAAAGGTTTTCATATAAGACATGGTCTCTGGTGCTGTGGCTGGCAGCTAAAAAGCAGTTACTGAGTATGTGTATATATATTCAGATGAAGGTGTTTAGCTGCAGGCTGTGACTGTTCTTGTTTGGTAAAAGAAAATGAGACGTGTTAAAGCGGCAGTAGCTGAGACTTTTATGTCTTAGCGGCCTGTTTTGTTGATAATGTTCCTTCTCATTCCCACATGTTCCCGTCACTTACCTGCGGCAGCCCCGTGCTTCTCGGTCAGGGCGTCAGAGAGGTGTTTGACCCGCAAGTCATGATCGTAACCTGGTGGGTGGGGTGGGGTGGGGTGGGGCAGCAGGGACACAGGCCTAGTCAAACCACTGGGGTCATGACTAGGCCACAGGGCAGGGGGGGCAAACCTGAACCTGGAACATCTGTACCGACCACCACTAAGCACCCAGCAGGGGGGAGGAAGCAGGGGACACCCACTGAAGTGGGGGGGGCTGAAAGTGCCCAGAGAGGTTTGGTGTGTGTGTGACTCATATCTAAAGTTAGTCAGTGTGTGTTTCAACTACATGAGAGCAACCAGCTTTAAGAAAAACGTCACAACAGCTTTTGATTCATTGCAGCTCTTAAAGGTTAATTCCATCCTTTCACACTTTGACACTATTAAATATTTTAGGTTTTGGTGTACCGACTTTCCTGCAACCTGCCTGGTCAACTTCTTCTTTCCTACGTTTCCCAGAATGCCTTTCACCAAACCCCCACTGGATATTCCTAAACTTGTTCAATTTAAAAGGCGCCCTGTGGAGTTTTCTTGTAAACAAAGTTTACATTCAGTGTTTCTCTCATTGTGTGAATCCTTGAGGTCCAACAAACGTGTTGAATCCATTTCCTTCTAGAAAACATTTTCACAGCTGTTTTTTTTTTTTTGTGTGTGATCATTTTGAAACCTGCAGTGTTTACATCCAGTTTGCTGGCATCTCTGCAGGCACACTGCTATGTTTCTTGGCACATTACTGCCACCAACTGTCACTCAGTTGAATAGCTAGCGGGTAGCAGCACAAGCACAAGATACAAAAGTCACACCTGCCTTTAATTTTGGGTTGTACATGACTTGAGCAGTTAGATTGATACAATCGATTAGTGGATTACTTAATCGGCAGAAAATCTATCAACAGTTTAGACAATTAATACTTTGTCATTTGTCAATAACAAATGTCAAACATTCTTTTATTAAATGTGAGGATTTGCTGCTTTTCTCTTTTATTTATAAAGTGAATATCTTTGGGTTTTGAGCTGTTGGTTGAACACATCACCTCGAACCTGTGATCATAACAAATGTTTGAAATTTTATGGACTAAAGGAATAATCAAACCGTGAGATTAGCCGCTAATGAAAATTGTATGGTAAATATTAAAATGAGTACTTCTAGAGTAAACGTCTTATTCTACTCCAGTTTCAACATGCAGAGCAATAACTTTAGCACTAGCTGTTGCTAGCAGTTGAGAAAATGCTCATTATCGTCTGCTGCTTAAGCAAAACACAACACATCTTCTGGGTACGTTAGATTATGTGTCTTTTGAGACTTCAGTCAGTGGAAACGTCAGAATATCTGCCTCTTCTGTGATTTTTGGGGTGTTATGTCTATCTGTGTACTGTGTATTTAAGTTATTAATAAACTCCATGTTCTTCTGTTGTATTTTTAACAGCTGCTGAGAATTTTCCCTTGAAGCGACAATAAATTAAAGTGAAGTGATGGATTTTTTTTACCCTGCTGGCTCTAAAAAATTGACTCCAGAAACTGATGTCCACCATTAAAGATCACAGAAATATTTTCTCCAATGCAGTTCAGTGTAATTTTTGCTGGAAATATGTTGCTGTGACGTCTACATTACATTTGGCTAGTGGATTATGGAAAAGAAAACCAAACGACAAAGTATATCCATAAATGATAGAAAGGTACTGTGCTAATATACTTTTTAAACAGTGATAAGTGTTTTAGGATGAAGGTGTTTGCTGTTTGGCCTCATGCAAGGCTAGAAGACAAATCCAGCTGTGTTTAGCTGCCTTATTGCAGGATTTATTAGATATCATTTATACTTGATTTCACATCTGCATGATCTGAAAGCTGTTGTGACTGTAGTGAGGAGACTTATGTGTGCCTGTTGCTCTGAATGAGAAACAACAGTCAAGCACAACATAACACTGGTACACTGTCAGCGAGGAGGGAGAGAAGACACCAAAGAGAAGACCGAGGTGCGTTACCTTCCAAAGGAGTGAGGTTAGAGCCCCCCTTTTTCCCATCCAGCCCATGCTGTGAGTACTGTTTCAGAAGGTTCTGAGCCTTGCGAATGGTCCCTGGTCCCATAAACACAGAGACAGAGTCCAGAGGAGGGGGGGCAGCGAGGTCCAGACAGCCAAGAAACAGAAGAAGGAAGAAGAAGAAGGGAGAGCTAGGAAGTGAGTGACGAAACGCAGACACCACCACCGAGACAGGCAGCAGAGGTTTCAATGTGGCGTGGGGGGGTGGGTGGGGGGGAGACCACAGCCTAGCACCACAGCTACACAATAGGATGACCAGGTGAGAGACAGAGCAACTACAGCTACGTCATGAAAACACACCAGGGCACATGTGCTGGAACACATAGCACCCAGGGTCATGTAAGAGCAGAATAAACAGGTTAGGTCAGTTGTAAACACAAAACAGCCATCACAATTAATACAAACAGTCATATCCGGCATTAATATTACTAATATTACCATAACATTTTGTTACATGGTTTAGAAGGGCAAAATCTACAGTACATTTATATTCTCAGGATTAAAACACAATATCTTAGTTTGGTTAGTGAGTTAGTAAGCATGTAGCACACTTAAAGCTGCATTCATTGATTTTTATTTATTTTTGCAACTTGGGAGCAGAAGAACTCCGCGACAAGCTGAAAAACTGTGGCTTATTATCGCTGTTGTAATGGCTAGCGTTTTAGCAAACAGTTGCCTATTTACACATGCAGCAAACACAGAGCAACAGAGTTTTTGTGTCCATCAAATGATCCAATATTTACTCTCATTTTAGCTCTGGTTTGGTCTCTACCAGCCCCATTTGTGACTTCAGCTCCCCTTAACAGAGACGAGCCCACGCCTTTCCTACACAAACCTTAGAGGAAAAACCTAAACGTTATTTTTAGTTACCCAGCAGTAAACGCTCCACTTTCTTCACCTGCTGGTTTCTAACTGTGTCTGTCTGCTGTTGGGTGCTGAGCAGGTAGCGTTCAGTGGGTTTATCAGAGCGTTTTCACTAAAAACAGCTGCCTGCTGCTGAGACCGAACCAGACAGGAGGCTAAAAAGCTCTGTAGTTCTTGGGGTCATCACTGCGAACAACCTCTTTTACATTACACATGTCATTTGATCCATTGTTAATACAAAAAAATATATTGCTTAGTGGAGCTTTACTGCAGATTAGAGCAGGTGCATCTGTCCTCACTCTTCACTGCCCCAAAACCTTTCTTAACAATTTTATTTAACTCTTTGAATAACATCATAACTGTTCTTGCGAAAATGTTGTTGTGACACTTCAGCACAAGCAATAACGAGAATAAAAAGACCAAGCTGTGAGTGCATGTTGATGAAGTTACTTCAAATTCAAGCAGCGCCATCGACGAAAGAATAAAAACAATTTTAAAAAGCCTGTTTCATAATTTAAACAGTGCAATCAGATTTGTGCCCGAGGACCCAGAACATCAGCTGTTTAACGGCTACAACACTATACACAGTTCTGTGACACACCCGTCATAGCACACACATCCACTCGGCACAACTTATTCACACACTGAAAACTCTGCAGCCTCTAGTTTCATGTTGGTAAACTGCTGTCGACGCAGAGGCGGTACGTCTGCATTGCAGTCCACTCATAACAGCAAAGACACAATGAACCAGCAGGCTACAAATTTTATTTCTGAAAGTGTTTTGGTCAAATCTTTTTGACATCTTGGATGGATAATACAACCAAAATACAGCTGCAGTCAACTATTAAGGCTACAGGTTACTAAAGTTCAGTAATATCACATTTTTCATGCAGTCCTGCTGAAAAATATAATCCATCTCCTGCTTTCATGACAGAAATTTACACACACACATTCTATAAAGAAAATCCCATCATTTGTTGTTATTTTGTATGTACTGTATTTTTGGAATTGGATGAATAAGCAAACTAATTACGAAACAAAATACTAATCCAACAAGAGCAATCAATGAGGATAATACGGATATAAGATTCAGTATTAGAAATGTTGTACTTCCAGCGCTCCAGCTCAATAAAATGAACAGTGAACCATCCTACGGGTTTGCTCATCATCAACACATTACAAAGTGTTTTCTAAGCTGACAAAACCATCTCAGCACAAGGACCATTTATCAGCTCTTCTGGAGCTTTCTATTACAATCTTCCTCAGCAGACGGGAGTCTGATCAGTAAATCTGACTTGTTTGTCTGAAAGCTGATGGATCTCAGTTGTGAAGTGAAACTTTACAGATCTCCAAGTTCAGAAGTTAAACCGAGATGCCGCTCGTGATATAAGTAGCTGATTCGGCTGGCACAGAGAGGAACCACACGGCTCATTACAGTGAATTAATTCCACCTTTTCAGTCTTACTCAAACCATCGCTGCAGTTTCCAGCAGTACATACCACAGTGAGACTAGAGGCTTACATCTATACTGAAAGCAACCGACTAAATCTCTCCACAGAACAAATAAACAAAATAACGGTCCTTATTCTCACTGCTTCAACAAACTCATGCTGTCACTTATTTGCTGTGAAATGTGGCGTCCGACGGACAGAAGCAAGCACGAGGCGCACACTAAAGCTTTCTGTTTACCTGGGATGTAGACTGTCATCACAGCACAGGGATTATAAAAGAGGAAAGGATGAAGGATTAGTTAGAGCCGACTGTAAATCACAGGGGGGTAGTAGTGCTCTACAGTTCGGTGAGTAGGATCATTAGAGAGATCGTGGAGGATACTTGAAACAGAATAATGTGGCTGGATGGAAATCTAATCAAACAGACTCAGTGTAGTGAAGATGTGGGTTTCTGTGTGCTGAAAGGTGCTGCTATGATTTAATAATCAACATTATGCAGAATCATGCTTCTTTGTTAGACAAATCTAAATAGAGGGCCTGTATATTGGAGTGCGATTACAGACTGAAGGGGAGTGATGATGGATTATGTTTGAGAAGGCGCGTCTGTTGCTGACCTGGTCTCTTGGGAGCCTTTTTGGTGGGCGTGTCCTTGCGTTTGGTTTGGACAGCGGGCGAGTAGAGGATCCCAGAGGAGGCGCTGTTCTTGCGGAAGTGATCCTTCAGGCCTTTGATGGAGCGATCCAGCTGGTTAGACCTGATCTGGAAGTAGACATTCATGAAATCTGCAGGGGAGAGAGGAGAGTTACAACAGCCCTGGTGAAAAGATAAGGCTGGTGTTTTTCTGTTTCTTAATACTTTATAACTTCTTTCCCCTGTCCGTGGCTTTCAGCCCAAAGCCCAAGATCTTTAAAAACACCTCATAAATATAAAGTGTGTTTAAAAAAAGGCTCAGCTGCTCGCTGTAGTTTTTAATCAAACAAACAGGAGGAAATCGTGCATTTGTTGGGGACTATTTTCAGCGGCGGATGAATCCACATGTGGTGCTGTAGTGAGTGTTTGGGGCAGCAGGACAGTGTGTGTAGGACTGAGTCAAAATAAACTACAGTGTGTGTGTTCATGGTGATGAAGGAACATGTCAGCCAGTGCAACAGTGCGGCTCACTGATGTGTTTTTAATAGTTTTTGGACGACAGTGGAGCTCTGCGGCTCAGAGGAGGAAGATGTATCAGGCTTTGGATACACACACAACACTTGTTCGTAGGATACATTCACTGTTAGTTTGGGGATTTTAAGGGGATTTGTTGACAATAAGACAATATAAAATAATGCCGACTGACTGGAGTGGAAATCAGCAGCTACTGAGGCCACAATAAAAGTGCAGCAAAAATGTTTCCAACAGTTTCCAGATGAAAAGGAAGTAACTGAAGTTATTAACATTAAAGGCCTTTAAACTTTCTATTTTTTAAATCTCTATTTCTATCTTTGAAATATTAATGCAAAAAATATCAGTACTTCGTGTGAGCATATTAATTCAAAGCTGATGAGAAAAGGAATAAAATATTTCAACCATATTATTTGTATTTATACTGATTACATTGCCATCGTGCCAAAGGTTTATAAATACAGTCTGCCTCCCTGCTGATCATTACTGTCTGACTGACAGATGTGCAGAAGTTATTTTTGCTATAGAACAAACGACACACTCGAGAAAATAAAACTGATCTTCACCTCTTGTCCAATGAGAGATACAGATATTCATATGATGAATCCCAGTGACTTTGATGATCCTGACTTTCCACTTGACACCTCGAAAACTACTAAGTGGACTGGATTCTAGTGAGTCTCAGTTGAACTTTGCGATAACTTTGTAGTGTTTGTGTCTAAGCTAAGCCTTAATAAAGCTCAGACTGAAGAAGTACAGCTTCAACCTTTTTGGCTTGTGACCCTTAAAAGTGAAGTTGTGACCCTTCGTCACAGGCAGTAACTAACTCCAACAAAGTTATGTTTGATGTTCCCGTCTCAGATTCTTTCATTTTAGAGGTCTGAAGAGGTAAAACGATCTAGTACTTCATGAGAAAACCAAAGATTAGTGAAAAATTTGAAAAATGAAAACAATTTTGCAGCAATGTTTCTTTTAAAATCTTTTGAATCATCGTGCGGCCCCTTGAGAAGTCCCGACCCGCAGGTTGGGAACCACCGGCTCAAACCGACTTACTCTTAGATCATTACCACGAGCAGAGCCAAAAGTATAAAGTTATCTCTCCATTTGTAATCCATCCTCTTGGGGTCACTGGCATGGCTACAGACTTTTACATTCTCTCCACACCACGTGTGGCGTGGTGTTGGCCTTCTCGCCACTCACTCTGTCCGGCTGATGATGACACACCCTGGACCTGGTCTGAAGTAACCATGTGGAAGCCTCTAAGATGGATGCTGTATCGATAGTGCTGGAAGTTTATAGTAACATTAATGTCAAGCTAGACTGATTGTTTTGTTTTTGTTTTTTATAATGCATCATATCTCCACAGTGTAATTATAAAACAGATATTTTCTGTTTATTTTTTAAAAAAAAAACCCACACTGATTCGACCGCCTGAACAATCTAAATCTGTCTGTGTGAGACCTGGAATACAGGAATAAGGAAGGGCAGCTAAAGGAGGAGCAGTAAAGAGAGCACGGCTGGTGTGGACAGGACGTCAGAAATAAAAGCACCACACAAGCTACAACTGCCTAACAAAATAAAGCCGTACCCTGGTTACGTCCGTACTCCACCAGCCAGCCGGCGATGCAGATGATGTCTTGGAGCACGGCTTCGGGCAGGTGTTCCAGCACCACATCCTCCTGGACCTCCAGCTCGTCGTCGACACTGATGGCGTCCAGGATGAGGATGGGGGGGACGGGTTTACTGTAGCGGGTCAGGAGGCTGCGGAACTCAGCCTCCAGCAGCTCTTTACCCTTCTCAAAGCGCGCTTTCTGCAGAAAAGCAACAACATTTTGTCTATTTTCTGGGAATTTGCCTTTTGTTTTCTTACGCATAAAAACGTTTACACCTACACATCCTTTACATATAAAGCCAGCTGGTTATTCTTGAATCGTCTCAGAGGTCAGTTTGACCAAACGCTCAGACAATAAACTGCGTGTTTCGATGGAGAACTGTGCGAATGATTTGATCTCTTTTCATTTACACTATTTTTTGCATCCAGCACCTTCTTGACTCGTAGTGTGCAGTGGCTCTGGAAATCCTTATTATTCTTTTAACAACTAATACAGGACAAGATTAACTATAATAATAATAATCTTAACAATGCTCCCACGGATTAAAGTGTGTAACTGTGTGGATGTGATGCAAGGCGGTGTTTAAAAATAATGTAATCATTTTGTAGCAAACCTTAAAGGAATAGCTTAACATTGAGAATAATACTTACTGTCTTTCTTGCCGAGAGTTCGACGAGAAGATCGACACCACTCTCATGTCTGTCCATTAAATATGAATGATGGAGCCAGCAGCCAGTTAGCTTAGCTTAGCTTAAAGACTGGAAACAGGGGGAAACAGCTAGCCTGGCTCTGTCCAGGTAACAAAATCCACCTACCAGCACCTCTAACGCTCACTAAGTTACACGTTCTATCTTGTTTGTTTAATCTGTACGAAAACCAAAGTGTAAAAACAAGTTTTATAGGGCGTTATGTGCCAGGCTATTTCCTGGCCGGTCATAGTGACTGTCTGGACTGCTCCCAGATGCTGGCTGCAGCTTCATACTTAGCGTACAGACTTGAGAGTGGTATCGATCTTATCATCTAACTCTCAGCAAGAAGACAAATAAGTGCATTTCCCAAAATGTCGAGCTATTCTTTTAAGAGAGTACATAAATATAGAGATAAAGGTGAATACTGTACCACTGTGTTGAGCTCAGGGCTGTCAGGGTTGTTGTCCTGAAAGTATTCCACAGCTTTCTGAATCTTTGCAATACAAGCAAGATACTCATCCAGTCTGCCTGTCGGCCTGAAACAGAAAGACCCCAAATTGAGACACATCTGTCGTTTTCTTCATCTGATTAAAATCCATCAATCCATCAGGCCGAAGTCTCACCCCTCTCTGATGATCCTGTCGGTGTCTTTGGCCACGTGGTAGTAGCTGATGACGTGATCCATGCAGGACAGGGTCTTGTCCACGTTCTCCTGCAGACGCTGCAGATTCTCTGTCTGTTTGTGGACTGGGATGATGGAGTTCTCCAGCTGCATCAGGCGGCTCTCGAACGAAGACAGGATGGAGACCTTTTCAGGACGAGAATGATCAGCACAGGTCAAAAATGGACATTAATCTGCTGCAGTAACTCCTCCACTCGTCTGAGAAGGCTTTCGAAAGAAAAAATAATAAAGACACTCCCTAACATCTCATCATTAAGAAGAGGACACGCAGTTTTGCATAACGAGAATGCTAACACTCCCAGTATCCCATCTGTATGTTTGGGTGAGGTTTGGCAACCTGGGGGGTGTTTAAAAGTTAGGGATTAGCATGGAGACTGCAGCGGCTATTCAAAATCCAGTCTTATATTGTGAAAACAAAGGCCGATTTCAAGTCTTTTTTCTAAACAGACCACATCGCTCCAGCTCGAGCTTGAAAACCCCTATATGTAGACTTGTCACACCTGGACATGGAGACTCTAAAGACTGTTTAACACACAGTTAAAAATGTTCTACTTAGACTGTTAAAACCTCGACCTCTAGATTGACAAAGTGACTTCAGAGACTATTTAACCCAGTTTCAGATCAGTGAAACAAATATTCTGTTTGTGAAAACAGAAAAAGGGAGATTTTTTTTGACATCCAAAGCACATAACACCTGGCCTAGATCAATACCCACTGCTCTTCAGACTTGACTCAATGGTTCTTCATCCATGACTTAATGAAGGTGTTGTATCTGTGTGTGTGTGTGTGTGTTCATCATACCATGCCCTTGGTCAGCTGATCACTCTTCTCCAGGTTTTCTCTGATGAACGACAGCGTCTCGTGCTCCTGTAACATCGCACAGAAAAGCAATGACTCACTTCTTTCATGCTGTCAGTGGGAAGTGAAATGTTTAGTCGTCAATAAATAACAATTTCAACAGCAAGTTAGACGAGTTTGATGAATATTTTTACTAAAAGGCTGGTTTGTGATGCTTCCTTCCTGTCCAGCCATGTCTGACCTGCTTCAGTTTCTCCTCTATCTCCCGCTTCCTGGCGGACGCATCCTCGGTAGGAATCATCCTGGAGGTAATTCCCGTCAAAGGACGGTCACCAGTAAATTTAAACAGATTAACAGGCCGATTTAGATCATAAAAATGACGACAACGACGACCAAAAGCTGCTGTTGTGGATAGCTAATAGCAACGATGTCAAGCTAGGCAGGTTAGCGGTTACAAGAGTTTTCCGGTCGGAGTTTCAAAGTAAAACACCCTACTCTCGAATTTGGTGTTACGACTTCTGTTCGGTATAAGCAACCAAACTGAAAATAATGACCAGAAGTCGGAATTATTAACCCACCACTTGGTCTCTTTCTTCAAGAAGTTTCTCTATCAACGTATGTGATGCTAAAACGTCAAATGATTTCCGAACTTAATCTAAGTTACCGATCAATTTTGACCTCCATGCACATATATGCAGTAACCTCATACTTACCAGCAGTTTAAAGATCTTTACGTGTTTTGGGGTTTTTTTTTAAATATAAGTCATATGTGCTTCGGTGGGTCACGTTTGTATCCAAATTTACATCTAAATAGAACGCGTAATAAATCTATTTTCCTTTGTGCACATTTAATCGGCTTTATTTTGAAAGTAAAGTCTCCCATGTTCCGGTACGTGAACTTGACGAACCCGTGGCTTCTCTTCCGGGTCCGTCTGCTGATCTGGGAGTGTTTGGGACACATTCACGCCATGTTTGTTGTGGCTAATCAAACAATCTTGTTTTTATACTAAATTAGTTATTAAGTAATCTGCATGATCGTTAGTTTGTGTAAAACACTGCTGGGAGTCGCTGCTGTCTACTAAAGGACCAAAACATAAAACAGATACAGACCCAAAGTGTTCAATATTAAATAAATGAAACATTAAAAATATTAAAGTACATAATCACGAGTAAATACTGATAAAATATAAGCAGTGAAATAATCCAATAACGTTTATAAACTCAGCAAAATATTATGAAATGTTTGTTTGCACATCATATTTTTATTATTTTGTGTGTATTTTTATTATTTACGTTTTGTTTGTTTTTTTATTGTTTTGTTTTGTTTTTTTAATTTTGTCTGTTTGCTCAATCAGACCAAAGCAACAACCAATTGTCTTGATTGACAGACAAAAAATTGTGATTTTAAAAAGGAATTAAATAAATAAAACGGTCATTTGGAGAAATGCTGTTGTGACATAAAAACACACTTCGGAAAATAAAAACTGCTGGAATTAAACAAACATGATCTGCAATAAAATCTCAGTTCATGGTTACATTGTGTATGTTGTTTGTATTTATTATGATTCTTTTTTCATATCTTATGTCTCTTTAAATTCAGACACTTTTGGTCTCCATAGTAAAAATCCCTGATTTGTCCTCAAACCAACAACGAAGAAAACGAATCAGATTCAACTCGTACTTTTTTTTTTTTTTTTTCACACTGAACAACAAACTATTTGGATAAATAAAAAACTACCACGCTGTTCGGAAAAATGTTACAAATGTATTAGCACAAAAGAAGATGTTCCACATAGTTTCTTTACATACATATTTACAAATCTCCTGGAATACTTTACACTCTTACTTTACAACCTTGTCTATCACTACAAACAAAAATGTTTGTACAATACCTCTCAGAAACTACATTTTTTACATTTTATAAAGATTAAAGTTAGGAGGCAATGAAAAAAACTAAATAAGATAAACTAAATAAGATACCTCAGGGAGCAGTGACTACACACATCAAACATTTCAAGCCCTTGCACCCTTTTTCACTCATGCATTTACTCTTAAGCATCAGTTAAAGTCTGTGAGGGTTTATTGCTGAGCTTCAGTTACTGAAAACAGCTACCAGACCTAAGATCTCTGTGGAAAACAAAGTGAACTGTTATTTTCAGATCTTGTTGCAAAAAGATTTCTTTTGATGTATCCACTTGCTAAAAGAATATATATAATAGCATTAAGAATAATGCAAACATGTTAAAATCGCAGAGATGCACTCTACGTTTCCTCTTCTTTAGACAGCGCCTGGGGAGGAAAAACATGACACACGTGAGAATTTGTGAAACAACAAATAATGTGACTATCAGTGCATTTTACTCAGAATTTAGGTCACCTGTTTGAGGAACTGTCGACCAAAATAATTCGTAGCCATGTTCTTTAGGCTGGTCTTGCCTCCCACTTTACACCGGACATAACCATAGAGGTTGGCCCCTTGCAACACCACACCCATGATCACGACAGGCTGAGAGGAGGACGACAGTCAGAGTTTGAGAGCGTTTTGTGATTTGACAGCAACATTGTTAACAGATAGGGCTGGTGATATTCTAATATTTCTCTTATTAGCAATAAATCCCATGAAAAGACAAACAGCAACAATGAATTGATCCACTAACAAGTGCTGTGTGTGTATCACTGCCTGATACGTCTTCTTCCTCTGTGCCACAGAGCTCCATTGTTGTCCAGAAACTATTAAAAACACATCAGTGAGTCACACTGTTGCACTGGGTGACGTGTTCCTTCATCACCATGAACACACACACTGTAGTTTATTCTGACTCAGTCCCACACACACCGTCCTGCTGCCCCAAACACTCACTACAGCACCACATGTGGATTCATCCGCCGCTGAAAATAGTCCAATAGAAGCACTAATTTCTTCCTGTTTGAGTAACTTTTGTTAAATTACGTTTTAAAAGATACCAACGATACATTTATGACCTGTTTTTAAAGATTTACGTCTCCAGTAAGAATACAGTAGAACACAATGATGGTTTTGGTTCTTTTTACGGGATTTGTTGACAATAAGAAAATTCCAAAACAACGGCAGTTTATCCTTTAAAGTTGAGGACTTACCACCCATTTAATCTTGAAGGAAAAGAGGGTGCTGAAAGCAAAGATGACCCAGAGGACCGGACAAATGATCAGTCCGAGCCAGAAGATTCGGGACTCAGAATTTGACGCTTGATGCTTCCCAGTACCCTGAAGAAAACAGGGTATTCTCACAGTTAGGACCTGCAAATACTCTAAGGCCTGCTGACAGTGAACAAGTGCATTAATCAACCCCATACTGTACAAGAGGTCAGTATCGTGTGAGGTTAAAGACAGAACAATTACTTTAACACCAAAGCAACATGGAACAAGCTAAGGAGCATCTTACCTTCCTAGACTCAAACACCCAGTGGCTGCGGCCATCATCATCCACCTGGTTCCACCACCTTAGACCAACCATCAATCTCCCAGTGATGTTCTGTAAATATACATTATAATTTTGGCCTTAAATTAACATAAGCATGGTAAGAAGAATTCCTGTTGCTGACTAGCGAAAACGTATCTTGTAAAAGAAGTAAAAGACACACCTTTACTGCCCAGAAGTCACACGAGAGCAGAAGGATTATTGTAACCATGCAGGCGATGAAACTTCTACTGAAAATCTCGCAGAGCAGGTACACGACGATGGCACTAACTCTGAAGAAGAGGTGGAAGAAGGAGGCCACTGGATGCCTGGTAACAGATTTTCAACACGTTTAAAGCAATGTTGAGCATGTTTTATCTACATGGTAGAATAATTGATACCGTACTGCAGGGCTGCAGATTTTCTTCTTGATTAATCGATCGGTAGAAAAAACAAGAAGCAACTAGTCAGAAACTAGTGAAAAATGCCCATAATAATTTCCCACAGCCCAAGGTGATGTATTCAAATTGCTTGTTTTGTCCAACCAACTGTCCAAAACCCAAGTATATTCAGTTTAAGAAGAAAAGTATCAGATCCTCAGATTTGAGAAGCTGGAACAAGCAAATTTAACAAGTAATCAATTATCAAAATAGTTGAGTTCCAGCTCTATTGTGCTGTCAGTCCGTTGTAGTTTAAGTACTCAGCAAGTACTGAGAGACAGTTATCTGTTAACTTACTTAATGTTGGTCTTCTTCTTCTTCCCTGCATCCTCCTCCGCATCAAACAGAGACACGTCTTCGTCGTTGGTATCCTGATGGATCAGAAGGAAGAGGCTAAACCCTCGCAGTACACAACATCGGCTCAACTAAAGCCTGGTCTTTGTGTACATAAGGACTAGTCATGGGTCATATGAGCCTGAGAGATAACAGCATGTTTAAATCAAGAATCCGTGTATTCAATTACAATTACTACACCACTTTACTACCAGTATTTTGTTCAGAAACTCTGGGATCTTTTGTATTCAGTTAAATGTTTAAATTAAACATGACTAATAAAACACACAACAAGGCGACGTCAGGTCTCTCGGCAGGAATGTTGCCGTTAATTTAATTTGCGAGTTTTTGTTTTTATTTGATGATTATAATGATGGGGAAGACGCAACGTAGCTAACGTTAGCTGACACTGAAACGCTACAGCTGCTAGCTAACGTTAGCTGGCTAGTAGCGTAAGTGTGATGTGAATACACGTATACAAGCCGAAAATAAACGCTGTTGTGGGTGTTTATTAGAAGAAAATTGTATCGTTAAGTGTTTTTTGGAAACGTTAAGGTGAATCTAAGCTAACGTTGGCTGTGAAGAAATGTAAATAGCTACTAAACTTAGCATGCTAGCTTCCAACTTAGCAAAATTAGCACGACAGATGTTCACCTCAGCTTGGATATATTTTGTGTTGACGAACTTTTTTGTTCGTTCTTAGCTCTGTTAGTTGGCGCTACATTGCTGTTTGATATATTCTACGTAGCAGATAAAATATAAACATTAAAATGTGTTACTTACTTCTGCTAGCATGTTGAAATTTGAGCAGGCTCTTCCTGGTTACATGCTCAGTTGGCACACACGTCACTGTACACGGCGGTCAGGTGACCAAAACGTGCCACGTATATTCATCATCGTCACTGCAGTGGTTACGTTTTCATTTTAATTGAATAATTACTTTAATTGGAGTGTTTACATTGTATACTTATTGCATAATACCTCTCAGAACTGATATATTTATACTGTTGTATTGTATCACATTGGTATTTAATAATTCTGCTGGTTTATTGATGTACTACCTTCACATGCACTTGCACAATAATACATTCATAATTAATTACACCAAGTTCTGTAACTTCTGATGTTTAGACTCCATTAGAAAACAGGATGGACAGTTTAGAGTGGACCGTTTTCAAAATAAAACAGTGGGAAAACATCTAGACTTGATTTTAGCATTATTTTGAAGCATGAAGAAATTTAATGAGAGGGATAAATTAAAGTTTCAGTGTATGAATGTGTGTGTGAATGTTGGCATGTGGTCAGTAGACTAGAAAAGCGCTATATAAATACAGTCAATTTACACTACTTAATACTGTATTTTATTGTCTTTATACATTTTTGTACCTGTTTTTGTTTCTTTCGGGTGTATACACCAGGCAATGACAATAAATGCTACCTTTAACTTATACATTAACTACATATGTATGTGTTCAGGTAAGCTGTGAATACAACATGTCAATAGTGACATTTCAGTGATAGGGTAGACTCTGCTCAGGTTCAACTTTATTGGATTATTTCAGCCACGACTCCACAACTTTCTGATGTTCAACGTGTAGTACAACAGCCAAAGTTACTTCCCAGTTTATTCACCTAGTTTTTGTGGCAGATTTCCCGTTTATCTAGAGGATAATTTCCAAAGAAATCCACAATAACAGAAGTCCAAATATCCCACAAATTATTTAAGTGAGCCTCTTGATTTGATGCAGTGGGGAAGCTTGAACTGTGAACAAAAAGAGATTTTATTTGCAAATGAAGTTACAATTTTTTATTTTCATACAGAAAATATAGGACACTTCTGAATTCAGTGTGGTGAAAAGTAACAGTAGCCATACACAGGTAGTCATAAACGCACACAGGGGTATAAATATGAATTGAGCCCAAATATACATGAGAATATCATATTAGTTTTGCTGTAAGCAGGTTTAATATGGCAAGACTTTCCATATTTTTTCCTTTAAGTTTCAGATAATAAGTCTATTGCTGAGAGACAAACATTTCATACAGGTTTATAGGTTTTAAACAGTATTCTCTTATTGTTGAATTGTCACTTAAATGATCCCGGAAAAACGGACTTCTGATCATTGCTATGCTGCCGTTTTACAGCTCCGTTTGCAGGTGAGGTGGGAGGAGAGGGGCTTTTGAGCCGTAATGGCTCATCTGGTGCCACCAAGGCCACGATATTCTCCTTCTTGGGCAACCAGAAAGCCGGATAAAGAGGCTCCAGGAACTCTGCCTTGTACTCGTGGATGAGCGTCATGGTGTGATCCACACCGTAGAAAGCAAGGAAGCCTCGCGTGTAGTCCAAATAAACCCCGATACGAGTGAACTTCTCCACATTAAGAGGGGTTTCCACGCCGCTGTGCCAGGTGGAGAAGGTGCGGCCGTTCCACTGAAGACACCAGGAGAAGTTGTTTCCTGTGATGCAGCTGTTGCTCTCCTTGCCCTTGCGGTCGATGCTCTTGTAGGTCAGGCCGATGTGCGTCCCCTCGCCGCTGATGTCTGCCTCAAAGTAGTGTCGCCCCAGATAGAAGCTGTCTGTTGCCAGGACTTGGCGCCAGCTCTCAAAGCGCTCAGGTACATCAGGATACGGATGCTGCCAGGGTGTGGTGTTAGTCACCTTCCTGTTTTCTTCTGTCAGGCGCAGGAACTTATGAGCCGTGTCAGCGTCGAAACTCAGGTGCGTGGCATCTGGGAGAGGATTGTGAAAGTGTTACATAAGACTAGTCAGGACTGCAAATACCACTGAGGTCACCAAGGTCATCCTCCATATTGTTTTTTACAGCAGTCACAACTTAGACTAAACAAAAATATATATTTCAAGAAAAAAATACATATACATATATAGGCTATTTACAGTTTTTTTTAGGGGGGGCGCATTCGGGAACAATAAACAAACAGGAGTGGTCTGATGCTGGCAGGGCGATCAGGATTATTCTGCAGAACGAGTACTTTTATTTTTGATACTTTAAGTACATTTAGCTGATAATACTTCTACTTAAGTAGGATTTTAAATGCAGGGCTTCGGCTTGCTTACATTGTTGTACTGCTACTTTTACTTATGTACCACTGATGTTCTTGACAATATGATTTCAGTAAAATTCAACTTGTCTCCTTTTGTTACTTTTCCTAATATTGTAAACAGTTGATAGTGAATTGTCGGGGATGGTGGGTCGTTAGGGGATGACATGTTTTTGGCATCCAAAGAAGGACACGACGGGGGGAAAGTGTAGGAACTGCATTTGTAAGCAAACCAGGCAAAAACAATGTAGCGGTCTGATTGTGATAGACCGGTCCAGGGTGCACCCAGCCTCAGGTGCAATACATGCTGGAAAAGGCTTCAGCCCCCCGCCTTGTTTGAACAGGATAAACATTTACAGAGAATGGATAGGTGGATGAATGGAGGTTTTGATTGATATAGTTCCTACCTCCAGTTTTCCAGACCACATACGTTTTTCTATATTTATTCATGAAGTCGTACACCTGATTTATGTGATCCAGAGTCTGGTCAGTAGGCTTGAGGACTGGACCTAGAAACAACTGTCTTAATGCATCATCTTTGCTCTCAAAAGAATGACTTCCGAACACTCCTGGACGAATGAGGGACTACACCGTCTCAAAATGCATTAAAATGCACAAATTTTATGCTGTGATCTTCACAGTTTTCTACCGATGTGGTGTCAGGGAAGTGGGACTCTTTACCTCAGCATTTCTAAAATCCTGACTACAACCATGACTGCAGTAACTCAGCCCACTGGCCCGTATTCAAATATGCAAAACACTTACACTTGAGGAAGTCGGCATGTGTCACTGGATCTGGTATAGACATGTTCTGTTTTGCTGCAACAATTTCATGAACTGTTGTCTTTATTCCCATTTTGTCTGCAATGGAAGAAAATATGTTTCAGTCTCTGATAACACATCACAAAAAATGCATCACAAGGAAACAAGTATTTTCTGTCTGTCAGCTTTAGTAGGTGACACTCAAAAGAGGTGACTCATAGAGCACACAGGTGGTTTGAAGGCATATTTAGGTACACCACCGCATACCTGAGCTCTAAAGCTATGACACAGGCTGAAAATTCTTCACGTGTGAACATGCCCAGACAGACAACTATCTGTGCATTTGTGCTATTTATTATTATTTTTTTTACCATTCTTGCATGTCTCTTTAACTTTCTCTATGTATGAAGACACAAGCATGGCACACAGCTCCTGCGTGGAGTCAACGATCACACGGCTGAAGGATTTCAGACGGTCCATCAGGCCGATGTAGACCCCAGGCAGAGAAATATCAGTGGCTTCTTTCTTCCACCGTGAATACTCCTACAGAACAAATACAGTGCCATTTAGGGATAAGATCATGAGGATTTTTGCAGCCTTTAGCCATTACTTTGTCCTTGGGAAACATACTACGGCACCGTATGGACTTGATCCTGGTGGTGTTACCTGTAAGAAATCCACATCGTTTTTGTTTCTCGAGAGCTTCTCCATCTGAGCCTGGGTCTTCTTCAGCTCCGTGCACCTCTGCTCCAGGTGAACCCGGATCCCCTCGGCCTGCCTCAGCGCCTGCTTCTGCTCGACCTCCAGGATCTCCGTCACCTCCCGCTTCGCCTTCTCCACCAACGCCTGCAGCTCCTCGAACTGGCTCTCGATCACCGCTCGTACCTCGGTCACCGATTGCTGTGGAAAAGTGCTTTTAGTTTCAGATCACATTGTATGGGTGAGCATTCTTTACATTCTTAGCGAGGAAGAGATGCATCGCAAAAAACTCAGACAGAGTTTGACAGATAACAGGTAGGGAATGCATCGGGTCACATGATAATTACATAACTGCAAACTCATTGAGGGAATGCTTCGTTACGTCTTTCTGACATGTGGGAGCTCCCCTCCCATACATCAGGGAAACCTGTCTGGTTTGGGTGGCTCCAATACCTCAGGGCTTACAGGCCAGTGGGTTCTCAAGCAAGAAATAGCTGCCACCAACTGATATTTATTTAAGTATTGTGACATTCATGTGACATACACTCAGTGAGCTCATTTCAGCTTAGTCATGTGGTGCGTTTACCTCAATAGAGACTGTGTTGAGCTGAAGTTTGTTGATGGCGTTCTCTGCTGCTGTCACCGTCTTCACCATCTCAGTCTGCTTCTCACAGAGTTCCCTCTGTAACCACAAGAAGAGAACAGGATTCAACAGGTCTCCTCTCAGAAACCACAACCATGATGTCATGCTGAAAATATGCCAGATCCTAACAGACACAAATTACATTGAAGCTGTTTCTTCAGGAAAACTGTGTTGTTTCCTAGTTTCCTCTAATCTGTGGGAGGGTCACATATCCTGTTCTACACTGTGACATTTCTGGTTTTCGTAGCATTGGCTTGTTTTAAGATTCAAAGTCTGAATTCCTCGGGCAGGTCCAAGGAGCTGAAGCTGGCACTCAAGCAGTATTCTTTTCCAGAAAGTTTAGACCCTGAGGTAACACTACATTTCACTTTAGACAGTGTGACAGGGCGTCAAGTCTATGTTAAAACATTTATCAACCTAAAATTTGTAAAATTGTCATAGACAGCTAAAATCTATTGCCTGAGGAATGTCATTTGGAGACGGGCACAAGGATGCCGTCTCTCCACACACCTCTTTGTATCAACACCAGAACTGCCAGCAGAAACATTTAGACAAGATCCAAAAGTTAAAGTTAGTTATGCTAGTTATTGTGTCCTGCACATACAAATGCCCATCCTACAGCACTTGGGAGAAGTTTGCGCTCAGAGATTTCTGCCATACAGCCCCAAAGTCATACTTCTCCCATGTGCCGTCTCACATGAACTTATAAGACAACAAAAATGGAGTTGCAGTGGTGACAGGAACATGTTAATGCAGGTAAAAATCGATAATTTATTTGCAGATGATCTTTTGATGTATTTAACCAAAAATCGATACCTACTTTCCTAAAATTTTGTACAAATGTTTCATTGTCTCAGGTTAGAAAAATGTAGAAGAACATCAACAGTAATTTAAGTGGACAACCAATATTAAATACTTAGGATGTTTAATAACCAACAATAAATAGGATACATAAAGATGTCACATCTAGAATAATATCAACATGTCACTCGAGTGTTTTACTTGCACAAACAAACAGTTGGAACTAACAAAAGACAAATTAATTCATATTAAAGATGCACTATCCTCAAAACCTGTTTATATATGTATTTTCAAAAGAAAAAAGTATAAATACTATAAAATGTATAGTAAACATTCTTCAACCTGACAGCACAAAGCCAGTTTAGCATTCAGTGAGCATATCTTTAATCAAATCTGCCTCAACAGATCACAAACTTTGCTTTGACATGTTCTTCATCAGTGTTTTTTTTTAAACTTATCCACCAGTTCCACCAGGTATTTATCTTTTAGAGAAACTGATGCTCACCTCTGGGAATGTAATGCTAATATGAGAGGCATAAACTGAGGCTAGGTCAGACCAAAGCGGCAGTGGACAGTAGGATTAAGCTAAACAGAGGTGTGAGTTATGTAATAAGTTCTCTAAAAGGAGGATTTCTTGTCTGCAAATATGGACTCTGAACAGGAAGTTATTTAACTCTATTGTCTTTAGCAGAATCTATTTTCATTTCAACTTTAGTATTACTATTTCCCGTCTTGTTTTCTATTCATACAAAATTAGAGACTTTTTAAAAACAAGTTATGTAGGTCAGTAAATGCAGCTGTGATTATGACTTCAAAGTGTGCGAGTAGCGTTTGTGTCACCCACATTCTCAAACAGCTTTACTGACACTACAGGCCTCCAAACACTGTTTGCTTTACAGCTCTAATGAAGCCCTTTAAGGTTTTGCAACAATGCACTTTGCAAATAACAGGTGTAGGCTAAAAGCAGATATGCTAAATGCAGATACAGATATCTGCAGCAATGTGGACTGGAGCACATGAAACTGAGGGTCACAAACTGTCTAATAGACAGAGACAATGACACTAGCTAAAGGTTGAGCTTTCTCTGCGTCAGAGGGGCTAAATAAATCTGAGTATTAAGTTTCCAGACTGCTGGAAAGGGAAAACTATCTTGTTAATCACACAGGGCCAGCCCATGATTTGATGACCTTTACAGTGGATTTACTGTCCTAATTGGACTGAAGCGATCAGATATATATATATATATATATATATATATATATATATATATATATATATATATATATATATATATATATATATATATATATATATATATATATATATATATATATATATATATATATATATATATATATATATCTGAAAGCAGCAGTGTGGATATGAGTTAAGGATTCTGTTGGAGCTCCTGGAGCTTGTACTGTCATATTTTGTTCTTTTGATGTTGAAAATTTGTATTTTTGTTTGATTTTATAAAGCAGTAAGAATGATTTTAGCCCTCATGTTTCTGCTCAAACTGTGGCAGACTCTACCTTTGCCACAGATTGAAAAATAAATAAACACAGCGAGCCTAGATATCAGATAACAAAACCGCACAGGAGACTTAGTGTAATTTGAGAATGTTTTGTCCAACTAACAGTCCAAAACCCTAAAGATATTCAATTTATAGTGACATAAAACAGAGAAAAGCAGCAAATCCTCACAGTCTGGAACCGGCGAATGTTTGACATTTTGCTTGATAAATAATTTAGACTAGTGGTTCTCGACCTGAGGGAACCCAGATAATTAAAGGCATATTTAAAAAATCTGTTTATGATTTCTGACTTCTTAGCTTTTTTTCTTGGGAAGTACTGGGTACTTTGACCTCTCCAGGCCTCTGAAAATCCTTCAAAGAGGATAAATCTCTCAAAAAAATTACTCTTTTGTTTAGCTGCTCACAGTTTGTGTCCACACTGAGCTACAACCTGTGATGAGGGGCTACAAGCAGACAATATTTAATTTTAACGGGTCACGAGCCAAAAAGGTTAGGAACCACTGACTTCAATGATTAATCGATTATCAAAACTGTTATCGAATATTTTGTTTTTAATCAACTAGTTGTTTCAGAAGGAGAGTTGTATAGTAGATCAAAGGTGAACTTAATATATTTGGATATATGAACATGCAGTTTTGAGGAATTCTGATAAAAGGAAAATAATACACAATATGAGAAAAGTATCACTTGCCTGTATTTGCCTGCTAGCCTCCACCACAGGTACGGTGTTGTGGCCCCTGTGGTCCTCCGTCACACAGTCCTGACAGACGCAGCAGCCGTCAGCGCAGCAGAAAAGCTCCAGGGGCCATTTGTGGCTCTCGCAGGTCCGCCTCTCGATGTCCCTGAGCGGCTCGACCAGCCGGTGGTTGTGAAACTTTGGTTTCTCCAGGTGAGGCCGGAGGTGGGCCTCGCAGTAGGACACCAGGCAGGTGAGGCAGGACTTGAGGGCCCTGCAGGGGCTCTCGATACACGAGTCACACACCACATCGTCAGGGCCCAAAGGTGCCACCTTAACCTCCTCTTCTTTTATCTCATCTTTTGCTCCATTTTTCACCTCCTTATCTGTCTGTGGTTTTGACTCTTTCTTCTCCTCCTCCTCGGGCTTCTTGGGGTCCTCAGACTCCTTCAGATCCTCTTGGATTTTGATCTCCTCTGCCGTCTTGGAGTCGTGAGTCTGCTCATCTTGGCTCTTGATCACAGGAGCTTCAGCCTCCGTTCCGTTCTGTGTGGGACCGTGAGCAGGTTCAGGCTTGTCGGGGCTCTGTAGACAGTTAGGACAGCCTTTACTTTTGTCCCCGAGACAGGAGCCGCAGACAGAGTGACCACAGGCTGCCGGCTTGTCTCCGCTCAGCGCACCTGAGCAGACGCCACACAGCTGCTGTTTGGGGACAAGAGCTGCTTCTTCAGCTGTATCTGCCATGTCTCCAGTCCGTCTCTCTCAGCCTGGCTTCACTTCCACTCTCTTATGCTCTGAAAATAACTGGCTCAGCCACTTTTATCAGCCGGTAGTTCCTGGATCACACAGAAGAACCTGGAAGGCCACACCTAGAGGTTGTCAGTCAAGGCCCATAGTTTCAGTCTAAATGTTATAATCCACCCCTTCAGCACTCACATACAACCAGACGGGCCAGCAAACATAATACATGATACACCGACATGCACAATCACTGCCCTCCCCTTCCCCGAAGGAAAAGAAACACAGGGTGGAGCCCGCACTGCAAAGGAGGAAGAGAACAGAGAGGTGTACAGTTGCTCCGACATGCATTGTGTTTGAACACGGACTGAAACTTGTAACTTTGATTGTTTGTAGATATTTTATCTTACCCCACTGACGGCCTCATTGACTGCATTGTTGCTCTGTTGAAAGTGGAAAATCCAGTAAAAATGCAAACATAGTGAATGAATCAGCAAGATCACAAGGCAAAATCAGGGTGGATGCTGCCACCAAGTGACCAGAGCCTGTGCTTATCAGAGAATTACTCTGAAGGAAACTCTGAAGAGCAAAGTTTATGTCAAGTGACTCACTCCTACTCACAGTGAAGTGTAGGAGGAGCATTTAGAGCAGCTCTCATGTGGTCTTGTGATTACTCACGTGTGTTCAGCCAATCGGAGACATGGATTTGACCTCTGTCTGCCTCATTGTTCTTATGTTTTAAAAACAAATCTTTTAAACATCTTTTTACATTGTGATTTGATTCTGCAAAGGCCAATATGTTTTGGGTTTTTTTAAAGGTTATTCTTATTATTCACATATGAAATTAACAAGTGACCTCCAATCATTTAAATAGTGGTGAAATAATTGGCCAAAATGGAAACAAAAAAGAAAACTAAGTGGAGCAGAGAGCAAAGTCTGCAGCTGGGAGAGGAGATACATCAAACAACTAAAAGATTTCTGGACAGAGACTTCAAGAAAATGAATGCTGGCTTTATTCTTGTTTGCACCCCTGAGGAACTCAAAAAAAGTCATTCATGTGTCTAGAAAACAGCACCTGCAAAAAAACAAAAACAAAACTGTTCTAAATGATACATATTGTTTTAGAGAACGTATTGTTCATCATGACCAGTGATAGATGGTCAGTCGTGTCTGAGACGCTTTGTGCTGGGCTCTCTGCCGCAGCCATCTTCGACCCCAACAGGCTTCCCTGAAACAGCTAAAAAGAACTCATGAGACCTGAAATTAAAGCTGCACTAATCAATATTTTCATATTAACAATGGACTAGCTGTAATGTGCATGTGTGTCTTTTTGCTCATTGTTTAGGTTTTATGGGTTGTGACGTTACAGTTTTGGTCCACACTGCTCTCATCAACCCTTTTTCCAGATGCAGCATGCAGCTGTTTGCAGTGCACAAACTCTGATACGCTCACTGTACACCAGCTGCTCTGCAGCAAACAGCTGACAGACACAGTTAGAGAGCAGCTGGTGGACACAGTGGAGCGTTTAGCAGCTAAAGAGCCAGATATTTCCCTCAGGAGCTGGTGGAGGCCAAACACAGAGCTAAAAGGAGAGACAATATTGGACTTACATTCATCAGGTGGACACAAACACGTCATTTATTAAGGTAAGTTTCCCTGAGAGTAAAGCTCTCTTATTCAGGAACGCACTATTCACAAACACATTCACACCTTGAGGCTGCCCTACAACCAGAGTCTGGTCTGTTTCCACCGAGCAGCTCCGCTACAGACACAAACCACAGCTTAAGAGTGAATATTATACTTACATTTGTCATGTGTCCAGAAACACTACGCCACATGAATGTTTATGTTGGTCCGTGTTTGCTAGATTTGTAAATATGTCATTTGTACATCACTTTTGGCGAAATTGTCAACTGTTTGCTGCCCCCAAGTGGCAAAAATCTATCAATACTGCTTTAAGTATTTTTATGTCACAGATGAAATATGATACATTTTATTCTCATGTATGTGAGTGTGTGAATGATTTTTATTGTGACTTTCACTTAAGTCCACAATTTCAATTATAGCTATCTATAGGTTTCAAAGAAATGATGGATAGTTTAATTTAATGTGTATACGTTCACAATAACGTATATAATCAGGAATGTCACTTAAAGAACAACTCAATATAGCCAGCACGGACGTTTGGCTACTGGAATATAAGACAATGTGTCAATAAAGGCAATAAAACAATTTATGAAAATTAAATGTTAAAATTTATTATTAGAAAAACACACAGAGACACCTCTCCTTATGTACTGTAGCTACAGTGCAGTCACGGATGTGCCTTTGAGATGAGGATACAGCGAATTAAACGTGTGTATTGACAACAACAGCACCATCATCTGTCACTACGGAAACAGGGACCTGTCTCACAAAGCAGGATCAGTGGGTTAGCCAGCTGCAGCGTTAGTTACCAGTTACCTAGTTTTGTTCAGTATTTTTCAGTTCAGTAAAAGTCTGCAGTGCTGCTCTCTACATCCAAAACAAATACTGTTACGAGGAATAGTTTGACATTTTGAGCTGGAGCCAGGCTGTGATTAGCCTAGCTTAACGTATAGACCAGACGCAGGGAGAAACAAATCTGAAAAAACCTCTGAACTATTCCTTTAAAGGTTATATATTATGTTACTATTCATGACGACCACGAAAACACACGTTTTCAGCATTAAAGCACAATATTTTGATTGGTTTGATTTTTAGCTCTGAAGAATGTCAATAAATTATACTTACTGTACTAAAAAAGTGTATTAAAGCCCATAAGATACTGTAAATTTACAGTAATTTATATCACATTTAGTAGCTATTGCTGTTTTTTTATATTCAACTGTTGTGCTTAGTTTCTGTAACTTTTACCTTCGTGAATTCTTATTTTTTCCTGCTGCAGTGAATGACTTTCCCACTGGGAATAAACAATTTCTTCATATCTCATAAAATATGATCCTCTGAATCTCTTGATGTTGCATGTTACTGTTAAATCCAGAGTTATAGGAGGCGGTTGGTTACCATCTTTGTGAAACCAGTTATCCAGGACCAGCAGATACCTCGAAGAGAGCCTCACTAAGTTGAATTTTCTTCATGAGACAGACCCCAGGTCAGTTCAAAAGCTGTGATTAATCTCCCACTGTGACTTTTAATGCAGCACCAATTAAACCCAATCAAGTCAGCTTTTGGTTGTGCGCTTATCTTTGTGCTATGTATTAAATTGTATTATGTGTATGTATTAAATTTAAAATTAAAAGTGTAGGATATTCATTCATTTAATCAATCACGAGAATTTAGCTCCTAATATCAAAGCAAACTACATACATCTTTAATGTGTTGATGTGTTATTGATTAAAATTCTGTATGTTAGAGACTATTCAAACCTGTACTGTGGAGGCTGTAACACGTCAAATGCACTTAAACACTGAAGCTTGTGCTTTTCAGCAGCAGCAGTCATTAGTCTGAAGAGTTTTTCTCCTTTACTGCTTCTTCATCACTGCACTCCCACCAGCTCTGTGATCGGCGGGGCAAACACCATCAGTTCCTGGTATTTGTGGAAGAAAAGGTGCAGGCGGGAGAGGTAGCTGTCCTCCTGGTATGGAAGCTGCTTTTCAGTCAGATACTTGGACACAACAGGCTTCACCTGGAGAGCCGTGGAAGACAGACACAAGTCAAATGTGGTTTCAAACAAACTAGAAAAACATTGAACAGTATCTGCAGTAAATGGATATCCATGGCTACAAATATACAATACAAATAGTCAAGTCACACACACACCATGATGTGGTGTGACAGGTAAACATCACTGCCACTGACTACAAAAAGAACCGCATCAAGCTTTGTACTCACCTACATCAAAATCTTAAATAGCTGCCTTTGTAACTCAGATTATTAATTAAATCTTACTGTATACTATGGAGTTGCCAGGTACTTTCCAGATAGTATTGTGGTCTTAAATGGATATTGAGTGTACTATGTTTATTTTAGATATTTTAAAGGGCTACTCCAGAGATGTAGTATTGCTCTCCAATAAAGTTAGAGGGCTCGCAAGAGACTTTTTTGCTTTTTTAAAGATGGTCAAAATTCAAGCAGCAGAGGCCGACACATCCTGACTTTTAGTCCTTAGTATGATTCAAACTCCAAAAACACTGAATCCTACATTTCCCATAATGCAACTCTATAAAAGAAATTCGTTAAACCCTCCATGTATGGTAAATGTTAAGGTCTTTCAAACTCCTCATCCCGCTTTCCCGAAACGGAAGTTTCCCGATAAAAATTTGAAGTTTCGTGCCCAAGTTGAGAAAATATGATGACATCACTATGACATCATCAAGGTGATTTTCTCTGAAACCTCCTCCTGAGCCACAGAAGACATTATGCAACAGTTTTCACAGGTTAAGTAGTACTTCTCAGGCCGAGTAAATTAAATCAAATGGAGCTGAATACAAAAACAGCTCAAAGAGAGGAAGAATCTATCTCAGTGTAGGTCCATATTATTTGCTTTAAATGTGCCTGTCTATATAAGTAAAAGTAGCAATACCACAGTGTCAAAATAATCTGTTAGAAGTAAAAGTCATGCATTCAAAATGTTACTTAACTGAAAGTACAAAAGTATTAGAATCAAAACATAGCCTAAACTTAAACTACTAAAAGTAAAAGTACTCATTATGCAGAATGGACCTTTGTGGAGCTTTCAGTCATATCACATATACAATATTATAATTATCTGCTGAGGAAGATCGTGTGATACGATTGAAAGCTCTAAAAGCTCCAGAACAGCTACTAAATGGACCTTGAGGTGAGTTTGTTTTGGTATGTTTAGATCCATTTATACCGTTATGTAAGGAATTTGCTTCTTTTACCTTGTAAACACTTGCTTGGTACACACATTTTTGTACCAATGTTTTTTCATAATCGGTGGTGGAATGTAAATAAGTAAATTTACTCAAGTACTGTAAGTACAATTTTGAGGTACTTATACTTTACTTGAGTATTTCCATTTTCTGCTACTTTATACTTCTACTCCACAACATTTCAGAGGCAAATATTGTACTTTTTACTCCACTACATTAATTTTATATCTTTAGTTATTAGTTGCTTTGCAGATTCAGATTATTAATACAAAATATAATCAACTAATAAATTATGATGATTTTATACTTACCATAAATGCTAGGTTATTACTGCAACTATGACATTATTTCATGCCAACACATTATAAATTGATTATATGATTACTTTGTAACTCCACAGTAATGATTGTAGAGGAGAATAAAGTGGCTTCGTGTTTGATCCCACCTTTGAACTCTTTAACTTTAACTAAAGAAATCTCTCTTTCAATCAAAACAATCCAATAGATCTACAGTGAGAGTCACATACGGTAAAACACTACGTGGAAACTGATGATATATAATGATTTGAGGTTTAATTGTTTCCTACCTTTAAACACATGTTATCAGACAGGAAGGGGAAGAGATGGTGCTCCACATGGCAGTTAATAAGTGAGTGTCCAAAAATCCAGTCCAGCAGGGGGTTACGCGGCAGGTTCAGGACCCCGTGGGTCATCTGGTAGATCCTCTTTGGTCGGCGGGTCGGAGAGAACATGTGGAGGCCAATGTGCTGCGGATTCCACACAGTTTTAGACAAGTTTGGTTAAATGTCTACAGGCAATCACATAAGTTATATACAGGATGTAATCTGTTGAAAAAAACAATCTCACCACAAGGTGAATAGCTAAGTGCACCTTTTGGTTTTGTCAACTGGTGTTTGCAAAGTTAAGAATGAACTTTCAATCTCAAGTATAAACAGTGGTGGAAGAAATATTCAGATCCTTTACTTAAGTAAAAGTACTAATAACACACTGTGAAAATAATCTACTATAAGTCCTGCATTCAAAATCTTACTTAAGTAAAAGTATCAAAAGTAAAATTACTAAATAAAAAATAAATTATATCTGATGTTTCTGGATTCATATTCCTGCTGCATTAACGTGAATGTTGCATTTTACTGCTGTAGATGGGGGGGGGGGGGGGTTAAATATTTTATTTAGCTTAAACTCAGCCCATAAAGGAACACTTCATCCTTCAATCAATCAGAAAAAATCTAATTCAAAATCACTACATTTGGAGATACATGGTTTTCACTGGACAGGAAGGGTATGAAAAAGTGTCATCTGTAAAGTAACTAATAACTAAAGCTGTCAGACAAATGTAGTTGAGTAAAAAGTACAATATTTGTACTCTGAGATGTAGTGGAATAGAAGAGAATGAAGTATTAAATTGCAGAAAATGGAAATACTCAAGTAAAGTACGCGTACTTAAGATCTAATGGATGCTGAGGTACAGTATATTAAAGCTCTTTGTTGTAATTTGGAACAATAGTGACATCCTGGTCAATTTGTAAGTGCAGTCTGTTCCACATCAAATTACTTTAGACAATAAACAAGCAGAACAGTATCGTAGAAAAGGTTTCAGTCGTAGTCATCTGGACACTGTTTTCAGAATCAAGACGTTTCGGCTCCCATCCGGAAGTCATTCCCAATCCTGCGGCAGCTGAAGAAATTCAACCTGCCAAAGACAGTGATGGTGCACTTCTACACCGCCATCATTGAGTCCATTCTCACCATCTGGTACGTTGCTGACACTGCCAGGGACAAGGGCAGATTGCAGCGTATCATTCGCTCCGCCAAGAAGGTGAATGGCTGCAATATACCCTCCCACCAGGACCTGTACGGCTCCAGGACCCTGAGGCGAGCAGGAAAGATTGTGGCTGACCCCGGACACAAACTGGACACAAACACTCCCCCCCGGCAGGAGGCTGCAGTCCATCAGGACCAAAACTTCACGCCACAAAAACTGTTTCTTTCCATCTGTAGCTGGCCTCATCAACAAGGCCCGGGACCCCCGCTGACACTGACTCATTACACCCCCCATTTCAGCTGAAACTGTGGTTTTGTGTTGCAGATATTATACTATTTAAATTTTCACAAGCAAACTGAGACACGGTGAACCTAGGGCTTTCAGGGCCCCTGTATGTCTGGGCTCACAGGGTAGCTTGCTTTGTTTGGTTGGTAAATCAGGAACCAGCTCAACCAAACTGGATTTCAATTCCTCGAATTTCAATATTTGTGTGGCACGGACGGACCAAAACAAGAAGAAAACTGCCACCACTGCTTGCATAAATAAAGAATATAAAGTATTTATAAAGTATACTGTATGCTTTCTATACAGCGTCAATTTGTAAAACATGTGTTTTCTCATATATAAAGGAAATGAGAAGAGTTTTGTTACACAATGTTTTCAAATGAGACGCCGCAGTCAACCAAACCAAAGGTTATCCTCGGCTAGAAGTAAAGGTAGGACAACAGCCAACAACAGCACCAGGAGACAAGGGAGAACAGGTTTTCAGTCTGACCCCCCACAGAGAACAAACATTCTCTCTGTTAGACCCTTGACTTCACATCAAGAACCTGTGTTTTATAATCCATCTTCACACACTTTGATCAGAACACTGCACAATGACCTGCAGGACTCCTTCTGGGAAAATCATGCATGAATTGTTCCTTTTTATCCCTTTAGTTCCCTGACTGGTCTGATCTATGAGAACACAATGCTGCATTGAACAAGAGTTTCTCAGAAGGCCACATAACAAGAGGTTCTCTCATAATCATTTGGCATGAAATGACTCGGCCAGCAGTCTTTACCAAGTCTGTGAGAGGTGAACACATATGAGGATCATGTGAAATGATTGCAATCTCCAGAACAGCTACTAAATGGACCTTGTTGTGAGACGGTTCTTTAAATTATGTCCTGTTTTCAAATACAATGATCGTTTAAAAACATATTCTACAAAAGGAAATGCCTCAAACCAAAATTAATTTATGTGGTGTATTTTTAGCCATGCTAGCAGCAGACTGTCAGTCTACCACTTTGGTCCAGACTGAAATCAACAACTACTGGTTGATTGCCATGAATTTTTTTTTACAGAAGATGAAACCTACTGACTTCAGAATCAGAATCAGAATCAGAAATGCTTTATTGATCCCTGAGGGGAAACTCTTTTGCTACAGCAGCTCAGTATCACGTCAGTGCACACAGGGATAGAAGTACTAAACAAAAAAAATATAATACACTATAATACAGGTCAGAAAATAAATTAAGTACAAAATTAAGTATAAAATAAAATAAGTGTGAAGTACAAAGTGGGTTTACCGGTTGATGATAATAATACGGTAGCTTATTAAGATTATAATGAGACGGAGGATATTGCACAGATATGCACCTTGTGTTTAATGCTAATTCATGCTAACACGCTAAACTAAGATGGTGAACATTTTAATCATTATACCTGCTAAACATCAGCATGTTAGCATTGTTATTGTGAGCATGTTAGTATGCTGATGTTAGCATTTAGCTGCTAGCATGGCTGTAGACTCTTAGTCTTGTTAAAGAGCATGTAACCAACATGTACAGTACAGCAGGCCTGCTGCAGGTGTTTCTCACCTGGAAAATGTTGACATGGATATACGGCACAGTGAACATTGCTCTGCATACAAGCATGCAGAGCAAAGCGCTGTGAGCTGACAGGAACCCGGAGACGTGGATCAGCAGCCAGTACTGTGAATACAGGCCCAGTGTTACCATCAGGATGGTCCTAACGACGAGAGCCAAAGAGTGTCCTTTGAGGTGAGCTGCAAAACCAGAGATTCAGAAACCATCACATGTATGAGAATAAACTCACACCTAAATGAGAGAGACGAGGTAACACGGGAACTTGAACAGGATCAGAAGGTAAGAAATCTATCTCAAATTTATGCTGATAATCACATTTAATGTTGAAATATTTGAGTAAACTCATAAACCGTCTGTCCTTCCTTGGTGCTTTGGCGCCTCTTACCGAGTGCAACAAGTGGCGTGATGATAGGCATGGCCAGGGGAGCTATGAACAGGTAGACAGTGCGAGGCAGGAAGGGGACCTTCCATACGCTGGAGTCCCCGAGTCCAATGACATTAGTATGAGCATGATGCATCTTAATGTGGCCCTGAACACCGACTTGCGCTGAGAATGAACCACAAATCTGAGTGGATGAACACAAGGACATATGGGCATGTTTATGAACATCCAAACAACAAAACCGTCCCTGATGCAACACATAAAAACAATCAATGACAATGATCAAGCAGGAAAATCAATATTTGTATTGACTGACTTCACCCTAGTTTTATTATATGTTCTTTTCCATTTGATAAGCAGCTAACAGCTGCTGACAAAAAAAAGCAAGATGAAATTTGTTTACTTAAAGAGCTACTGAACACTGAACACAATTCACAGGGTCAAAAGTTCACTGAATTGATTATCGTAGCACTGAGGTTATTAAACACAGCATTAATAACCTGACGTAGAGTGTCACACACATCCATCATTCACTCTTGTAAATATTTTTGTTTCTAGGGTCATTTACCGGCAGTACTGGCAGTACTTTCAGTACTTTCACCTTAATTTTACGCAGGATAGTTTCGCTGAGCATGAAGCCTTACCCTGCTTCACATTCACACAGTCTCACACACATTCACACCTGCTCTGTACAACTGTAGACGTATTCAGCTGGTCACTGAGCAGCTTCACCGAAACAGCTGGGAGTCAAAGGAAATAGTTCGACATTTTGGGAACTATGCTTATTCGCTTTCTTGTCAAGAGTTAGATGAGAAGATTGATACCACTCTCGTGTCTGTATGGTAAATATGAAGCTACAGCCGGTTAGCTTAGCATAAAGACTGGAAACACGGGGAAACAGCTACAATGGCTCTTTTTAAAGGTAAGAAAATCCGCCTACCAGGTCCCTAATTAATACATTATATCACACACATTATTTGGTTAATTTGTACAAAAAACAAAGTATAGAAAAGACAGGTTGTGGTTTTACAACGGGTTATATTTCTTGACTTGGACTATTGGACTATTTCTTCGATGGGGCAGTGACTTCCTGGAGTCTTGTCGTCACTGTGCCAGGCAACCAGCGGAGCCAATAAATAGTCTGGCACATAACCCCCATAACACCACAAAGTCTCATTTTTACACTACTGTGTTTGTGCAGATTAAACCCATGAGATATATGATGTTAATTACGGAGCTTTAAATGTGCTGGTAGGAGGACTTTGTTACCTACAGAGCCAGGATGGCTGTTTTCTCCTGTTTCCAGTCTTAATGCTAAGCTAAGCTAACTGGCTGCTAGCTGTAGCGTCATATTTAGCCTACAGACATGAGAGTGGTGTTGATCTTCCTATCCAACTCTCAGCAAGAAAGCAAACAAGCGCTTTTCCCAAAATGTTGAAGTATTCCTTTAAGTGCCTAGCTCAAGGGCACTTCAGCAGTAGTTTTTTTAAGAGCACTGCTTCAGAGCTACACGTGAGAATAGTAACCAACTCAAAAATAAGCTTTGCCTCAGGTGTTTAATGATATGAACATCTCACCTCAATGAAGAAGACGGCCCAGAACTTTCCCCAGGCCTGCGACTCACTCAGCGCCCCGTGGCTGGCCAGATGTGTCCCTTTGATGGTGATGACAGCATGAGCCACACCCATCAGCAGCATGCCCGCTGAAAACCACAGGATCTGAGAGGAGCTCAGCAGCAGGAAGGCTGCAAGACAGAGCACGGGACTAACAATGGCTTTTGACCTAAAAGATAAGGTATTGATGCCTTGACCTTGGCAACAGGACACACATTATCACTGGCAAAGAATATTTATACAGACATTCAGTCTTTTTATGTTTACATTTACACAATTAAGTTGTAATAATATAACAGTTTGTGCTGAGGGTGGCACCACAAGAGTTTATATTTTGTACAGGGAACATTTGAGGACATCAGACTCTTGGATTTCACGAGTGGCACTGAGTTCAGTGGAATTTACCTGTAATCCATCTGAGGAAAAGTCATGTTTTTGTAACTTGGCATCAATGTGAACTTGAGCTATTGCTGAAAAGTTTGTCAGCCCTCAGGTTTGTTCTCATTTTTAACATTAGTCCAGTGAGCAACTTTAATGACACGGATGTGTCAGACTCATGCCATCCAGGATCATGACTCATCAGGCTAGTAGACATTAACATTTAGTGTTTAATGCTAAGATTAGCATGTTAACTTGCTAAGGTAAGTTAACACGCAAAATAAAGCTGCTATAATCAATATTTTTACAATAAAAATGTATCAAATTACTATGTATAATGTGAAAGGTGTTGCTCGTAGTTTTTGCCGGACAGAGAATTATCACCGACTCTGCAGCTCCCCTCAGATCTACAGAGCATTTTAGCGTCTTTAAGCTCATTGTTTTGGTTTCATGATCTGCAGCTTTAATGTTTTGTTCACTCTCATAAGCGTCATTTACAACAGCAGCAGCTGTTCTCAGCAAAAAAACTCTGTACTATCTATTCAGCACCAAACATTAGACAAAGTTAGCTACTAGCTGGTGAACATAGTGGAGCATTTAGCAGCTAAAGAGGCAGATGTTTTTCTCAAGAGTTGGTGACGACCAAAACAGAGCAAAAAGGAGAGTGAATATTGGATTTACATTCATCAGGTGGCCAGAAATTAATGCTAATGATGCTCAGTGTCTGCTGGATGTGTAAAAAAGCAACTGTTTGCTAACATGTCCACCATATCAACTTTATATGGTGATAATTTGTCAAACTCATTGTTGTGTTTACAGCTTGTTGCGCCGCCCCAAGTGGCCAAAAAATCAGTTAATGCAGGTTTAAGTGTTATGTGTGTTGGTTAGCATGTTAGCATCATGCTAACATTTGACATGAAATGTTTAGCATGTTAGCATTTTAGCATGTTAACACGTGTATAGATAGCATGATAGAGTGACATGCTAACAGTTAACATGTTCACAATGTGTGAGGAATTCAGTCAAAATCTTTTTAGTTAAGTTTTAGACAAGTGGAAAATTTGACTGTTGCTACATAAAAAGTGGGACCATAAATGGCTATTTTACTGTCAAGCCAACAGACCAACTGACCCACACTGCCATCCCCACAGCAACGCCACTGTGTGGCTGAAAACTTGCAGTGTGAGCACCCACCCAGTCACTCCACTGCAGCAGTGGTGTGACTTTCAGCCATGACACGCAGGAAGATCAGGTGAAAGAGTGAAACTTTATCCTTAACTGGAGGTGACTTTCTTGATTTGTGTCTGACACCATTTCATCACACAGGAGGTTCCTTGTATAATCACATCACCGTGTACTGTTTCTGTTTACATTTATCTTTCAATTCTTATGATTTTCTTGATTGCTTTGTCCTGTGTTCAACTCGGATCATTCAATCCAGTATCCACGAACATTAAAACATTTATACCATTTAGTGTCATCAAAGTCAGTTTGATGATAAAATGACCATCACATTTAATAATTAATGAAATGCAGCAGCGATGTGGTTGTACAGACTGGACTTTTTAACTATAATAACCCTGCAACACAAGCAGCCAGCGAGGCTTACAGCTGGGTTTAGGTGACATGTTTCCTTCCTAACCCAATAAAACTGTGCTAATATTCTGCACCTCATATTTCAAAGCAGCCTATTTCGAGGTGATAAGTCACAAGCTCAGTGATACACGATGACAGATGCCTCCTCAGCACCCTTGTGGGACTAAATTCAATTCAGAATTGAGTATTTCTTTACCCTTATACTACAGTCAGGGATAAACTGTATGGATTCATTTGAGGAAAACTCACAAACAAGCAATTATAACAGAGTGAATGCAGCAGTAATGTGTTTTAACTGCGGGCACGTCTACAAGTCTAGATTACAAATTAAGCTTTAACCTGGTGTCCCGTGGTGCTGCTAAAAGCTGTCAGTTCCAATGATCGAGTGACATGAGTCACAATAGACGCTAGTCCTAATTGAGGTCAGTAGCTGACCACCAGTGACCCAGATAGAGGGGAACCACGGGAGACTGTGAATGTATAAACCAGTTATGACAACAGTACAGGACTGAAAGAGCTGTATTTTATTTTTAAAATGCAAGCATGCTTGATGGAACGTGATTACATAAAACAATTAGACGATTTATTTATTTAATTGTATTTGTAAGGGGCCGTGTATAATATTAAACATAAAAAGATTAATCAATTAGTCAATAGACATTGCACAAATTTAACTGGCAAAATATTTGATGAGTGACTAATAATTAAAGCAAAAATGGCCAAATTTCACTGGTTTCAGCTTCTCGAATGTGAAATTGTTATGGTTTTCTTAATCTTCTGTGACAGTAAATTGAATATTTTGGTCTTCACAAAACAAGCCATCTGAAGACATCGCCTTCTGCTATGGGGACTTATGATGGGCATTTTTCATTATTTGCTGACATTTTATATCGAACAATTAATCAAGAAAACAATTGGTAGATTAAATTCTAGTAAAAATAATTGTTAATTGCAGCCCTATTCTGGTCAGACAAAATATTTAATCATAAGACGTCACCTTGGGCTCTAGGAGATTGTTAAGGGCCATTTTTGACAGATTAGTAAATAGTGAAAATAATCATCATCATTAGCTAAAGCCCTAAATACAATTATCTTGAGATAGAAATTTGACATTTTCCTGTAGTATAAATTCTGCATTTTACAGGCAATATAGTAACTATATTAAATGTTTAATGTTTGCAGTCATACATCCAAGATGTGATGTGTTTGCAGAAAGTTGACTACATTTAATTCATATATTTATCAGGGACAGCACAGCATGTTAATTAACATCAAAATGATGTAAATGTTTCAGATTGATCCAAAAAGTAGATTTTCTATGTGCAGTCCCTGGGCAGGCTGATGTTTCTGTCCTCTGTCACAGTAACTCCTCCCTGCCATAACTCAAAAACAATACCTTCAAGGTACAACACGTACTGTATTTGACATGTCAAGTTTCCGTGATAACTTATCCCCTTTTAACTAACAACATTTAGGACTTTTTGACCATTAAATAAAACCTCCCTGTGAGCTGTATGAAGTGTCCGCAGAGTCTTACCAGGTGGCAAACAGAGGAATGCTGCTGCCAGGATGCTGCAGTCGATCCCCCTCCTCTCCCACCAGCTGCTTTCTTTCACCATCTTCTGCACCAGCCTTGTCAGCTCCATCATCAGTGACTCTTTCTCCGGCTCGTCACCACCTGTGCCTCCATTCTTCTTCCACTCTCCCTTCATCTCTTCACTGTATTCTGAATCCCCTTTCCTCTTGACTGACATCTCCCCCATCCTCCCACCTCCTGCTCTCTCATCCCGTTCTTCCCTCCACTCCTCCGGTACATTCTGCATGGCAGCTCCTCTGCTGATGACCGGCTCAAGAAAAAGTCACCATGCGGTGTGTGGCCTCTTGCAAGCAGCCAGCGCTAAACGCTGAACCCTGAGCACAAAGTCCACAGGTCAGCGTGAGCGTTGCTGTAGTCCTTACTGGCGAGAGGCATTGTCAGCAAAGCCCAGCCCCTTTCCTGCTGCTTCAAGATCCTCCCCTCCTCTCCTACCTTCTCATCTCTCTTACACTGCTTCCTCTCTGTTTTTCCCCGTCAGCTGACTCCTGGTGCAGTCCAGCAGCAGTGGAATTTATTGTCCCACTGCCCGAAGATGTAAGGCTGCCCTGTAACGCGATGGAGCCAAAAATCCTCACACTGGCAGCTACACAAAACTACGGCTGCTCAGCTGAGAGCCGACTTCTCCCTCCTCTCTGATGTCTCATACATTCTGCATGTCGCTCACCCCCTCCTGTTTCTTTGTGTCAGCTTCCCTCCCCTCCCATCTCTGTAACCTTGGCAAATGTCCTGGGAAAAGAGAAGGAGAAAGGAGGGCTGAGGAGTGGATTAACAGTGGCTGTTCAGTTGTTTCTTCACTAGGGGAAAGGTTCGGAATCAAAAGGAGAAGATGCTGGTGTGCAAGAATGTGCCTGGATAGTTGGGGTGTGTTTATGAGTTGGCGCGGATGAGAGTATATGTGAATTGCATGCACATATCTAATGTCAGTGTTGCTTTTTCTGGAGACAGGCCAGTGTTCTGGGCTTGAGGCCATGCTGACTGCAGTGTGCACTTTAAAAAATACAGTGTGTGTATTTTTTTACTCCACAGGACAGCAGGTACTGCAGACCGGGCTGTCGTTTTGTCTTTTTGTGCCAGAGAATGATGCATGAAGGGTGCAGAGGTAAAGCACATATTCAGTAAACACTGGTTGGTTATATCAAACTATATTCACACACAAAACAATAATATTTTTCACTTTGTTTAATAAAAGATAATTATTGTTGTGGGTACATCTTCAGATACAAAAACAGGTTTTTACCAACATAAAATGTACATTCATGCACAATCATACTCTCAAGTGCACAGACAGACAGACCTTCAGAGAAACCAAATATGCCCTGGAGCAACCTGAGATAACAGTGTTATCTAGCACACACTCACATAAGCTCACAGTCCCACACCATTGTTTTTACTCTTGCAACACTGTTTGCAGAGCAACGGTCAGTCTGTGGCTTTTCATTCATAAATAACCCAATAAATAGTAAGTCGCCATTGTGTATGTGCCATGGAGTAAAATAACATGTTTAAAGTAAGAAAACTGTACAATGAAAACATAATACACAATATATTCAGAGGATTAGGTACATACATTCACTTATACATAAATCATTCATTGATACGGTATACCAAAGACAACAGCTGTTACAGTAACAGACAGGCTAAATTTCACTGGAAGAGAATCCATACAAACACAATGCAGACATGTGCCCATGTGTCTGTATATGTGGCAAAGTTTTCCCATAAAAATGTTTATTACTTCTTTTCCAAGTTTTAGTTAGATGCTTAGATTCCATGTTGCCTCCGCTGACTGTACTGGGGAATAATAACATAACGTCTTCGCTGTGTGTTTATCCTGTAAATAAAGACAAACAAATAACACGATGTATTCAGATATAAATGTGCGATGAAATATCAACATAAGTGTCATGCTACTACAATGGCTGAAAGGCCTCCAAAGCTCCAAAATCTCATCTCGTTATATCACAAGTCGCCACTAGATGGTGCCATTTAATCAGTAAAGAAGCCTTCCGGTCTTGCAGCGCTTCATATGTAAAAGGCTCTGCTGCACACACACACAGGTGTTTTCAGTTGTTCTGGCTGATTAGATCTCTGCTCAGGTTGAAGACATGTTTGCAGTTCAAGGTGTCCTGTCCACAGATTTACAGACTTCTTTTTTAGGTGTAGCTAGGTGTAAGATTTAGGGTCAACATTAGCGAAGGCCATCCAAACCTATTCATATTTTCACGATTCTGTGCTGTCTGTCGTCCCCAGTAAATGTCATCTACACAATATTCTGATGGATGCAAAAACACTAGTTTACGTGTGACAACAAAGGTTTATCAGGTAGAAAAGGAGAGTACTCCATTACTCCATACTGACCTTCAAAGCTCAGTGTCTTCAATGGCCTCTGGTTCATCTAGGGTGTCCAGACGTCTCTTGCAGGCATCCAGAAGTTTCTTCCTGGGGCCCAAAGGGATATGGATACTTGTGAGGTCCTGATCTGAACACAGCAGTAAAGCCTGCAGGTCGATCTTCTCCCTCCTGAAGATCTGCATGAACTCACTGAGGCTTTGAGAGGCCAGGAAGGTCTCCAGAGGACTGTTTTCTGGCTCCAAGTCCTGATCCAACCCAACGTCAGTCTCCTCCCAGGGAAAATCCTGAAGGTGTCTTTCTTGCAGGCTCAAGGCGCTGCCAATACTGTCCTCATCAAAGCTGGACAAGCGTTGAGGCAGATGTCCCCGTAGACGAACATTAGGTGCCCGGCCCAAAGGTTCACTCCCCGCTACACTCCCTTCATCCCGTGCCCCGATACCAAACATGCCTCCACTCATATAGTTCCTCCTGAACACCATGGTGCCAAGCCCGGGTCGGGTGAACAGGGAATCACGCCCGGAGTCGGCACTGATCTCCGAATATGCAGCCTCATGGAGGCCCGGGTCGCTCATGGCACGAGAGATGGTGTCAGCATCGTCGTCATTGTCACGGGGGAACATGTCGCGGATGTTGAGGCGTGACTGCTCCTTGGGGTTGCCGTATGTGCCCTGTTTGACGAACATGACGTCATTGCCAAGCTGTAGGCCAGACAACGAGCGCACGCTTTTCCTCCCGTCCTCGTAGATCTTGAACGTTCCATCTACCTGCTTCTTCTTCTCTAGCTTCTTCTGTATCTTGGCCTTGCCCTTGGCTGTGGAATGCAGGGTGGCCTGAGAGGAAAGTAAAGACATTAAGAATTAAGAAACATTTGGCAACCTCTTGTCACTTTTGTTTTTCTAGCGCATCATGTGTGCTTGTGGGTACGTACAGTCTGCGTGGTCATACATTTTGGGGAGTGCTCAGTGGCCCACACAGATGTCCTTGCAGAAATAAGCAGATTAAAAACTTAAATCACGCTGACCCTTGCAGACTCTCACAGCGACGCTGACACAGAAAATATAAATTTGCCTTGAAGCTGCACTAAGCAATCTTTTTGTATTGACAATGGATCAAATGTGTAATGTGAAAGGGGTCGCTCATAGTGACTAATCCACAGAGAATTATCACCCGACTCTAGAGTTCCCCAGTTCAACTGAGCGTCTTTCAGCTCATTGTTTTGGTTTTACAGCCCACAACTTTACTGTTTGGTTCATTCCCACAGCTCTTCTCCATTTGCAACAGGCAGCTGCTTTCTTTACTAAACCCACTGTATGCTACTAACTCAAGCCAGTGCCAAACGACAGACAAAGTCAGAGACTCCAAAAGCTAATGTTGCTCACATTTCAGCTTTTCAGAAAGAGTGATGAAAGAAACTCTCTATGGGAAAATATGTTGAGAACCGAGAGAGAAATAAAACAGTTCTAGCCCCGAAGTTGGGCGGGATCTATATATTCCACTTTAACACCAAGTCAAAGAGCTACCACCTGCGAGTATGGCATGTTGGAGGTGACAGTGTTGAACTTGCTCCTCAGTGTGCTGCCGCTGGTGTAGCTAGAAAAGCTAATAGCATCCAAGTTGTCCAAAGCCGCTGACTCCTTCATGAACCTCCTCTCCATACGTTCACGGTGCTTCCTCTGGAGCTTTGCGCAGTCTTTGATCCGGCGCTCCGCAGCGTGGAACGCCCGGTCCTTGAGTTTGCCGACCAGCTTTGGGTTGAGGGTGATCTGCTTGGCAGCGATGGAGTCCAGGTAGCGAACACAGTCCATGTGTCCCTTGGTGGCGGCCATGTCCAGCGGTGTGTGGTAGTCATTGTCCAGACACCACACGTTGGCACCGAAAGCCACCAGGAAGGACAGGCAGTTGTGGTGGCCGTTGGCAGCTGCCAGGTGAAGCGGCGTGTTGCCCCAGATGTCACACTTGTCTGGGTCACCTCTGGAAGACAGAGGAGGAGATCAAGAAGCCATGTTGGATCTCAACATTACTGGATTCACACATACAGTATTCTTACTCTTATGACTTCTGTTACTAATCTTAAAAGGGCCATACCAGTGTTGGTCAGAAATATGTGGACACCCATATTCACGTGTGCACTTTTGGTCTGGGGTTGTTTTCATGGTTTGGGCTAGGCTCCATACCTCAAGTGAAGGGAATGCTATTTTAAACAATACTGTGCTTCCAATGTTGTGGCAACTGTTTGTGAAAGGCCCTTTTGGTCATATAGTAGTAAAGTATATACTTTTTTCAAAGCATTTTATTTATGAATGTGTTTTTCTTACCTTCCATGCAGCCATTGGTTCTCGTTCATTTCACCACGTTATCAAAATCAACTTGCAGACACTTGAAACTTGCTTTAATACAGGTGGGTAATCCCTCCTGTACAGACTGACCTGACAAGTCTGCGCTGCCCTGCGCTGTCTTACCATGCACAGATAATATAACTGACAAGAATAAATGATGGAGTACATGTTTCAAGAAAGTTTCAAGTGTCTCTTTTCACAGTGCCTGGAAGGCATGAAAAACATGCAAAAGCACTGGTATAGAACTGTAAACTTTCACCATCCTGTTCCCTCATTATCAAAAACCTTAAGCTTGAATTTGAGATCATAATAATTTTCTAAAAATTTGCAGAAAACTTTACTGCCATTATAACACTTGCAGAACGTATACTGAAAAATCATCTCGCTGCCTTTCACCATCTCTCCCTGACATTCCTACTTCGACCATTACAGTAACAGCATTACACATATGTAATGTCCAGTTTCTCTACAACTGCAACACCGTGTTCAGCACGTCCATCTTGTCAGAACAGACTTAGCAAAAAAGAGCAAACTTGTAGAATATAAACCTCTCTCTGCTCTCCCTCAAAATTCAATAACATAGTAGAGTTACTTTGTATTATGACACCATGGAAAAGTTTAGATGATGCAAGAAGTTTTCTACATTGACCAATAGATGAACTCAATTCATGCCTTTTTCTGTAGAGGTTTATCTTCTGCACCAAACGGATGTTTTCTTACAGAGATCTGGCATGGTGCAGACTGGTTCAATGAGAACGTCGGCCTCACTTTGCTGATCCCCTTACACTACAGACGAAACTTGGGAAGTAAGGTGACTCATATGACCTGCCACTATGTCAGTTCATCTCCTGTTCAGAGAAAAGGACCCTTAGGTTTACAGTCAGAGATGCTTTGATGAATTATAGCGTGTTATTAGTTGAGTTAGGTAATGTAATGGTAACATCAAATTATTGTTATCCATCATTGCCAAACCTAGGTACAGTTTAGATCCAAATAGAGTGTTTCACTTCACGCTCTGTGGTTGTGAGTAAAACGCACAAGAGTAGTGATGATTGATCAAATTACAAGTTACTAGTGCTGAAATCTTTAGTTGATAAATTCATAAGACCACGGATAGAAATTTAACCTACAATAATTGTGATATTCGGTTAATTGTTTAAGTAATTTTTTAAGCAAAAATGCCAAACATGTTTGCTACATCTCTGGTACATATCTGGTTGCAGCTTCTCAAATGTGAGGATTTGCTGCTTCTCTGATTTATTTCATTGTAAACTGAATATCTTTGAATTTGGCCTGCTGGTCAGACAAGAGAAGCAATCTGAACTTTGGACATTTTCCACTATTTTCTGACCTTTTACAGTCTAAATTTAGGATAATGATTATTATTTAATTGAAAAAAAAGACTGATAGACTAATCAATAATGAAGAAAATCATTATTTGTAGCCCGGAAATTGACAGCGCATCAGGAGTGAGCTTGCAGTCTTTTTCCACCCTTGTTACATGGCAGTAATATTAGCTGAGGGCTAGCACCTGCTGCTTGAGTATAAAGATTTCACTCAAGCATATTAGTCAGCATTGGATACACATCGTGGAAATACTACTGTGATATCAGTGGAATACTACCCATAATGCTGTGCAAGCAATAACCGGTCAAACAACAACACACTCTGGACTTTGGCTTTTGGTTACAAATTGGTTATAGTTCACTGAAACACATGTAGCATGTTGACTTTTCCACATGCTGTATCCTCCAGTGCACAGTACAGTTTGCATACAAGGATAAACTGTGTTTTTACCAAACTAAATTCCTCCTCTTCCTGTTTTCTCTCCGCCCACATGGCCGGGCCACGGCTGAGCCCTGATCAATAATTGAAATGCTGCAGGTTAAACATGACAGAGGTGGCGTTGCATTATTTATCCCACACACCCAGAGTCTTTTTTTTGCAGACACCCAGAGACACTGCTTCCACACACCACAGGGCCACTACCTTTATCAGCACGAACCCTGATTTCAGTTCCTGTCTGCATCCTGGCAGAGTGTATAAATATCTCATTTGATATTAGAGCAAGTAGTATGTGTTTATTTTTACGATCAGAGCATCATATTTTGCTCTTATATCTTTCCAGCTGAAAGGGCAGTTAAGCAGATCATATTCCAAAGGTACGGGCAAGAAATGTATCGCTGCAGTAACACGAAGGAGGAATCACACCTAACTATCTCAAACAGTAACATGACCATCTGCAGCTCTGCCAGCAGCAGTCACACACCTCAAACCACCACCTGTTTACTAGCAACATGCTTGGCTGGGTATCAAACTTCAATACTTTCTCCGAATCCAACCAAAATGTGTCTCTAGCACATATAGAGTATAGAAAACTCAAAACACACAAAGCCCCCCATCACCGTTCTCTTTTAATTGTTGCCTCCAAGTTCCCATCCAGAAACTAACCAGCGCTACTGGACTGCCATCCTGTTTGCTGCTCCATCTGTCCACCACTTTAATCCAGACTGAAATATCTCAACAACTGCTGGATGAATTCTTTGGTTTATGACCAAATACCAGAACGGCATTCCCACCGGCCTCAGCTGGACTTTGTGTTTAGTGCTAATTAGCTATTGTTAACACGCTAACACGCTAAACTAAAATGGCAAACATGGTAAACATTATGCCTGCTAAACATCAGCATGTTAGCATTTAGCTCAAAGCACCACTGTGCCAGCCTCACAGAGCCGTTAGCATGGCTGTAGACTCTTAGTGTTGTTGAAGTAATTTGATTTAAGCACAAAAAAATGTAGGATTATGAACCACGAAGACCTTAAAGGCCCTGAAAACTGATTTTCTCAATCAGCACCTTGTCCGACATGAACACACTATTTTCTGTTAGAACAGTATGGGTTATTTCAAATTTCTTTTTTCCCCTCTGTACTCTTCGCACTGGTTTTTAGTGGGCGGGACTTAGTTAAAAAAATGGTGAAATCACATACTTTCGTGCACCAATCAGGAATTAGCAACATCTGATGACAGTTGGTGGGTCGTCTGGTTACTGTCAATCAAATCTGATGACAGCACACCCACACAGTCCTGATGAGCTGAGTTTTTAAGTGTTAAACTGTAACTTTTTAATAATGTCATTTGTTCCTCATTTAGTCATAAATATTTAATGTTATACAGAAATACTTAAGATTTGAGGCCAAGTTTTGGGGGCTTTAATACTACATTTTTCATATGGCCCCCCTACAACACAGGGAATTAACATTAAATAGTAATGAAGGACCCGTTACAGCTGATATTGTTCTTTAGTGGTACAAATAAATGTGTTGCCTGTGGGGCCCCTGGGGGTCTGGGGGTCTGAGACAGTTGCCTGCTTTCAGAAATCAGAAATACTTTATTGATCCCCGAGGGGAAACTCTTTCGTTACAGCTGCTCACTGTCACGTCAGTGCACACAGGGATAGAAGTACTGAGCAAATCAGAATATAATACACTATAATACAGGTCAGATAAGTTAAGTACCAAGTGGGTATAAGTATAAAATTTAAATAAGTGTAAAGTACAAAGTGGATTTACCGGTTGATGATAAGTATGTACGGTATAATAATACAATGTAATAATAGAAGTAGTAAGTAATAGTGCATGAACTGTCAAGTTAAGTGTAGCTTATTAAGATGACAGTTCATGCAGTATTTGCCCAGTTGGTAATCCAGACTTGCAAGTACAAAGTTGGTACGTTTACTTATTCTTTGTACAGATATTTACTAGTTTAGTCGTAATCTTTCCATATTTTATTTGGGCAAAGTTTCTTACGTGACTGCTCCTTCGGCTTCTATTGTTAAATAAATTAAAGCTTTTGTGGGAAAATATCTGCAGCGCTAATAATTAAAGAGAAAGCAGCCTATAAAGTAAGAAAAAGGACATTTTCTGTGACATTTATCTAAAAGCTACTCTTCTTTTTTCATTTACCTATTGCTGTGAACTTTGATCTGCAGCTCAGCTTTAGCCATCTTTCTTTGCTTCATATATCCGCTCTGCACTGCGTCCTCCGGGGACCATTGTAGGAAGAAGATGCCCTATCCATCACTGTGACCTTTCCTCACCAAACTCAACTGCCCCCCACTTTACTGCTGGCATTATAAACCTGCCAGCAGCAGCATGACACACAGCAGTATACCCTCCTGTTAATCTGCTGCCATAGAGAACAGGCGGTAAATATTATACTGCATGAAAGGCCGCTTTGTCTGCTTCTTAAAAACCTGAACAAAAGACTCCTCCGATACATCTTATCTCACCCGAATATACACTTACTCCTAAAGCCTTTTATAATGATCTCAGTTTTCTCTTACAAACACGCAGCAGGAGCTCTCTGTACGAGTGTGCACGAGGCTTTCAGAGCAGATCATATCGTTCATCTGCCGCTTGTGAGCTTACAATCGGATTGTGTACAGACGCTGGGCCCTTTCAGTAACTGATCGGTGTAAAAGTGGCTTCTGTATTGTAATTTAATCAGATTAAACCTGTACCTGCACTGGCTCTGGTCTGCTATGTAATGGATTAGCCTGAGCCACATCTGTAAGATTAAATATAAAGTTATCATGCTTCACATACACCAGCACACACTCTTTGTACTCCTTACAGAGTGTGTGTGTGTGTGTGGGGGGGTGTATTTATGTTTGTGCTTGCAGTGGGGTTATCCTGCTGCAAGTGACCTTTCTCTGTAATTAGGCCGTTAAAATGTGTGGCCCTCCATCTCCAGCAGCACTGATTAGAAACATACTGCATGTGGCACAGTGTTTTTATATTCATGCTAATATGAGCAGGCACAGATCAGTGAGATGAAGTTAGAATATAGCTACAGGTAATATACTAATATTTATTTTTTTGAAGCTGGAGGCTTCTAAAGAGTTTCCATTGGTGATAAGAAATGCCATATTAACTCAAAACTATAATGTTTACAGAATAAACAACTCTGACTTGATTAAAGTGATTAAAGTCTCATGTCCAAAGCCTTCTTCTTCAAACAAGTGAGGTTTCTGGTTGAAATAGAAAAATTTTCAGTGAACTTTAAAGAAATTGACAACATTGTCAACAAGAGAGAATAAATCTCCCTCTAAAGGAGATGACAGGTGGATCAGGTCCCTGGTCTCTGGACTCACCCTCTCCCCACGATGAGCCGGAGCGCCTCCAGGTTGCCGTGGTAAGCGGCCCATAACGTCGGTGTCATCCCATCCTCATCCGGTGCGTTCAGCTCCTTCCGTGTGGCCTCCTTCAGCACGTCCAGGTAGCCGTCCCGGGCCGCCCGGTGATACCGGTCGTTCATGGCGGCGCCCTCGGCTCACTCAGAGTTCGGCTCCATGGAGGGTTTGCCTCGTTATTTGGGCAACTTGTAGTCCGGGACGCGGCGTGTCCGGACGGGCGGACGGCCTGGAGAGGCACTGAGCTGGCTGACGGGCTGGTTGCTAGGAGACGAACACGAGGCGTGCTGGTTGTCAGGCAGGGGCGGGGCTATGACGATAGGACCCGCCCCTTTTTAAATATATAATGTAAACCGAGTAAACAGTAGAAAATAATAGGATTTAATAGAATAAAGTAAAATAGAATACAGCAAAGCGGATAAGGATCAGATGTGATGTTTGGTTTCATTACAAGAGAAGCGATTTTTCTCCATTTGCTCCATTTTCGGAAACCATTAAACACAACACTCTTGTTGTGAAGCACTTTGTACTTTGTTTTGATAAGTGCTCTATCAATAAAGTTATATTATTATTATTATTAATATTATTAAAACTTCGAGCACTATTTACAAAACCTCTGACTCCTCTCTCAAAATGAAACTCTCGCCTCAAAACAGTTTTGCCTGTGTTCAAAATCAAGCACTGCTCTCAAATCATTAACAAAGTGATCAAAATGACGTACACTATCAAGCAGTCGGTCAACAATACACCCAAAAAACAGAAAGCACATTGTTGAAGAGATAGTTCTCAGGGAGAAGCACATTTTTAATCTCAAAACAAATGTAATATTTCTCCGTCTCTGTCTTTTGATAAACAAAAACATGTTCTATCATAGGAAATGGCTGCTCTGCTTTGCTCTTTGCAGTTTTGTTGTTGTTCTCCCTCCTCCCTCCTCTGCCTCTGTGACGCTGTAATGAACCTGCGACCAGTCAAAACCTACGGAGCAGTCAGTGCTGGTAACAGATGCAAAGCACAATGTTCAGGGCCATGCGGTGTGTTCATTGTACAGCATACAGCCTGCAATGCACTGTGCTGCAGTGTACAACACTAACGGGGACACAGATCAGAGTAAACATGTGATCAGTGTGCTTCTTCTTGCCTTTGGGCCAGAGCACAACCTGTTTGCTCTCTGAACTGGCTCATATTGGCTGTGTCGCATCATTTGAAACAGGTTACATCAATTTTGAGTGGTTGTGTTCAATCAATGACGTGTGTTCTCCATTTGTATTTGATTGTTGCCACTTGTGTTTATATAGTATGGACGACATGCGCATTAGAGTGCAGAATGTGTTTTGAGTTTTGCTCAAGTGAGATCTGCAAATCGTGGTTTACCGTGCGAAATGGTTTTAAGGTGTCGACAACAGACTGCACGATCAGCTACATGAGGTCAGGCGGCTGAGAACTTTGTTCAGCCAATGGGTCTTAGTGTTTTAGCAACTGAGAAAAACTGTAACTGATACTTTTTCCAATAAAAAGCAGCAGAAGAACACAGAGTCAAGTGGAGCACGACATAAACAGCAGTGCGGTGCGGTCAATTGAAACAGAGCAGAAAAGAACAGAAGACAGTAGAGTGCAGAATAGAGCAGAATAGAGCAGAATAGAGGAGTGCACGTGGACCATTGGACTGAGCAGTAAAACAGGATAAAACAGAGTGCAGTGTTGTGAGGGGAAGAATAGAGGACAGTAGCTTCTGAAACAGCAGAAGAGAATCCGCTTCAGTGCAACAGAAGACAGTAGAGCACGCTGTGGACCACTGAGCTGGCGTGAAAAGTAGAATAGGAAAAAATCGATTGAATCCGTCAGTTTGACGTCACAGACGCTCTTCCGGGTGTGAGGTGGTTCTTCAGCTGACCGATTAGCAGCCACAGGTGAGTTGATTGATGCTAAAGAACAATTTTTATTTCGGCTGAGATGACTTGTCCTCTACACAGCAGTACGTGATGCACTTCTTCTGTTTCTGTTTATTTTGTTGTTTTTATGTATTTTATATTTCATCATTCACTGTGGCATTTTATTTCTCTCTTTGTGAAGCACTTTCTTTTGATAAGTGCTCTACAAATAAAGCTTTATTATCATTATTATAAATCGTGCACGTTTCGATTCAGCTCTATTTATCCCCAAACACTCAATTAAGAATTAGTAGCTGATTGAAAAAGGGGGGAAGAGACTGGAAAAACTGGAAACTAAACAGAAACTGAAACTTAATTATATTTAGTCGTCGTTCCAATGTGTTTTCCTACAAAAGTAAAACTGTAGGCTGTGTACTGCTGACACTTTCCAAAATGAGGCAATCGGCGACGTGTGTCAAGCATGTTTGATAAGGAAAGTGACTCGTATTATCGAACAGCCACCTGACTTCACTGCACATCAGTCTGATGAGCTGCAGCCATGCATGAACACACAGAAAGATATCAGCTATACAAAAACTGAACAAATGCATTGATTTACACAGTGGTGCTCTGTTGGCTGTACTTTTGCATCATCCTTGGGTGAAGGAAACGACATTTTCTTGCTTACCTCTCGTGGTATCGATCCACGGACATACAGATGGGTGTCAAAGGAAAAGGCAACATGAAGTGTCTTAGTATGGAGGCAGGCCACCACGAGCCTCCAGAACCGCTTCAGTGCTCCCCGCCGAGTCTGTGGAAGTCTATTGGAGCGATGAACGAACACCATTCCTCCACAAGATGTTCATTTATACAGATAACCTTTATTTAATCAGGTCATCTCATTAAGATCAGAGAGAAAGAAAAACAAACGTAGCCAGACATTAAAAAAAAGGACATATAGCATCAGAGACAGTCACAGACATCACTACATAGATGTAAAGATGAAAGTTTAAATTATATCATGTGATGTTAAGGAGATGGAGGTGGAGAGCATTTTCTTACACGCTGGTCCAAAATCTTCCACAGGTGTGAAACTGGTTTGAGATGTGGTGACTGGTGAGCCCTGGTGCACGAAGCATCTGCATTTGATATGTTTCTCCACTCTTTTAATCCTTTAATTTATCCCCCATCTGTAGTTTTGGCTGCTTATAAATAAAAATTAAAAAAAAAACTAAATAGCAACATGTCTTTTCAGAAAGATTTACCTGATTACTCCAAAGAATTCACAGACCTCACAGTTTTTAACGGAACTACTTTCTACCGAAGAAATGGCCCCTATGAAAACTGTTGACGGTGCGTGTGCGCTATTGGGCAAAACAATCTGCCTCCCAACAATCATCAGTTAATTCTTCACCAAGATCAATATGAAACATTATGGAAATGAGTGAAAACCAATGGATACCTTAAACATACATTCAAAAATGTAAAACACAGCGGCATGGTTTGCATTAGGAGAAAACCACTGGTATGACCCTTTAACTTCTGCACACTTCACAGCTCAACTCAAAGGACGTGTTTGCAAGTTTTAACTCCTTAACTACAAATCACGTGTACTTTTACATTTATGCACCGTTTACAATACAATTTAAGACTTCTGGATGTATTTTTCCATTGGTTTCCATTCATTTCTGTGTGTTAGGAAAATCATTTAGCAGACTCCTGAAAGTTGCTTGAGTTGTGAAGCATACATTTCTGTCAATGTTACATTATAAATCAGTGCCGTTTAATACAGATTGATTTGAAACATCTGCACTGCATTAACAATAAAGATAATGCAACTTTGACCACTGGTATGGATTTTACACCTCAAGACAGTTTTGTGAGACTACTAACTGGTTTTCATACAGTACGGAAATGAATGGAAACCAATGACTGCCTGAAGCAGTAGGAAAAGGTACCTTCAAATGTCTAAAACAAAGCAATGATGTAAAGTACACTTAAACATGCAAGACCACCTCCATGATCCTTTAAATGTGAGACTGAAACTAAACACTATCAGTAGGTTATCAGTTTTGATGTTTGATGAACCATTAGCTGCTACTTGAGGCACTGCAGTGATAAGAGCGAGGTTACATTTATAAGTCAGTTCCTGGTGTAGACTGTACGCAAACAGTGACACTGCATGGCACAGAGCCCAGCTGATAAACCCTTTCAAAGCAAAATCACGCCACTGACTTTAAGAAAAACTAGGCTGCAGATCGACAAAGATCCTGCTCGGGTCATTTGGGGCCCCGAAGCAAACTTTGTTCAAGCAGGGGAAAAAAAGGTCAACTTGAACAATAAACATGATACTTGTTGCTTTTCCTGTGAAAGGTGTGTCGTTATTAATGTGCTGGATCATGACCACGCCTACAGCAGTGTGGGAAGGCAGATCAACAGGATAGTACCTTTCAGACTCATGCCTTCACATGTTGAACTACAGGATTTCAACTGAAGTGTGAACGCATGAGAGAAAGCCCTGGACAGTGAATGGAAAAGAGGAAAAGAAGAAGGAGGGTGAAAGGAACCAAAGAGAGTTTTTAGAATAAGGACAAAAAAGGTGAATATGAATTCGGATCCTGGAGTCACAGGGCTGGATTCCTCCTGGAATCCCAGCGATGAACCAGTTAAGAGCTCTGACCATCAGATCCAGGACCCGGAGCTGGATCCGGTGCTGGTTTGGGTTCCCAGTGGGAGGCGTCTGATCTCTGGTCTGCTGGGTCTGAATGTGGTGCTGCTGGGAGCGGCCCTGGTGGCCGGAGAGGCTTTTAACCCTGAGGGCCTGAAGCACCAGGAGCCCCAGGTGTTCATGCTGCTGCTGATGGCGGTCAGTTTGGTTTGGATGCTGTGGTACCTGGTGTGGGCCAGGAAACAGCCCGGCATCTGCCCACATAAAGACCACCACGCCGGGGGAATCACCGTCACCTGTAAGCTCCTGTGTATTCCCATTATAACAAGATATAAGATCATATTTGTTTTGGATTGTGTGATGAAATATGTCTTTTCTCTCCTGCTCTGGTGCAGTGGTCCTGATCCTTTTTGCTGCATTCAGTCTGCTGCTGTATATCTGCAGGACTGGTTATTTGATCAGTATGAGGGAGTGTAAGCCTGCGGCTGAAGTGCTCGCTCCATTCATCGAGGCTCCTTTTCTCGCGCTGCAGGTAACGATATTTATATCCTGGCAGAGCGAACAGTTCAGCTGCTACGTCACTCTCCAAAAGACAGCTGAAACCAGAAGTAAAAAAGATGTTAAGAAACATTTAATGGTAGAAAAAGGTACTTGAACCTTGTGAAATCACAGCTTTTAATAAGCCGGTCATAAAATGTAGAAATAAGTAGACAAAACATAGTCCAAAGTGGAGATAGTGACCTTTTAAAGTAAGGTCAAGAAGTAGAAACAGGCATGATATCTCAGTTTTGCAGTGGAAATCAAATGTGTCTAATATCTTGTTTAAAGCGATTTATATTACTTATAACAGCGGCCATTATGGCCATAAGCGGCAATTATTGAATAATGCTATATGTTAAAACATAGCCAAACAGTAGCACAAATCAGTAGAACAATCATAAGCATGTAACAAGCATGACTTGCTTATGAACATCAGTTACACACTAATATCCATCTAGATTTTGCCAACATTAGGCACCATAACTGGTCATAAATGGGGAATGGGTATATATGTTTTCTTTTTGCTGAAAGAAGCGTGATCAAGAAGTTTTTGGGGGGAGAGCAGAGGAGCATTCAATGACAGTGGTAATGAGGGCAACACCTCACCCCGCCTTCCGGTGTAGCTGTTCAGAACAACTATAAACTACTTTGATTGAACGTAACCCGACCCTGATTCCATTTCTAATGTGCGATCTAGTGGTTTAAATAAGACGACACATGAATCTTAAAAATTCTTTACATACGTTCGGTTACTAATGGCGAGATGAATTGTACCAACTCAAATCTGTTATATTATCAGGGATATTGGGGGAAAGGTCCAAAGAAAATACGATTAAAGATGGGGAGAGTCTTGCTTTTTTATGAAGTGAAACATTCGGTTCAGCCCCTGTCCCTATCCCAATTATTTTGGTACAGTCCCTAAGGACTGTCGCAGCCTGTTGGGACTCAGACTGTATTGAGTTGAGCAATGATGCATTTTATTGCTTACGAATTCAAATGTACATTTATAAAGGAGAGAAATGTGGTATGTCTTCTTTGGTTTTGATTAACAAGAAAAGAAAAAGACAAAAAATGCAAATGATCTAGAAGAATTAGAGCTAAAACAATTTTCCCATAAAAAATCTTAAAAATGCCTTAATAACACCATAATCTACACAATCACCCCTTAAACTAAACTCATCTGTGTAACAATACAATTTGAACTCATAGGTCCACTTACCAGCTTTTTCCAGAGCTTTCAACTGCGTCTGACGGTGTTCATCAGTGAATGGAATTGGCTCAAGTGTCATCTCATGACCTAATGTTGCTAAATCTAACAATATGTTAAATTCAGAGCTGGCAGACGAGCTATATTAAAAGTTTAAGGGATTTATAAATATATAATATGATATAAAATCAGCGCTTCTGTTCTCTGCTCAATGGAAACCCAAAATGCCAAAAATGGCTCATTATTTGCATTTCTCCTTCACACGTCTTTTTTCCGCAGCCCAGCAGATAGCATTATTTAATAATCATCTTAATAAATTAATCTTTAAATTCTTACTGGTTTGTCCTCAAGACTCTTTGTGCATATTCAGTTTCCTCATTGAATAACTGCTTATTTTTCTTTTGCAGACATATTTACTGTGGACTCACTCCAAAGACTGCATTCATAGACACAAGATAATCACCAGGTGCATCACTCTGTTTTATTAACTTTTTATACATACAGGATGACTGTCTTTTCTAGCCTCAGGTGTGTTATTTTTGTTTTTGTAATTTCTTTACCTCCATATTTGAATAGGATTATATTTGCATGCTGTATTTGAATCAGGTCCGGGCTGATGGTGATCCTGTCGGCCGACCTGCTGCTGTGGCTGAACGCAGTCACCGAGGACACCATCCACGAGGAGATCGAGTTAGAAAAACAAGACAGGCTCGATTTCAGCAACACAAACGCCTCTGAAGCAGACAACGCTGATTTAGCAGGTAGTTAATGAAGAGAAACTTCATTGGTATAATCACACACCCCTGCCTTGCACCATTTGTATTTTATTAAATGAATTCCTCCATGCCTGCTTCCAGGAATGACCAATTCGACCATCTGCCAGTGCAGTGCAACCGCAGCCTGCCTCACCTTCAGGAAAGGTTTCGAAATCCTTTATCCCTTCCACATGGAGTACTACCTGATGGCAGGCTGCATGATCTATGTGATGTGGAAGAACGTGGGCCGCAGGATGAGTCCAGGTCACCACCACGTTACTCAGAAGCTGACCCTTAGTATTGTCTACCAAGGTGGGATCGTTTACAGCCTTGTGTTTGGTGCCCTGGTCCTCATAGCAGGAGTGATCGTCTTCATTCTCTACCAGGTGTGGGTGAGCCATCAGCAGCTTCGCTTCACCGCCTTCCTCGTGTTTTACGGCTACCATTTAGCCGTCATGCCCGTCATGTCTCTCTGCTCCCTCGCTGGGATGCTGGTCCACAGGGTGGAGAGGAGGGCGAACGAAGGGGGACACAACCCTACTCGTAGCCTGGATGTGATCCTCCTGGTTGCAGCAGGCCTGGGCCAGCTCGCCCTGTCCTACTTCTCCCTGGTGGCGGCCCTGGCTGTGGGGACCCGCAGTGCTCTGGGGGACCTCGACCTGTCCTACTCCCTCCTCAGCCTGCTGGAGCTCATCCTCCAGAATATCTTCATCATCGAGGGCCTCCACAGGCACCCGAATCTCCTCGCCAAAAAGAAAGAGAAGCAGCGGAGCAGCATATTCAAGGTAAACACACTGTGCCTGCATTTCATTTGAATGTTTTGTAAACCTGAACAAGTCAGTCATTAAAAAAGGTTTTGTTGAACTGAAACTTTCCCACAGCCTAAGAAAAAGGCTGCTGTGCCAATAGAGGAGAGGAAGACGGATATTTCCCTGCTGGAGGGAAACACGTCAGCTGCTGTTCAAGAGCGCGATGGGGAAACGCCCTGGACCAAAAGAGCGATCAAAGAAATCTGTGCTTTCCTTATCCTTTCTAATGTTATGGTAATGTGTTTATCAGCAGATTTAAAAAGAAATGCGTTCCTTTGTTGTTTCTGCATTATTGAAAGACATCCATGTTCCCTCTTCTTGCAGCTGTGGGTCATCCCTGCGTTTGGAGTCCACCCCCAGTTTGAGAACGGCCTGGGGAAACAGTTTTTCGGCTTCTCTGCTTGGTTTGTTCTGGTAAACCTGGGTCAGCCGCTCAGCGTTTTCTACAGGATGCACTCTGTGGGAGCTTTAATGGAGCTGCTCGTCTCTGCGTGATGAGCAGCGGTGGTCCAACACTGACTCCATGACTGTTCAAGTAGATCAAAGTCACGTTTGGTTGAAAAACAACATGATACACATTTATAAATTATTTGGTTTAATTTTTTTGTTTTTTGGTCTGAGGCTGTTTTTCATGGTTTGGGCCCTTCAGTTCCGATTAAAGGAAATCTTAAATTGTACAGCATCTGCTTACTTGGCAACAGTTTGTTTTTGTCTCTTTCCTGTTTCAACATGACAATGCCCCCGTGCACAAAGCAGCTCCATAAAGAAATAAAGAAATAGTTTTCCCAGTTGCAAAATGTAAAATTTCAATATGTTCAGCAGGCATGGCAGCAGCCCTACGACTGAAAGGATAATGAAAAATTAAAGCTGAATTTGCAAAAAGAAGTGACTCCTTTTTTTTTTTTTTTTTAGGTGGTAAATGATTCCCTTGACCCTCTCAACTCAAAGGTACACTTACTAGTTTTCTCTGGAGCTTTCTGCCACACCTCATGATCTTCATTAGTGAACAGAACAGGCTCTGGTGTCATCACATGACCTATGGGTACTTAAAGGGGGTCTCTCAAATTGTTAAAATTACTGCCCCAACTTTCTCTTAAATTGCCAGATTAAAAGACACGCCACTTAAGTCAAACCTTCAAAATGTGATTAAAACTTTGAATCAATAATGTGAGAGCAGACTGATGAGGGATATTAATATGAAAGGTTTAAGGGTTTCTGTTCTGTTTCCTATTGAATGCAAAAAAAAATGACCTTGCACTCCAACATTTGGCCTGCAGAGAGCCCTGACCCCATCCAACACCTCTGGGATGAACTGGAGCACTGGCAGCCCATGGCTTTGGAGTGACACTTTAAATAATGTATGGGTGTGGTGTTCAGGTGTCCACATACCTTTGGCCATATAGTGTGTTTCAGGAAAATGCTTTACATGAAATAACTTCCTCTGAGCTCAAACCGATCTCATCAGTTTTTAATTCTGGCAGGATATAACACATCGTATTCACATCTCGGAGTGCTTCTCTTGCTGTTTCAGCAACAGAAAACGTTTTTCTGTCTGGAAATCACAGAAAAGACTTCCCTGTCTGGGTTTCAGTCCCGAATCACGACATATTAAGTTCGCTTTCAGCACAATGTGAAAGGCTTCAGTACAAAAGTATCCTTCAGTCTAGAGTATGCTGTCAGTTTGTCAGTGCCAGTAGTTCATATTTGGCAAGGAGTTTAAAAGACGAACGGAAAAGTAAAAATATCAAAGTCATGTGCAAAAACTTCCCTTTGTCACTTAAACTCACTAATTATTGTTACTAATCATATTTTTTGGCAACGTGAATAAATTAATATTCAATAGATGTCACATCTCATGATTATGTCAAATTTAATGACCATTTGGCATTGCTTCTATTGCATCTGCTGATAACACAGGTTGTATATGATGTGCAGTAACTTAAAGCTGTGACACGTTTAGACATTCTTCATTTTTGTCTAAACCCTGAAAGGAAGTACAGTTTAAGATTATCACTGCTTGTTTTCTTTAAATAACACCAAAACGATGTGAAGCGTTCCTCTGATGACAGCTCAGGTGTGAGGAAGGCGAACCGGCAGGTCTTGTTGGTGAACAAACAGAAGCTGGGAGTGGACAGCTTCAACAGCTGCTCTAAATCCTCTGAATTTCAAAGAGCCTTATGTCCGTGTCGTACCAGATTGGAGGATCCACGTTGCTACGGCAACAAGAGTGAGAGAGGGGAAAAACAAGTCATTATTAAAACTCACATGTGACAGCCAAAAGTTGTGACTTGCCAGACCAGTTTGAAAAAAAGTCTATCGCACTGTGTTCATTGTCATTTTTTGTTTTTATCTTGAGATCCAAAATATAATATACAGGCTCATATTCAGTTTGTTTACCGTAGGTAGATGACGCCCCACATGTAGGTGCGGAACCACATGGCCGTGCCGGCGTTGGCTTGGTACTTCCTGATGAGGATGGGATGAGGGACGGGCAGGAGGCCGACGAGTGTGCCGTGCTGAAGGAACTTGAGGATTTCTGACTCGTCTGTCAAACCCCTGAGGACGACAACAACACTGATCTCATCTGGATCAAACGAATCGGAACGATTAAAGCCGCACTAATCAATATTTCTATATTAACAGTCGATCAAATGACTGTGTGATGCGAAAGGGGACACTCATAGTGACGATGATGCTGCAGTTTCTCTGAGCTGTACTGAGCATTTTAGCGTCTTTCAGCTCACTGTTTTGGTTTTACAGCCCACAACTTTATTGTTTTGGTTCAGTCTCAAGCTGTTTTCAGTGAAAAAGCACTGATGAACCCACAGTACACTACCTGTTCAGCACCAAACAGACCGAGACAAAGTTAGCGACTAGCTGGTGAAGAAAGTGGAACATTTAGCGGGTGAAGGGAATATTGGACACAAAGATGACTCCTGATGAACACTTATATTGCTCTGTATCTGCTCGATGTGTAAAAAAGGCAAAACACGTTCACCATAACAACTTTAAAAGGGTTTAGTTTATCATACGTGTGCGTGATCTTCCGCTTGTTATGGAGTTCTGCCCCCAAGTGACCAAACTAATAATTAGTGCTGCTTTAAAGTAACAATCTTAAGCTTTTTCACATGAAATAAATGTTCTCTCTTAATGTTCACCAACTGATGACTGGAGCTGCAACGATTAGTCGATCGACAGAAAATTAATCAGCAACTATTTTAATAATCAAATAATCAGTTTAGTCATTTTTTGCTGGTTGTGTGTTGATGCTTTTCTTTATCATACATGATTATAAACTGAATATCTTTGGGCTTTTGACAGTTGTTTACTCAACAAGATATTTGGAAGATTAATCAATAATGAAAATAATTGTTGGTTGCAGCCCTAGATATAGCACACCAGTGATTCCATCTAAAGTTTTGATAGTTGCTAATCCAAACACCTAGTGTCGGGTGCTGTAAATTTGTTTTGTGGGAAAATCGAGCACGAAGGGCAGTGATTCATTTTATATTCCCAGCAGCAGCAAAAGCTGTTTTTTATACAAACAGAATAATAACTGGGTTCGTATGAGCAGCGAGAGCAAAGACCTTCATCAACACAAAATGTAAGAAAAAGAGCACAATAGGAAACTGTAATGACAACAAATACATTTTTAAAAAGTCATAATCCAATTTGCTTCCGAGTTAAAAAGTTGTATAATTTCTTACTTGTCGATGCAAATCTTCTCCACCTGAGGGACCAGTACTTGTAACAGCCGCATGATGGTCTGTAGAGGAAGCTTCGCCTTCCAGGACAACACCTGAGAACGCACAGGTAGCGCGATGGGGGAGGACACATGAGCTACTATTCCTCACAGAAACCACCAGATAGACCAAAAGATCAAATAAATATAGACAGAAGGATAAAAGACTTCCACTAACCCAGTCTGGATTAGCGCTCCAGGCTGCTGATGATGACACACTTGACAACCGACTCCTCGCTGCTTCTGACTCTACGTGGTACACCTGACAACAGAATAAAACACGGGAGTCACTTTAACTGCAGAAAGGAGAAACGAAACCACTGAAGCGAAGCCTAGAGTACCTCGTGGTCTCTCTCCGAGTTGGACTCTGTGTCGCTGGCTCCAGCTATGGCACTGCTGTCAGCAGTCGTCTGTGGAGAGTCTGAATGTGGCACAGCAATCATAGTACCATCCTCACTCACCTGGGACTTCTCTGTTATCTTATCAATTCCTAAAGGACGCAAGAGAATATTTTTTAAATTGCAGGGAAATGAATGACTGGAATGAAAATTTAGTATCAAAATCTTCAAACCCCTGTAGGCTTGAAAGGTGGCTCTGAAAAGGTTGTACCTTTCTCTCTCACTTAGGTTCCCCTAAGATCTACAGTGATTTAATATCTTTTAGCTCATTGCTTTTCTTTTACTGCCCACAACTTTACAGTTTTGGTTAATTCTCACTGATTCTCACCATTTTCAGCTGCAGCAGGCAGGAAAAAAAAATGTATTCTCCCTGCCCAGCACCAAACGGCAGACAGATAAAGTTAGCCACTAGCTGCTGCAGAAAGTGAAACATCTAGCAGCTAAAGACACGGATACTTTTTCTGAGAGCTGGTGGAGAGCAAAACAGCTACAAGGAGGGAAGCATCTAAAAGTGCTCTATAAATAAAGTTTATTAAGTGAACATTGGACTTATGCAGGTAACATGGCACGAAATGAATGCTAATGTTGCTACATGTGCTACATACTTTTTGCTAAGACGTTTGCCACTTCAGCTTTAGAAAAGATATAAAAAGGCAAAAAAATTACATCACTAAACTTAAGGGAGCTTGCAATATTCAGGGTTTTAGGCCTACAGGGGATGAGTAACATTTCTGATGGAGTACGTGTTCCTTTAATTGACTGGATATTTACTAAAGTTTGCAGTAACATGACCGTTACAGTTCTTAGATCATCACAAAGCTTTCGTGTATATAGAAATCTAACTTCATACCTGGAGTGGCCTCTAAGCTGGTTTTGAGTGTGCCAGGCTCAGCAGGTACAGCAGGTCTGGAGCCCTCCATGGACTCCGTCTCTGTAGAGTTGGTCCTGGAAATCCCAGACTTTTTCTTCTTCTGCAGGGCCCTCTGAATAGACGCTGTGTCCGACGGCAGGTTGGCCAACTGGTGGAAAACGTTACGCTTTCGGATGATGGCGTACACGAGGTTGCAGTTACCTGTGAGGGAGATTTAGTAGTTGGAAGAGGCTGGTACCATAATGGCGTCCAGCTCTGGGATCTGCTGATCTGACTTGAGTTCACATCTACGTTCTCACCATCAAACTGATACTGGATGATGTTGTTGAAGACCTCCAGCAGGAAGAAGACCAGGTGGTGGTTCTGCGGGAAGGAGAAGAGGAACCAGGGTGTGGAGAAGGCCTCCAGGAGGTGGAGCAGCTTGTTGGCCGTCACCATGGACAGGCTCTTCAGATAAGGTGAAACTGTGGACGGTTATAACACAAAAAGTCTCAGCAGAAATGGAAGCACAGAATCCCAGAGGCTTCAAAACACCCTGCAGTTCTCCTATTTAGCCACCAGAGAGCGACATTTCATCTGTGATACTCACTGTTCACTATTATTGTGAGCAGGCAGTCAAACAGAGGCTGGAGGCGCTGATGTCCACTGGTGACGATTTTGTGGAAGATCTAAACGTGAAAAAGTAAATTGAATATTTAGAGGGATTTTTCTGCTGTTATGTATTCATTCATAATAATAACTTTAAGGCTTTTTAATAAAGAATGTAAAATATTCTCTAACATGAGATGTCATCACAAACCTGAGAAAGACAATTCAGCTCAGCTTTGAAAATTTTAATTATAGCCCAAAATCACATATTTGCCTCAAACATAGGACACCATCTAACCTTAGACCCTCGATAAAGAAAAACTCCACAAAAGAAACTTTAAATGGGAAAAGGTTTTGCTATATTAGCACTTAGTTGTACAGCTGAGGGTGATGTGAATTTAATCATTAGTTTTTGAGGTATTCAGTAATAAATTTAAATGTACAAGCAGGAAATTTGGACCTGTTGTTACAGCAAGATGAAAAGTCAGAAGGTCAACAAAATGATTGGGATTCATCAACATTTATTGACAATCCTTTTTTCACTCTGGATCAAAGTAGTTTAAATTAAATAAAAGTCACCTGCAATATACTGTAAATGTGGCTGTATCAAATCTGTCACAAAAATGTGCAATGATGGTTAAAATAGTTAATATACTATTATTGAGAGCTCTCTTTTGTTTCACCACCTAACCTCCTACCACAATGAGCAGGTCAGCGTGGGTTCCTGTGAAAACAGGAATATCCATCGGGACCCGGAGAGTGTACGGCTTGTTCAGACGAACGCCAAAGTTTCTCTCTCCACTCAGCAGCAGGAGGATGAACACGCCGATGTGCATGAGGCCGACTCGAGCTGCACACAAACGAAAAGATGGATTTTTCAGAGCATGAGTTTTTCCAATAATGATCTATGCAAGTTAACACTCATCTTCTTACGCATACACAAACAGTATTTTAGTATTTAATCTTTCTCACACACACCAGGCAGAGAGTATGACTCACACTGATCTGCTCTGGCATCGTTCAGGTGGAAGAGGATGGGAACCAGCATGTCCAACACATCGCTGCTCTTCAGCACAAAGAACAGGAATTTCTAAAACACACAAACACAACTTAAAGCTTTAACTCTTCTGTTCCATTTTACATTGACATAAAGAACTACACAAGCATCTGTTTGAATTGTCAGATTCCAAACATGGTGTCCTTGCATGTAATGTTTGAATTCCAGTTCGAAACAAAGCTGTGTCCATATTTATAACATAATGTACTTTATTTACCGTCTGCCATTTTATATGAGTGTTCGAATTCTGACTGTGAAGTCTACGCACGATATCGTGTCCTCAAACATTTCCACAGTGGAAAAAGAAAGTAGTCCATGCCTACGCTACTTTCTGCTGACAATCCCATAATTCTATGCTCTGCATTTTATGGATACAAAAAATGATTGTGCGACTCTACACCTGTCAGTGATGACAAAATGACGATGATTCAGTGTCCAAAATCTCAATTCCCTGCTCGCTACGGAGTAAAACAGTGAGTGTCTTTTATAAAGGGAGTTGCGAACGAGTGAATGTGGGAGTGATTTCAGACACAGGCTGAGTCTACAGCCATGCTAGTGGCTCTGTGAGGTTGTACTTAGGCACAGCGGTGCTTTGAGCTACATGCTAACATCAGCATGCTAACGTGCTCACAATCACAATGGAGAGCTCAAGTGAAACTGGAACTTATGGGTTCTCTTCCAGAAGTAGGAAAACCTAATTCAAAGTCCTATTGACATTTGTTTAGATTTTAAAAACATGATCTAATATCGTTTATTTATTCAATATTTCTGTTTTTAGTTGCCTTTAACAAACCCCATTTCCCATAAGCCCAATGCATGTTAAATGTCATGGCTCAATTAAAGAGGCAAGTCGACTCTGGAGTGAGTCGAGGGACAGAGAGGACTGACGTTTTTAGACAGCAGAGATTACAGCTAAAAAGGTGGAAACATTAGAACAGATTGTTTGACATAAGCACCTGCGCTGCTGCATAGGTACATTTTGTTGGGAGCTGTAGTTTTTTTTGCTAAAAATAACAAAGAAGTTCTCAACTTCTAAAAGCAACTGTTGTAGTAGATGTAAAGTGGAGGTGGACCGAGCGACACTGCCATCCCCAGAGCCACGCCGCTAGCATGGCAAAAAACTCGACACACATTGACACCACTGTTCTTTTCTGTAATAACTGCAGCTTGCCGTAGCTTCAAGACCCTTTGCAGAAAACACCTTGTTGAAGTCACAAAATTTCCAGAAGAGGATCAGCAGCTCCTGGTGGAACTGGATCTTCTTGGTGGAACGAGGCAGGTAAGTCTGAACCAGAGGATTGTTAAGCAGCCGTGCCAGACCTTTCAGGATGAAGCCTAAGTCCTGATAAACAAAGAGAACACACCCTTTAACATCTACACTATCATCCTTTTCAATGCTAAATGGTTAGCTATACTTCACAGTACCTCTTCTCTGTGTATCCTGGAGAGATAATTCACAAAGAGGTTATCAGGTCCAGCCGGCTGAAAAAAATACAAGAGATTGTTTTAAATTATGAATCAGCATCAGTGTTTTATTATAAATTAAATAAACAAACTCATTGCTTCATTCATCTGCCTCTTACCTCCTGCTCCTCCTCAGCTGAGGGGGATGCGGAGGAGTCCAGGGCCTGGAGGGCGGCGCTGGCGGCCGACCCAGCCTCGTGCTCCAGGGTGACGATAAGGATCTGGATCGCCTGCTCCACCAGCTGCTCCCGGTAGTCGGAGAACAGCAGGTGGTTGTATGGGATGCCATACCCCACAGGGTCGTAGGCGCACACCACGTTGAGCAGGGAGGTGAACAGAGGCAGGGCATGTCTGGGTGAAGCGGTGAAAGACAGGTCGAGGTCAGTCCGCGCTGTATGGCTGCTGTATATCTGCACTGAGTGGTCACGCATGGTGGGCTATCAGAGTTTTCCATGTGTTCAGAGAAGTCCCATTGAGGGGGCATTTCATGCTCCACAGTGTAGGTTAATGCACAGCAGAGGGTGATACACATGCAATTTCCACTGGGGACTCACAATCCTATTTTTGTCCCCCTCATTTGTAATGTTTCAGATTCATTTTCTTATTAAAATCCCTCTTAACAGTGTTGTCTTACTGTCCAGCCACCACAGTCCAGATGAAGGAAGAGAGGAACTGATAAAAATGCTGCCTTCAGTTATTACTGTGCGCTCAAAGCAGTGAGCTTAATGAGCAGCAGCGAGTGTTGCGTTGAACGCTTCATGGACTTTTTTTTGTCCTGGGTTTCGCCTCTCAGGTTACATACAGGCTTATTGGTGAAGGTTTTTGGGGCTGTATGCAGCCTGAAAGGAATACCTCCAGACACTACTCAGGGCTGAAAAGAAGTGCTCCCAAATTAATTTTGGGGTAATATTCATATTTACAATATATTTACAAAAAGACGCTGTGAACATCAGTCAAAGACAAGACAATAAACAGTCCTCTTTGTAGTAAAGATGCAGATATCTTTCAGAGAGTCTCAGCTATCTATAAAGGAAGCTACAGTAAAGATGATTTCAGGGTCAGTGCATTACCAATACAGATGACCTACACTCCTGTGCACCTGTGTGAGAGTGTGTGTGTGTGTGTGTTACCTGTTTTCTGTGGAGCAGAAGAAGGAGACCCAGGGATTATGGGTTTTTCTTTCAGAGGACGGAGGAAGGTACATGGCTTCAGAGAAACAGGTGAGGAGCAACTTCAGCAGCTCTGTCCTGAACAAACAAACACGTACACAGGATGGGTCGACATCACTGAAACAAGTTACTGGAACTCACACAGAGAGTTTCTCCTATAGCCCGACTGATACCGGATTGGTTGAATTGTGTCCAAGATACGAACTGATTGGTTCGAAATGAATCGTCTCTCTGGTGGACAAACTATGTAAATGTGCTGGTGTTTCTAAACTACCTCACACATATTTTTGGCATTTCTGGACTGACATCTCTTGTTACTTATCAGCCAACCTATACGCCAATACCAAATATATCTGCAATAAAGAGATATCGCCCGGTCAAAGGCAACACAATCCTCTGAATTTATTTTAATAACAGAATCTTTCTGAAATGTTTTATCTCCATTTGGATCCAGAATATTAGGGTTTGTACCGTACAAGGATGAATTATGCAAAATGTAAAGCAAGTCAGACTCAGGAACACTGAGTTAAGGCCATTTAAATCCATCATGTTGCAGTAGTGCTACCTGTAGGCAAAAAACATCAAACTTTGCAGAATTATCAGAGCTGATATGTGCTCAAGTTTATGTCAAACAATAACCTTTTTCAGGCTCATCCAATTATGTTAAATATGAAATTAGGTGGAAAAAAACGTCAAAAACATTCAATATTGAAATTCTGTTGAAGAAAATGCTGCGGTCAAATGACCCAAACGATAAAGCAGCCACATGATGGCACTATCAGATCTGGTCATCTATTCTGTTCTGATCGCCTACCTTTCTACCAGATTTCATTAAAAATTACATTTACAAGATAACCGACAAGCAAACAGGGCTGAAAACATTACCCTTGTGGCTCCACGTTCTCTGATGCTGCGGTCTTTACCTGTTGAGGTCATGGACGTAGTTTAGAGGAGGTGACTGAGCGAAGCCCACCCCGGCCTCCCAGATGTACTCACAGCTGTCTATGGATCGAATGTCCTCCGCTGCATCCTGCAGCAGAGACAAGGGGAAATAAAATACACATCATGTAGATGACAAATGGGTGTTTTATTGTTATTCTATTGTTTGTGTTTCATGCTGCCTTTCCCTTTACACTCTCATTTGGACTGACGTGTAATTATGATAATTGATTCATGTATAAGTCATTTGATGAGGCACAGCTGACCAACCACTGTGTGAAGTGGAGGTTTGAAAGGAGCCAAGGCTTTAAACTTCTCTCTCAGCTCCCCCAGGAGAAACTGTGTGAAAATGTGCGCCGTTATCCACCTTTTTAAATTAATTATTTAAATAAAGAGCTACCCTATATTTAAACGATATCACATTCGGAACAACTATAAAACACTTGATTTCTGACGTGGCCAGCCTAGTTCTGAACAAGCATAACAGACCACCAGGACGCCTGTTTAAGTCATTCAATAAGCAAAAACGTCAAACATTCTCCGGTTCAAGCTTCTCAATTATCAATTAAATATTTTTGGACATTTGAAGGCGTCCCGTTGGGCTCAGGGAAATTGTTTATCTGCCATTTTATTGACTAAACAATGAATCGAAAACATAATAATCACAGCCTTAGTGTAATTAAAAACAACTAAATGTGGAATTAGCCTTTTCTGTAGGTTAAAGGCCATTGAACGTCCTTTCCGTTTGAGAAAGCAGCTGATGCATTTCACTGAAGGTAAATTACAACAAGGACAAAACTGTTAAGAAACAAAATGTTATCACCATGCTCTAACTAAAACAACATACAAACAAAAGTATTATGAGCTAAATTGTGTACTGAAAGCCTGATTATACTGTAGATTATCAGCCTTTAATGGCTGACTGCCTTTTATAAAGTGTGATATTTAACACTCAATCTAAAGACTTTAATTAACTGACTGCTTATACAGCGACTGGAGACACGTTCATTTATCCTATTATTTATTCTTCAGTTACATTAATATTTGTCCACTGCTACATTTCACAGCTAAAGGTCTAAACAGAGCAGTGGGACAGTGTTCACACCTACTTCTACCATGTGATTCAACAAGTAGACTAAGCTGAGTGCTCGGCTGACAATATCTGTACGCGACACTCCAGCACAGATAACTACAGCTTTAGAAATAGATCTGACGAGGTGCTACCATTGTTCTTCATAAGTAAACCGACAGCAAAGGGCACCATGCCATGCCACACTAAAGGTCACTTGTGTTCAACCAAACCCAGGAAGCGTTGATTTGGTGATTTTGGCTTGTGACTCCCTGATAAGCAAAGTCTATTTGCAAACCTTTGTCACAGGTTGTGTTACTTTTTACAAAAGAGCCTCAAACGGTTTCATTTTTGCTTTTGAAAAAGGAAAAAATTCTAAAAAGTTGAACAATAAACACAATTTTATGTAACAGATTTTTTTTCTTATCCCTTTAATAATCTCACGACACATGGGGTGAAGTGAAATTATATTTTTTTATGTCTTGGTTGCATATACAGATAACAGCTTCTAAATGACCATATTTTGATGTAAATGAGGTCCTAATCACATGTTGAAATATATCATTTAAATTTTCGTTCCTAAAAACCTATTTTCTCAATTCATTTCTCACTACAGTCTGAGTGATGGGATCCTACATGGACACAAAATCTTTAGTTTTGGTTATTTCACATGAGAGATGTCTGTATTTTAGTTTCTGTTCTTTGTTTCTTTACTAGTTTGAAGTGGAGGGGCTCCGCTGAAAAAAGGTGATCAAGTTAAACCAAAATGTGATGACAGTTGTGGGGTTGCTTGCTTATGCTGTCAGCCATCACGTGTGACCAAATCACACCCACACAGTCTTGATGAAGCAGATTAGCTGAGTTTGGAGTGAAAAACTAAAGTTTTAACAAATAATACACGAGGATGTTTTTCCCCAACTTTGATTCTGGCTTATTTAAATCATAAATGTTTAACATTATAGAGAAATACTGAAGATTTGCCCCTGAAAACTTTTCAGGGGCTTCTACATCTAAAAAAAACTTTCAGTTTAAAAAACTAAACCTATAGTGGTACAGTATCTAGTCATGCAGAAAGTTTTGGTATTTGCCAAGGATTGGAGATATCCGTCTCTGAGATTTCTGCTTCCACCCTGGAGATGAATGAAATTTCATTTCTGCTGCTCACAGCACTGAAATACTATATTTAAAAACACAAAATCACAATGTGTCTTTCCTGAAACAAAGTCCTGGTTACTCTGGAATCCACTGGCCTCGCTGTTTTTATTGGAAACTCTCCCTGTGAGAACTGTTGACAGTGTGAGTATTGGGAACAATGTTTCTGTTGCTGATGAATTTCATAAATGTAATTTTTCGATGCTGTGTGCATCAAAAAATTTAATTTCATTCCCCTGCATTATATTGGGGCAGCGGCAGAAATTTCAGAAACAAATATCTCCATTATTTGGAAAAGAAAACCAAAGCTTTCTGCATGACTATACCACTGAGGACAAGACAATATGTTTTCTTGGTAATTTGGGTGAACTGAGCTTTTAACACAGACACCTTCTGACCTTCCCTACTGGGAGGCGAAAGCTCAAATCCAAGGCATTGCTCAGAAATTTCACGTCCCACTAATGTGTGTACATGCATGCTTCACTGGTCACAGAGGCAGGTGGGAAACAAACGACAGCCGCTGGTCATTTTCCACCTTTTGCCACGTAATTTCATGCTCTCTCCACTGACTTTAACATTTCCTCGGGGTGGCTGTGAGGTGCGAGGAGCAGTCTGATCGTGGAGGGCTTAGGACCTGCAGGACAGCCATTTTCTGTCACCTCTCATGCTCTCCAGTACCACAGATGTTTGCTCAGCACGGTAAAGAAGTGTCCACCCTGTTCTTCTCAGCCCAGTTGACAAACATGGCCACTCCTCCCTCTCCCTGTCTCATGTGGAGTAACTCATTAACTCGAGCTACTGCCTGAGAAGGTTGTGTGAAGGAGATAACAGCGCTAACTGGTACCGCCACGGGGCTAAATAACAGGGACTTGCCTCTTTCATATGAGCAGCAAAGTATTGACACTGTCGTAGCTTAAGGGCTAAAACAAAGTAAACACTAAGTTGAAGCAAGCTCTGTTATCTGTAAAGACTATGAAAGGACTAGCTCAAAACTTTGGGGAATACTTATTAGCTTTTTTGTGTGAGTAAGATGAGAAGATTGATATCAACCTCATGTCTGTGCGATAAGTACAGAGCAGCTCATGGTTAGCCTAGCTTAGCATAAAGACTGGAGGCAGTTGGGAACAGCTAGCCTGGCTAACTCTATCCAAAGTTAAAAAGTACTAAAACTGCATCATTTACAGAATATACCTTGTTTTTGTTTTTTTACCAGAACATAGGGGTGTTCCATGTTGGAGCTATTTCTTGACGAACAACAGTGTATCCATCCGCCCAGTACTTCTTGTATAGCATCTCTATCCACAGACGAACCCGGCGGATGATTTATGTGCTGCTGTAAAGGTGGAACATCAGCCAGGAAACGTACGTAGTACCAAGCTAGCAAGAGACACAGGGTAGCGGCTCACCATCGACCCTGTGTAGGCAGACCGGTTGGTCTGTAGCGATCTCTGGTCAGTCCTTTGTCGGAAAACTGCTCATAATATAATCAAAAACATGAGGATTTAATGGAGATTTAGGAAAGTAAATGTTTGTTGAAAAGTTTTGTAGACTATAACCTTTATTGTAATGGAATTTGATGACTATATTTTTAGGCACAAAAAACTGGAAACCTCACAGTGAGGTGTCTAGGTTTTGGTGCATGAACAGGAAGCTGTGCACAGTCAGTGCACCGGCTGTTGTTCAACAAGCAATAAGTCGGGCATTTAACTCTCCCTGAAAACATAAATTGTAATTTTTCCATTTCTCTTTCTGAACGGATAAAAAAAAAAAACAAGCTATAACATATAATTAGTGAGCTTTAAAAAGGTGTTGTTTGGTTGTACTTTTACACTTTGGACAGAATCAGGCTAGCTGTTGCCACCTGCCTCCAGTCTTTATGCTAAGCTAGGCTAACCACATCCTCTGCTCTGTATTTAATGCACAGAGATGAGATTGATATCGATCTTTTCACCTCACTCTCGGAAAAACGCAAATAAGCAAATGTCCCAAAATGTTGACTATTCCTTTAAGCAACACCAGATGTGCTGCAGAAATGTCATTACCAGTTAATGAATAAGCCCGAGGCGATGCTTTGGTCAGTCTCCTTAATTAGATGCTGGATATGATCGCCTCCAGCTGCACTGTGGGATAATGAGGCCAAAGCTGAATGTCTGCCACACATGAATCGCAGTGTAATGTAGAGGGGCAGTGGACTCACTGGGCTGCTCTTTTTGTGGCTCTGAGCAGTGAAATCTGGACAGAAGAGCAGGTCAGCGATGGCCATCAGCAGGGATTCAGCCAGCGGCCGTGCTTCATCATCATCGCCATCTTCGTCCAAACGCTGGAGGATAAAGAGACGAGTCACATTTGTGGTTTTGACCTTACAGACACGATTCATATTTAGAGAACGTGATGATCTGTGAGATTTGAGGCGCAAAGTAACTCGCTCACATTCAAGTTAATTTATTTATGTATTTAACAGAGGTGGAATAAGTAAAGTGGCAACATCACAGTGTGAAATTACTCCATAACAAGTAAACAACCTGCATTCAAAGTGTTATTTAGGTAAAAGTAAACGAGTATTAAATGTACTGAAGTATCCAAAGTAAAAGTTCATAGAGTAGTAGAGTTTAGTTTTGCTGTCCGGTGAAAACATAATCTCTCCAACTGAGAAACAATCTCACCACAAGGTCCATTTAGTAGCTGTTCTGGAGCTTTTGATCACATCACGTGGAGTTTGCCAAGTTGTCATGGAAATGTAGATGTTCAAATTCATTTTTTCCACGTTGGCTTAAAAATAGCAAACTCCATGTACTGATGAAGATCATGTAATATGATCGAAAGCTCCAGAACAGCTACTAAATAGATGATGATGATGATTTTTTATGCTTTCTGATTCTTTGATGAGGTAAGTAAGAATAAAGCAGGAAAGGGAAACACAGAAGGAAGGACGGTGGAAGCAAGGAAGTAACGAAGGGAGGGAGGAAGGAGGTGAATAAAGAAAGGTGATGTTAGCAGTTTTTCTTCTGTTGAACATAAAATCTGCAAAATATCTTGTAACTCCAGCTGTAAGGTACATATAGTGGAGGAAAAGCAGAAATCTCCCAAAACGGAATAATGTGAACACCTAAAAAAAACATGGGGGGGGGAATGCATTCCCAAGCAGCAGCCGTGAAACAAACACAACATGCTAACACCAGGTAAACACACAAAATATCATCAGGTATAAGAAAAAAAAACATCTTGGGAAATACACTTATTCAATTTCTTGCCAAGAGTTAGATGAGAAGATAAACACCACTCCCATATCTGTCTGTTAAATATGAAGCTACAGCCAAGAGAAGGTTAGCTTAGCTCAGCTTAGCTTAGCATAAAGAGTGGAAGCAGGGGGAAACGGCTAGCCTGGAGTGTCGTTGTTACCGTGAGGTTGCCAGGAAACCAGTGGAGATTCCAGGAAGTCACTGCACCTAGCCAAGAAATAGTCCCACACAACGGCCCGTAAAACCACAAATTGTCGTTTTTACACTTCTGTTTGTGTACCGAGCTTTAGAGGTGGATTTTGTTACTTTTGGACAGAGCCAGGCTAGCTGTTCCCCCCTGTTTCCAGCCTTTGCGCTAAGATAAGCTAACTGACTGCCGTCTTCAGCTACATATTTACCGTACAGACGTGAGAGTGGTATCGATTTTCTCATCTAACTCTCGGCAAGAAAGCGAATGAGTGTAAAGTGTCAAACTATTTCTTTAAACATAATACAATCCGATATAATAGCACCACAAACTATAGCCTCAGAAATCAAAACTTAGCATCGTCATTGGATTTCATTTGATATTACAGATGTTTACGTTATTGCGTCCACACCCTGTATCCAGTGGCCATAAAGAGTAGTTTAGTTCATACTGTATACGAATGAATATGTAATGTATTATATATAAATACACAGTCCCGTCAAACTGAGTCAGTAACAGTATTTCACTGCAGAACCACAAACTGAATTCATACAACTACAAGCAACCCATTAGCCTGTTCCAACTGCTACAGCTTTGCATTTTACCTCAGTCCCACACTTTAATTAAGGGACATTCAATCCCTCTCTAATTCAACCACTGGCCAGGAGGAGGGGGAGACACAATATGGGCAGTGTTTGGACCACGGGTCCCCTGCCGACCAGGTAACCAGAGAACCAGCCGCCGTCGGGAGGTGGAGGCGGAGGCGGGGGGAGAGGAGGGAGGGGGTTGGTTTCAGACAGTGACCTCAAGAGCAGCAGCAACAGTCTCATCTTACAGTCCAGATCCTGAAGCAGACAGCACCATCACTTATTAGAACTGGGAGTCTGAAAGGGCCTAAAATCCTCTGATGTCTGGAGAGCTGAAAGGCTGCCGACAGATTCGACTGTTCGAGACGGATAGGATTCCTCCGTCTGCTGCTTCCAAAACAACACATCGTACTGTAGGCTGTCCCAGGCTGCTTTCTGCAGTTTTATACATCTACTTCTAGGAATTAGTTTGAAGGAAAATTTTATAATTTCCTTTTTTTTCCCCCCATCTCTACCAATTGCATTTTTTTTTTTTTTTTTTTACATCAACCAATAAATACAACCAAAGATCCAAAAATAAAGTTGTTGTTTTTTTCCCCCAAGGGTAAAGGTCTTCAAATCGCCAATTTCTGCCGATTTAAAAGGTACCTGTGGATTTTTTTCTGTAAACAGAAGTGTTACTCACACAAACACATTGCATGAATCCATGAGGTCTAACAAAAGTGTTTCTCATAAAACATTTGTAGGTTTCAATATTTTGAAACCTACCATCTTCTTCTTCCCTGTTCTTTGCTACATTCCTTGGCGCGTTACTACCACCAGCTGCTGATCAGTGGAAAAGCATAAAACTGCAGGGAGCAATCACATCGCCTGCGTGGGATTGTACACACTTTTGCGTCCTCATCTGCAAGCACAAGACTCAAACATAACAGCAAGCTGCTCAAATACTCCACAGGGTGCCTCAGATTTTTGGTGATAAAAGCGTTGAAACATTAAAATAGAAAATTTCAAACGAAAATGTCTTTTTACAGAAATAATATCCCAACTGAAGACTGAAAGTTCATTCTTGACCTCGAACATAGTAGTTTGACAAAAAAAAAAAAAAATCCTCATAACTCAACGTCCACTTACTAGCTTTTCTGGAACTTTTAACCGCATCTCACAGTCAGAAGAGTGGAGACGGGATTGAAAGCTCTGGAAAAAGCTAGTAAATGGACATTGAGTAATGATTTTTAGCCACTCTAGTGTCGTGGCTCTAGGGATGGCAGTGTCTGTCGGTCCGTCCGCCGCTTTGGTCCAGACTAAAATATAACAGCTCATGATCCCCAGAGGATGAATCCTACTGACTTCTCCTCTAGCGCCATCATCAGGTCAAACTTTCCCATCAGCCTCAGCTCTACTTTGTGCTTAGTGCTAATTAGCAAATGTCCCAGTTGCTCAAGATAATCCCCAGACTGGTTTTACAATTTTATAACTTTTGGAAAAACTGGGTGAACTGGTCCTTTAAAATGTAAAAAAAATATTATTTTTATCCAAAGGCTCTGTCGACATGAGAAGGTAACTAACCAATGTTTCCACATCAAACTAATAATAGCTCTGCCAGTAAATGACTTCCTGTCTATTAAAGAATTAAAACAGTAATTTAGATCATAAGACTGGAGGAGAAAGAGATTGAGGAGAGGCAAAGCTTTCAGGTTTTACAGTAAATACAACTAATATCAGATGAGTACGTACACACACACACACACACACACAGGTTGGTTTGTAATTAACCTGTAGAAAAAGGGGATTATTGCTTCCTCGACGCATTCCTTTCCTATTACAACGCACTCGCAGGACTGAAGTGGATAACAGCATCAGATACTCTTTCACAAGCTCCAATGTGAAATCATTAATGAACATCACATCCGCTACTGCGACCACTGATGCGGTTTACAGCCTGAAGACTTTGCGGTGCCGTAGCTTCACACTCCTCGTGTTCTCTGAGCAGAGGGAGGCCGCAGACTGAGTGTCAAACAGGACACGACACACCAGAGAGTGCAAAAGTTATACAAGCCCTCAGCAAAGTTTCTGGAGAAGACCTGGCCTCTCTCCACTACTTCCTGTAACAGATTTTGTGTCGGAGTCGTACCCCTGATCTGCCGGCTCCGGGCACGGTGGACCAGAAGAAGCCTCTCCAGTCGGCGTCCTCAAAGATGTACGGCAGGATGCGGGTGAGCAGGCGGGTGCAGTTCAGGACAATCTGGCGCTGTTTCTCTGAGGGGCAGCCGGAGTCTGCACCCTGGACCAACCTCTCCACGGCCTGAGACAAAAGCACATGTGGAAAACTTTAAGACTGTACTGATGCTTTAAAGTCAGGCGTCTACTCATTTATGATTTTAATTCCACAGATATATCTTTTTAGTAAGATTCTGTGTTCAACCTTTTCAAAAATGAAAAGATATCCTCTCTGTCCTTTACCACCAAACTTAAGCAGGTCTCCCACGCATACTGTCACATCTGTATCTCCAAAACTTAAAGCAATTCAATTAAAAACATTTTTTTTTTAAAGATTTTCACAGACAGCAAAGATAGGAGTCCCTCAGCCACCGGTGGGTCAGTCATTAAAACCTCACGCTGTGCAGCCAAACCTTGTTCAAATCCGCAGAACTTCATCTTGAATTCTAGTGGAGATCCCAAAGTTTCCAAATACCAAATATAATAGGCTGAATTTTGGGAAATGTGCATAAAACGATGCACAAGACAGTTAGAAAACTTACATTTGATGGAATGGTGCAGCTGTAAGAAACATGTAGTTTTAGGTTTGAAGGTTTCACTCAGATTAAACATCATATTGCTTCACTCAAGAGCTGAAACACATTCATTTACTTTCTTGCTGAGAGTTAGATGAGAAGATAATATTACAATACCAAAATCAGCCTACCAGCACCTCTAAGGTTCACTAATTAACACATTAGATCTTGTTTGTTAAATCTGTACAGAAACCTAAGTGTAAAAAACATATGTTGTGGTTGCCTGGCAACCTCACGTTGACGACAAGACTCCAGGAAGTCACTGCACCCGACCAAGAAATGATAAGACATGGGCTAGCCGTTTCCCCCTGTTTCCAGTCTTTATGCTAAGCTAAGCTAACGGTCTCCTGGCTGTAGTTTCATATTTACCATACAGACATGAGCGTGGTGTCGAACTTCTGTTTTTATTTTGTGCAAAAAAAGTGAATGAGCGTATTTCCTCAAAAGGCAAAGTATTCCTTTAAATACTGCCACATTTTCCTATAGTGCCGACACGATTCTTGAATTTCAGTAAGAAACCAAAACAATACTTTTTTCGAAACGCTTCTTTGAGGAACTTTTTTTTTCTACAAAACTTTTTTAAATTTAGCAAAAGAAGGCAAAGTGCTCAAATGTTAAACGTTGTAAAAACACAAGCAGCTGTGCAAGAACTTTGCCTAAATAGAAAAGTCTGAAAGTGGCGACATTTTGACTTAAATCAGGAACTATTTGATCAATAAGTAAAGATTTCGACTCTGAGCTGACAGTGTTTGATACTCTGTGCCGCGGACGCACGTTGCAGCACCTACTCAACCGGTATTTTTAATGACTTTATCTCAACTACAAATCTTTTCCTTGTTGCAAGAAATGTAGGATCTCATGTCTCGCTCTCTCTTTGTCTCTTCTGCTGAACATTTTTATTTTCAGCCAGGTCTTTAAAAAAAAAAAAAACCCCATCTGCTTTACTCAAATAACCACTGAACTTCGACAAACACTGATGTGTGTAACACTTAAAGTGTGGGAACAACAAACAGCAGCATTCCTTTGACTCGGACTGTATCCAGGATGGAGAGCAGCTGCGCTAAGACGACACATTGGACTCCTCGCAGCTAACATCTGAAACACGGCCTCCTGTAGAGTAACCCCTCCTTCCTCTGGTCACCTTGTAGCAGAGGGTTGCCAGGTTGGACGGAGACTCCTCTCTGACAGCTCTGATCTCTGCCGCCGGCACCAGAGCGAAGACGTCCTGGACGGTGGTGGAGGAGTCGGCCCAGAACTGATCCCAGAAGACATCGTCTGTGGCTTCTACAGGCTGCAGGAGAGGACACACACACCAACACATCACTTTGTATACAGCATGTCTGTGTGTGTGTGTGTGTGTGTGTGTGTGTGTTTTTAACATGATCCCAGACCACAGCAGCCACATCACTGAGCGCTGACCTCGGGATGAGGACAGCAGTCGTGATTCTGCACCCGCTATTGAATATATTATTCACAACACAGCTGCCAAATATAGTCAAATGAAAACAGAATGTAATATTACTTTCTACATCATCCGAGCACTCGTGTGTATGATTGTGTTAATGTCTTTATGTTATTTTAATGTCTTCTTAAATTATTTACCTTAATTTATTACTCCCTAAATTTCATAAAGTTTTTTACTGTTTCCTGTTTTCTCTGACTTTGTGTTGTGTTTTTGTATTATAAAGCAGTTAAAACCAGCTCCGCCTCGAGCAGCTACAACAGTAAAATGCAGCTCTAACAGTGATGCATCAGGATTAACAATCTAATAATGTCATTAATTATAATAATAATAATAATAATATTATATAATATCAGTCACAGGGGACATTTTCCTGCATGAGTACTTTTGATACTTTAAGTACATTTTGCTGATAATACTTCTGTACATTTACCTAAATAGGATTTTGAATGCAGGACTTTTATTTGGAGTATTTTTACATTGTTGTATTGACACTTTAACTTTTTTTAAATAAAGATGATTATTATTAAACCCTGCAGCCATCAGCTGTGTCTTTTTGTAGTTGTTTGTCTTCACCTCTGCTTGGAAGCTTCCTTAAGGTTACTCCAATAAACAGCTTGAATAGTGTAATTATTATCATTATCAATTAATCGATTAATCGTTTGGTCTATAAAACGTCAGAGAATAGTGAAAAATACCTATTATAATAGTCTTCAAACAACATTTTTTGTCTCACCAACAGTCCACAACCCAAAGATATTGAGTTTACTGTGATGTATTTTTACTTGAAAAACCACTTAAACAATAAAATCGATTAGCAGAATAATTGCAGATTACGTTTCTGTCGATCAACTAATCGATTATTCAACTAATCATTTCAGCTCTAAATATAGGAATGTGAGATGCGACAGTCAAACATTAAAATCAGCACATAAATAGTTCGGACACATGTAGGACACTAAATACCCACATCAGGGCAGCAATTAACGATACTTTTCATTAACAGTTAATCGGACAGTTATTTTCTCGATTAACTGATTAATCATTTGTCTTAAAATGTAAAAAACGTTTAAATGTCTTGTCCAAACACCAAAATACATTCAGGTTTACTATCAAAACAAAAATATTTTTAAAATGACTCAAATGCCGACTAACTGTCTGTCGATAGCCTCGTCTAATAATGGACTAACTGTTGCAGCTTTAACCCGCACACACACAGCAGGCTGGATCAACTGTTATCTAGTTATTCCACCTTAAATGCACCTGTCAGGGAAACGCGTTTCTTCCGCCTGCTGCAAAACTAATTAAATTCAACATTTGTCAAGTCACATGTTCAAGTTATTTAAGGATCATTTCACTAAATAAACAAATGGGAAAGACTCAAATTCTCCAAAGGCCAAAAATGAGTGTTTCCAGTGTCTTAAACAGCACAAATACTGGAAGACAAAATCAACATTTGATGAGATATGTTAGTGTTTTGTCTGGAAATCACCAATATAACCTGCCTGCAGTGTTTCCCTTGTTTTTTCTCTCTACTTTGTGTCATCTGGGCTTCAGCTGAGGCTACCATCTGGCACACCAACTTTATCTCCACAGGCTGAAATTAAAACCACAAACCGACGCGCTCAACGTACGTTTCTGTGTTTTACACTGTTTTATTGTTAAAAAAAACCGACCTGTGTTTTGGTTGTGAGCTGAATCACCGCCTTCCTGAAGTGAAGTCTGCTGTCGGCGTTTCCCATTTTGTGTCACAAACCAGCTCCTGCCTGCGTGGATCCGCGTTAACACTGAGTCGCAGTAAAGGAGGATAATCTCCCTCATCCACCGCTGCGCTGCGCTCCCGCGGCCTTCAGGAGCTGCTCGGAAACTCCAGCTTCAAGCGTGTGCATGCCAAAACTAGATGTTGCTGCTGTTGTTTTTTTAAGCTTGTAACTGACAAAATGCTTACGTCGTGGTTGTGTTTATTTTGTGCTGACACAAAGAGGAGGAAAAATGTGAATATGTAATAATAACTTTTGTATGATTTAGTTTTAATTTTTTTTATACATATCGACCCACATCGATCGATCTTGACAATGACCACCGTAACAAACTCACAATATAAAAACAAAACAATAAAAAAAGAAGAACAAACAGACAAACAGACAAACCAAAAACTAAACACACAGTAAAACACAGCCCCGGGCCAGAAAAATACCACAGCTTCACACAGAATCATAGAATAACAATAAATAATAATAAAAATAAACCTTATGTATGTAGCACCTTTCAAAACAAAGTTACAAAGTGCTTTACACGGGAAAACAAAATGAAAACAATCCAGCACAACAATTAAATACAAAAATAAAATCAGGCAAAATAAAGTATAAGAGAGTTAAATTAAATTAAATACCCAAAAAATAAAATAAGAAAAAAACCCAGTAAAACAAACAGATAAAATACATAAAACATTAGAAAATAAAAAATAAACCTTTGGGCTAACATTAACAAAAGGCTTTTTGCTTTAAAGATGGTGGTTTAAATTATGTTACTGCTTCTACAAGAATGACCTAAAATAATGTTACACACCATATTTGAGTTAAACAAAATCTGTCTTTGTTGTTTCTACTGTATGTCTGCTCAAGATATAATAATTCCGACGGCCCTTAAAGGTAGCATAAACCAAGCAGGATCCAAACTTGACGACTTCCGGGATCCTAATGTACATATTTGCTTTCATTCACATTATAAATTGGATAAAACAGCCCTGCTTTACATGTAGGTCAACGATTCAGATGCAGGTATGAAGACTGACACACTCAGATCTTCATCCCCATCATCCCCATCATCCTCATCATCATCACCTGTATCAGCACATTACATCATGTCATGTGTAGTTTATGGTAGTTTTATTTTCTGAAGTACAGATTCATACAAAACGAGGCCGTGGACAGTGGATGGACACTTCAGGTACAATCAGGATAAATAGCTCTGATGTTCATAGAGCAACAGTGACATCCAGTGAATTCATCAGACGCCATACTCTGTATATACTTTAGATTTATGTCACTGATTATTATTTTGGTTGGTTTTAATTTAAGTTCAAATGTATTAAGTGAAAGTTGGTATTTTCATGTCTAAAATTAAATTACACTGCAAATCAAAGAAAATATGAAAGAAAAATGAGATTTAAATACATTGTTTCTCTTTTTTCTTGTCTTATAAAATATTTAACAACTGCTCTTCGACTGTCTGGCATTGTTTTTGTTTTTGTACGCACTACTCTCTTCTGTAAGGCAAGGCAAGTGTACTTATATTTATTCATTTATTTTATTTGTAAAGGGGGCCGTGTACAATATTAAACATACATGTATTGCACCAGAGTTAGCTTAAAGCTAATTTTCGTCTGCAAAATTAAATTAAAATTAATTTTAATTAAAACATCCACACACTGATAGGACAGCGCCAGACAAACTAGACAAACAAGACAAGACACATAATGCAAAGTTACACAGAGTGGTACATCTCACACACACACACACACACACACACACACACACACAATGAAGAAATCACTTAAAGTAGAATGAACTTCAATAAATAAACTGAACCCTGACAGGAAGCTGGTGTGCAGCATCGGAGCTAAACGCAGCAGATTCAGGCAGTTACGCAGTAAAATGTGCCAAAAGATGGGTGAGCATGCGCAGTATTCGTGCTAAATGACGGTTCGAGCTGTCGCTGGGCTCTGCAGTGGGATTCAGGCTGAAGGCCCCCGTCGTAAACCCACTGAGCCGTCTGACAGGTGGCACCAACCCTGAAACCGGCTCCACAGTTTCATCTGACTGCCACGGCCCGCTCGGTAGTCCAGCCATCATCCCTGCTCATCTAGCTCCACAGGTCTTACAAATAGTAACTCAGAGAGTTCTCCATGCCACTGTCTGACCTCTAAAGCGTCCTTGAATCTTATCCTCACTTAAGCAAAGAGCAGATACTCTACTCCTGCCTTGTATCTGCACTGCGTCTGCTCAGGTTAAACTACAGTGACTGGCCCGGCTGGCTTGAATGGCAACTTGGTGTGAATGCCACGGCCCGCTCAGTAGTCCAGCCACCATCACTGTGTATCTGGTTCCACTAGTCCACGACCTAGAAACCCCTCTGGTATGAGACAGCTTGGACCGGTCTCACCAAAGAAACAAACATGGTTTCAGTATGAATGTGTGTGTGAATGTAAGAGTGCAGGTAAGTCTGCAGGGGGATCAGGTGGGTCCCCTCAATAACTGGTGTTTCATTAAGTCGGGCCCACGACAAGAAGGCTCAACAGAACCACCCCCCTCTCTAACTTTTTGTCAAAGAAACGCATATTTAATAACGCAGCTGTTAATCTTCTGTGCCGGTGATTTAACTGGGAGAGTTTCGTGATGAAGAGCTCCAACTGTGAGTCAGGTAACACCGTCTGCGGGGGAAATGAGCGGGAGCCAGGGGGGCCCAAATATGCTCTTCCCACTTTGCAACTCTACTACGTCAGTATTGTCACAGTGACACAATCAACAAACTAGCTCAGGCCATCCAGCCCTTCTTTGATACACTCACACAACAACTATGTTAGTAATTATTAAGACTCTAGATACAAAACATAATATTCACATACAATTAGAACATCAGATGCAACAAATTAAGGCAGAAACAAACAAGCAAAGAAGAAAAACCATAAATGAATCAAATGTTTATTAGTCAAATTCAGATTTCTTTTGTTTCAGTTGCATCTGTTTGTGAGGCAGAAGTGGTCTACCTTTCCTCTCAAGCACAACTTACTAACACTTTTTTATTTTCAAATCGAACAGTGTTTCTGTTTCCAAATGCCCAAGCATCGTCCACATTTAGAACCTGTCTGTAAAAAACATTGTGCTGAATAATACTCCAAAAACATGTTGCAGACACCTTGTGACTTTACGTCAAAGACACACCCGTTAAGGACTGAAACCATTTCTTCTTCATGTGGTGATTATTAGCACACAGTAGTATCAGTTACCCAATTGTGGCGTCACTGGTGAGCGTTCCTGAGGTGTCACACGGTGTGGAAACCAACATACTGCAGGTTTGTGATGTCCACTCATAAACTTATTTTATTCTTCATCCAGATTCATTTCAATCCAGATTCTGTTAAATTCCCCATATAAGCACCTGCATGTACAACCTGACACCACGGCTTACTGATATGCTTCGTGGGAATTTGACACAGTGGATCAACAACGCTTACTCATCCACTCGCCCTGCAAACAGCTATTTCTTCACACCACATTAAGTGGGCCGGCCTGTCGAGGAACTCCTCCCTGCACGCGGCAAACAAAACAGGAGGAACCCTGAGGAGTGCACCATACAGCTCTCTGCCAGCACCCTCATCCTGTTTGGACTGCAGTCCGTGCAGAGAGGCAACATGATGACGAAGAGCAGCTTTGGTGTTCTGCTTTGCACCCTGGCAGCACTGGCAGCAGCTGAAGCAGTGAGGACAGTTTTTATCTTGTACTGAAATGTTGCATTTATTTTCATGAGACTTTATCAGATGTTTTGTGCTTTTAGGGATTATTGAGAGAAAGAAGAGGGCAGGCATTTTCTTCCTCCTCCTCCTCCTCCTCCTCCTCCTCTCTGTTTCGTCCTCCTCCTTTGAAAGTTCAGGTGAGCAACTCTACCTTTGTCAAGGCTCTCTGATACTGTACATGTACAATTTCATCATTTCATTTATTATTCAGGTGGGTTCTGCCTTAACGGAGGCACCTCTGTCCCATCCTTGACTACCGGTGAACACATGTTTTGTTTGTGTGCTGACGCTTTTGAGGGGAAACACTGTGAAACAGGTGAGAGGCTTAACTGCAAACCAATTCGCATTCATCTTTTTCACATTTGTAATCGAGTCACCCTGCCGTTCCTTTAGCGAAACGTGGCCACTGCTACGAGGGTGTAGGGCTGTTCTACAGAGGCACAGTGTCTAAAACAGAGAGTGGGCGAACATGTGAGGCGTGGGATTTGAACACCAGGGAGCAGTTCATGTCTTCAGATGTCAATTCAGGGAGGCACAACTACTGCAGGTAGGCTGCCATAACTCAAAATCTACATATATATATAACCTGTAAATATTCAGACAGTCTTGTTTTTGTCCTGTACTTCACTGGATTTGAAATGTTACTATTACTACGTGGGCGGCTGGAGCTCAGGTGGAGTGTGAACAGACCGAGACTGAAACCTGTTGCTGCAGATGTGTGGACTGTACGTAGGGGGGGGGACTGAAAGCCACTTTGGACAAAAATGTCTGCCAAATGAATGTGATACTAGTAACAGTACCGGTACAACAAAATGCAGTTTAGCATCTAACAAGATAGTGGACACAGTAGCAAAAGAGCATTTAGATACCAGGAAGTAAATCTAGAGAGACGCTGGGTCTCACATCCTGTACTGACGTTAAAGTGTTGCCTCTCAGCTGTCACCTGAATGTGTCTGAATCCACATCAGATGAACTGTGTAGCCCATATAAAACACATAGCCAATGGGCCTGTGCTGTACTGTAACCCAAATATGGATGTAAGCAGCCCAAAAAAAACAACTTTCCAGCCCCTGAAAATGTGGTTTATATCCAAAGTATTTCTCTATAACATTATATTCAAAGTTTAGTAACTGCTCATTGTAAGAAGCTGATTGAGAAACTGTTTTCAGGGCATTTAAAGCTAAAATCCATCACTTATAGCTCCTTACTTATTGTTTAATTTCAAATCCAAAGTGCTGGAGTACAGAGGCAACTCCTCTATATAATTAATATCTTTGATTTGATGTGTTTCCCCCCACAGAAATCCTTCCTTCAGACGGCGTCCGTGGTGTTACGTTTGGAAAAACCAGCAGCTGGGGTGGGAGTATTGTGCTATTCCACGTTGTAGCTTTGATTCATGTAAGTGCATTCTCTCTTTGCAGTCTTCCTAGAAAATCTAAACCACAGTGCGCGTTTCGTCCTCGTTGAAAACTCTCTAATCTTGTAGCTCCGGCCCCGCCCGCACCTGCGCCCACGGAGCCGCAGCCAGGTAAATCACCTGCCTCACTGAACTCATTCTACCCCCATTTTCACGCGACTGTTTTGAACTTGGTTTCACCCCCCAGCTGCAGAGCTCACGTGTGGCCAGCGCACCAGGAGAAAGCAGATGAAGATCGTCGGTGGAACAGTTGCCACTGTTGAATCCCACCCGTGGGTTGCTGCCATATTTTGGCACAGCAAATCCAAGGAGGTGTTCCGCTGCGGGGGGAGTCTGATCTCAGCCTGCTGGGTCCTCACAGCTGCCCACTGCTTTCCCGACGGGTAGGGAGCGAGATCCCTTACCGTAACCCCGGCAGGTGCCGCGGAGCCGCAGGGTGACGGGACCTTTCTTGTGAATTTGTGTTTCAGCTCCCACACCGAAGGGCAGCGCTTCTCTGTCGTCCTGGGGAAAAATGCTCTGAATGACAGCGACCCGGCGGTGGAGCAGACTTTCAGGGTGGAGGAAGTCATCGTCCATGCGGGGTTTGACAACAGCCAGGGGGACTTCAACAATGACATCGGTATGAACACGTCTTTAGACGCTTCAGTATTGATGATTTAATGCAGTTAAAGCAGTAATTCCTTAATACCTGTTTTGCAGCCCTGCTGAAGCTGAAGGCCCAGCGTGGGAAGTGCGCAGAGGAGAGCAGCTCGGTGAAGACTGTCTGCCTGCCGCCGCCTCAGGACAGCCTGCAGCCGGGGCTCACCTGTGAGATCGCCGGATATGGAAAGGAGAAACACGGTGAGTAATGTCCTCTGAATACTTTTGTCCTGTCTGTCTGTGAAGTGGACACGTGTGATGTCATTCCAAAACCAAACGCAATGGGTTTTCCCCAAAATTGTTGCCACAAAGCTGGAAGGACACTATTGTCTAAAATACTTCTTATTTCCCTGAAGTGGAACTAAGGAACCCAAATTACATTAAAGTATATGTACAGAGGTGTCCACATACATTTGGCCATATAGTGTATTTCTTTGCAAATGAGTCATTTTCTAAGCTAGTTATTTTTATCACTAATCACTTGTACACGATAACATTATTATGATTTTACACTAGTAAAAGTCTAAAACAATATGACCAAAAGTATGTGGACAGGGGTGTCCACATACTTTAGGCCACATAGAGTAAGTCCTGCATTTGAAGTTTTACTAAAACGAGTATCAAAAATATATTATAAAGAGGTACTGAAAGACGAAAGGAAAGAAAGAATAAACCTCAATAGGGAAGCCATAAAAGAAAGTTGAAACAACTGTTTTTCCCGAAAACTTGACATTTTGGATATAAAAGGTTTAAACCCCACAACAGCCATATTTCACTCATCTTATCTCATGTGTGGCAAAATATATATATATATATATATATATATATATACTATTAAAGATCCACTTATTAGCTTCTCTGAGCTTTCAGCTGCATCTCACGGTTTTCTTCAGCGAATGGAGCTGAAGAAAGAACATGGAGGCCATTCTCATCTGAAGCCAAAGATCCTCCTTGAACCAAGAGGATTTCCCCCCATGTATGACACCAGAGCCATGTGAAGAACATGAGAAGCAGCTGAAAGCTCCAGAAAGCCAGAGCTTGGACCCTTTGAGCTTAAAGTATTTAATTACATACAGTAAACTGTTCCCAAACGTCAAGAAGGAATCTTCCATGATCAAAGTTATCTCATGTTCATATCTCATAGTAAAAGTGAAACCGCAGTGTAACTCCGACCATCAGAGAAATGGAGGAAAAGTAGAACATAAAGCACCAGCATCCTAAAACTGCACTTAAAGTAAATGCAATTAGTTCTTTTCTACCTCTAATAATAATTGTATGTATTTTACAAACCATAATAATCTGGTTTTAACAGCTTTTCTTCTTTCAGGTTTGTGGTACAGGTCTCAGTACCTCAGAGAGGCTCAGGTGATCCTTCTCGCTGACGATGTGTGTCGACACGAGGACTATTATGAAAATATGATCACTGACAACATGTTTTGTGCCGGTCGCCCCGACTGGAGCCAGGATGCCTGCGAGGTATTCACCACAAGTCCAAACTCGATCTGGCTTTGCTTCCATGGATCAGATTGTTGATTTTCCTTTTAATGCTGCTCGTCTCACCCAACAGGGAGACTCGGGAGGGCCTCTGGTGTGCGAGGTCGACAACAGGCTCTTCCAGTTTGGCGTGATCAGCTGGGGCGAAGGCTGCGCGAAGGAGTTTCGACCCGGCGTTTACACCAGAGTGACCAATTACAACCAATGGATAGAAGAGAAGACGGGGCTGTCATCCATCGCTGCTGCTGGCACCACGCTGCCTCTGAAGTGACCCCAAGACAGGAACCGTTACAGGAGAAAGATGGCAATATGTTTTTATTTTTCTTAACAAATCCCATGAAAAGACCAAAACCAACAATGAATTGATCCGACTAACAAGTAGGATCAATCATTTTTGTGTATCTAAGACCTGATGTATCTTATTCCTCTGTGCCATCGAGCTCCATTGGTGTCCAAAAACTGTTAACAAGACTGCAGCCATGCTAGCAGCTCTGTGAGGCTGTACTTCAGAGGTAGATACTAACGTCAATGCTAAAATGTTCACAGTGACAATGCTAACATGCTGATGTTTGGCAGGTATCGTGTTTACCCTTAGCACTATCTTAGTTTAGCGTGTTAGCATGCTAACATGTGTTAATAAGCAGTAAACACAAAGTACAGCTGAGGCTGGTTTTAGTTTTGCGGGTATTTGTTCATAAACCAAAGCACTGGACAAATGAGACATTTCACTTAGAGCCGGAAATGTCAACCTGCCGGTGGCACGAGATGAAAAGCGATGAGCTCACAAAGCTATTAGGATACATCATCGGGGAACCACGAATGTCTGTACAAACTTTCATGGCAATCCATCAAGTGGTTGTTGCAGAAATAATGTAAAATGTACACGATTTTACTTAAATAGCTAAAACTTGCAAAAACACTATTATGGTCCTTTTACCTATTTTTCAAGCTTTGTTTTTTTATACTGAAATTTCATTTCAATACGTACAATATAGCTTTGTCTCTGCTGTGTCAGGGTATTTCATACTGATACAGTAGTTCTATGGTATTTGGTAATTGGGTACTACTGGTATAGATATTTTTCAGATATAGGATTTATTTTTATATATTTTTTTTTAGATTATCTTTGTAGATTTTCTTCACAAAGTTTTTTCAGAGATGTTTTTGTTCACATTGTCATGGTTTTGGGTTTGTGTTCTGTTATTTCCTGTTTTATTTTGGTAAGAGTTCTCCCTCATGTGTCTGGGGTAGTTTTACTTCCTGCTTGTGATTAGTTTGCTTGCCCTCATTGGTTCCACCTGTGTCTCGCTGTCTCCCCTACCTGAGTGTATTTAGTCTCCCTTTGTTCGGTGTCACGTCAGCGTTGAACCAGGTGTCAAGCGTCCCGGCCTTTGCTGCTCGTGTTTTCTTGGACGTTTTCTTGTCTTGTGAATTTTGGATTTAGTCTTCTACCTGTTGGACTCTATTCTATCAGAATCAGAAATACTTTATTGATCCCCGAAGGGAAACTCTTTGTTACAGCAGCTCGCCTTTACGTCAGTGCACACAGGAGAAAGTACTAGCAAAAAATATAATACAATACACTATAAAAACACTATAAAAACAGGTCAGAAAATAAATAAGTACCAGGTGGGTATAAGTATAAGTATAAGATAAAATAAGTTGCCTCTTCATCTGCTGTCCTGGTTGGTTCATCTCTGCCTGCCTTAATTAAAAAGCAATTGTGAACTTTATTAAATCATCTATCTGCACCAGCTCTGCCTCCTAGTCTGTATTTGGGTCCAGTTTTTCTTGTTTGACACTAAACGTAACACACATTGTTGCTTTAAATTAATTCATTTATTAAAAGAGTAGCCCAGCAGTTTAGTATTGCACTGTCATGAACTTGGGATCATCTCAACTATACTGTCACATAGTTTGTAGTAAATATACGTATACCTACTTCTACTATACAACCTTTGATTCATCACTTTTCAATACAATCCTGGATTTTTGATGTTATTGCATCATTTTGTACATTTCTTATATTTTTGTATGTTTTTTCACCAAAGACCACATTGTACATAACGCTGGTTTAACACTTGCATGAGTAAATCAATAAATTGTACAAATATCTAACTTGAAATAAATCAAACTGACATGTCACCGATGAAGCATTTTCACACCTGTAAATAAGTCAAGATGCTATTTCACCGAAAACTTCACAAGTGATATTATATGATCACTACCTTTCTCCATCTGCATGTACTGGTTCCCCAATAATGCTCCATCACAGTGTTTTTAGAGCCTGAATAGTTTTTATAGAATTGTTGCTTTAAGACTGTTTTAAGTAAATGTTGCTTAGTTAGAAGAGACATAAAAAGCCAGTTTACATTCTTTAAACTTGACAGAAACGTCTGTTAGCCTCTCTATAGGGAAATTCATTCTGACTAAATGCTTTCAGACGCATTTAAAGCTCAGTGTTTGTTTGAGTTCTTTGGACAAATATGTAAGTTTTCAACCGACTGAGGTGATTTCACTCCCTCTGTGGTTAAAGGTGTATTAATGACCAGTAGCGTTTGTGGTGAGCAAAGACATACGCGTCCTGCAGCGGTGGAATGTAACTAAGTACAAATCTGAGATACTTGAGTATTTCCATGTTATGCAACTTTATACTTATAAATATTGTACTTTTTACTCCTTTATATATTTGTTTAACAGCTTTAGTTACTTTTCACATTACAATTTTTCCTACCCTTCCTGTCCAGTGAAAACCACGTATCTCCAAATGTGGAGATTTTGAATGTCTGTTAAACTATTAAAAACCCTCTCGGATCAGCTGGAAAACGCATCGTCACAAAGCTGAAAACAGGCAGTTTTTCTGATACGTGGTTCTCACAGGACGGCGACGCTACAAACACATGATGATCTTATAGACCATGATGCATTGCTGTAGATTAAACTACCCAACAGTATATAAAGCAGTTAAAATGAGCTCAACCTGAAACATCTGCAGCAGTAAAATGCAACACACACATTACTGCAGCAGGAACATGAATCCAGAATCATCAGATATAATAAAACACTGACAGGGAACAGTGAGGTAGTACTTTCATTGTGGTATTGTTACTTTTACTTGAGTAAAGGATCTGAATACTTCTTCCACCACTCGCCTCCTTCCCTTGTTGAATCAGCTTGAAGGAGAAGGACCCTCTCAGACTTACTCTTTTCTTTGTATTGACTTCTTCTTTATTCAAACATTATGTTGAATCATCATCAACATCTCAGCTTACAGCTTCATCGGGGACAAATGAAAGTAATGCGTTAGAAACCACTTTATATGCATTTTCAGTCAACATGTGCAAGGCATCCTGTAGGATAATTACACCATCCAGTAATCAAGCCATCACCTGTGTCGCCTGCCTTTTGATTTTTACCATTTCAGCACCATCTTGTGGTCAGATCTAAAACATCAGGTGAACAGACAATAGATCCTTTAATAGCAACAGTTGAAAAAGTACTCGGATAAAATGGTCTAAAAATACTCCATTATAAAATTATAAAAGTCCTGAGTTCAAATGTTACTTTAGTAAAAGTACAGAAGTATTACAAGCAAAATGTACTCAAAGTATAAGTAGGTAAAAGTACTCATTATGCAGAATTGAACTTGGCTTTATCCAACGTTCAGATTTTTGTTCTGGAAATGTGAGCAAATGAGTGCATTTTTAATTAGATAATGCCTCATTTGCATATTTAAACATAACATTTCAGAAAACTTGTAATACAAAAAATAATTGTCTTCTATGTAAGTAATGTACTGGGGAAGTTTCATGGTGATATCTATTAATTAAATGTATTACCATATTAACCTGTAGTGTCTCCCCTGCAGTAAAAGTACTAACACCACACTGTAAAAAGTCCTGTGTTGAAAATGTTACTTAAATAAAAGTATAATCAGGAAAATGTCATCATCATCATCAGGTTATTATTCCTCGTGCATTAATGTAAAGCAGGATGTTGCTGCTGCAGCTGGTGGAGCTGGAGCTCATGTTGAACCGGTTTGTATCGGACTGCAGCTGATGATGCTTTTCATTCTGGATCCATCTGCTGATTCTTTTCTCCGTCGATCGATTGATTGCAGCTGCAGCTGCTCTTGTACATGTTCATATGTTTTGTGTGCAAAAATCTTCATTTGTAAAGTAACTAGTAACTAAAGCTGTCAAACAAACACATATGGTGAAGCAAAAGGTACAGTATTTCTACCTGAAATGTAGTGGAGTAGAAGTATAAAGTGGCACGAGATTAAAATACCCAAGTACCTCAGATGTGTACTTTAGTACACAACTTGAGAAAATGTACCTAGTTACATTCCACCATTGGTGCCAGTGTTGGCCAACCACCTTTTTAACGTCCCAGTGTATTCTATAAAGAAAGAAGGCTCAGCTTGATGTCTGTCTTTATATGATTTGACCACAAGATGGTGCTAATGTGGTAAAGACTGAAGAAGGGAAACAGCACAGGTGACTCAGATGATGACTTGATTACCGGATGCTGTTATTATTCTTGTGTTTGTTGATTGAAAATGTATATAAAGTGGTTTTCTGTTTGTCCTCTGATGAAGGCAGCAGCTGTTTGAATAAATGAGAACGTGTGTGTGTGTGTGTGTGTGTGTGTGTGTGTGAGTGTGTGTGTGGTCTTCCTCCTTCAAGATGGCCACCAGCACACAGTTAATGGGGTTTAATGGGTTCTCATTGCTTACCATATATAATAAAATAATCCTACAGGGATTTTTGTGAGTCATTGATGCTCGTCGTTGTCTCTTTGTACAGAGAAAGTGTGTTTGGCAAACAGAAAAGCATAGTTATTTGGGTGTTTCTGTGACTGAACTTAATGAGCTGCACTTAATGAATCTACAGCGACTGCAATTACGACTGTGACTCTCCATAGCCAATTTAATTTATTTTACCTCCTGGTGAAGAAATACTGTGCACACTGCACGTTCATGTGCTGCATTTGTTCGAGCTGACGCTAATCACGTTAACATCTGAGTGAAATTGTGAAATTAAGCCACCTCCCTTGTTTGGAGACACAAAGGAAACACATTTCAAATACTCAACATAGTGTGCGAGTTCTGTGCACAGCACCTTTTTATTGCAGAAATATATAATAACACATAGGAACAAAGATGATGTACCAGGGTTCATGAAACATGAAGAAAATAAAACAAAGGCTTCAGAAGTTCACAAGATTATGTTATAAAATGTACATATATTTTTAAGGCTTTGCAGATATTATATTGCAAGAGCAGATACTGTAGGAAAATAACTGAAATATATATTAAGTATCAACATTTACTCATTATGTTGACAGAAAAACAAAATTCAGGTGGCATCGTTATATTTCTTATAAAACATATTTGCTGTTGCAAATTAGTAGTACATACACATAAATCCTAGAAGACCGGGTTGGGCTTTGGGGTTGATAGAGTGCGGAATGGTTTAGATGAGTTGTTGCATTACATTTTTTAACGTTTTAAACGTGGTTTTGTGTTATGTACTTTTATGGAATTGAACTATGAAATTTTGCCAAGATGACAAAAAGACTGATTGCTTTTGTTCTGATTTGCAGACATGATAAGATCTCTTTGAAAGTCTTTTTGGGTCTCTGTGTTTTTTTGCATCTCTTTGTGTCTCTTTCAGGAACAGATACTGGTGCAGGCGAATCGGGCTCGTTTAGTAATCCATGTGTATGTGACTGTGTGAATGTCTGTTATTCCCTTTGATGGACTGGCGACTTGTTCAAATGTTCCCCATCCCTCCCATCCAGTCCATGCTGGAACAGGTTCCACACACAGAAACCAGGTAAAAACAGTAAGAAGGCTGTCGCATCAAGTGCTCATTTACCAACTTTTGGCACATGAAACGTTATGAAATGCACTCTAACACGCGCACACTGTGACAGTCTCTCTTCAGCGAAAAGTGAAAAGACTGACATGTAAGAGATGCATAATTATTGCCAAATGCCATAATTTGTTCTGTCAGAGGAACCGGTTCAGGAGGCTTCATCTACGCTTCCTGACGGGTGTGACTGCTACTCTGCAGTCTTTCCAGACATTCAGGTATTTCACCTGGCAACTGTCAGCCACTGAGGGCTACTGGCTTGTCGCCTGTGCAAGGAGTACTTTTCCATCTTGTGCCAGAGGGATCATCAGTACTGAGTCGTTTAATTCACATTAGACACATCGCTTAATGTTTCTATCCTCCAGTCTATTTCACTGTGGCTATAGACTTAAAAGTTTAAACTACCACACAGACGTGACATTACATGTGCATTGGTGCAGATATTCTGGAAGCAGACACACCTGTTGTAAGCTCAGACTGTGTGTGAGGTGTGACTGTGCCTGGGAGGGTGTGACTTCGTACTTGTCTCCAAACCAAACTCAGACCTGTTTTCAGACGACTCTCTGCCATCCTGCGTGTGTGACATAAAGTAAAGTAAGTGCATTTACTTTGATTATGCAGTAATCACCAAAGCTAGAATTGTTTTGAAAAACAAATGTGTAGTGGTTTCATAATGGTCGGTAGAGATGCCTTTAGCCCTTTATTTTGTGTCGAGGTGAAACGGTGTGCTGCAATGATGTAATGTTTGGTGTCCTAATGCATCGTACTTCATCCTCGTGTCATAACGTGTATGTAGAATGATTGTTTGCATGCCTCTTAGCAGTATATGTCAGTGAAACCAAACACGAAACACATCAGGCCCTCGTCTCAGCAAGACAAATGATTCTACTTGATGCGATTTGATGAAGAACCTTCAGGACAGTTTCTACCTAAACTATAAAATCTATTATAATGATGACAAACTTAGAACAGTCATCCTCATCACTTTCTCTTTTCTTTACCTCTGTCATTTAGCCTCCAGCAGCCGTCAACATGCCCGAGACTGCAGAGTCCCACGCTGTCGCCCTCACCACCAACCGCAACTGTGTCGTAGAGATCACCAACGTCAGCTCCGTCTTCTGTCTCGTGCACCCAAAGTAAGAGCCGCTGTGAGACAGTGTGGCCTTTTACTCAAATGCAGAGCTGCTTTGCTTGATGATGAACTCATTTCCTCTTTTGTGTATGAACCAATAAACACAGTGATCAAGGTACCTGAAATGTACTTGAATCTATTTATGCATGACTACCAGTGGAAAGTAACATTTACTCAAGTGTTGTACTCAAGTACAATTTTGAGGTACTTGTACTTTACTTGAGTATTTCCATCCTATTCTACTTCATACTTCTACTCCACTACATTTATTTGATCAAGATTTGATCAAGATTTTACATAACAAAATCACACGAGCAGCTTACAAAATACAAGACTTGTTAAAGATTAAATTAGTATTTTCCAACCTTTTTGGCTCATGATAGAGAAAAGTCAAAAAATGGACTGGAAAACAGATTTGTGCAGAAGAACTTTGTTTTGTCTTCTTTTCTGTCCCATTAATCATCTCATGACCCCTCAGATTTATCTGGTGACCCTTTGGAGGACGCAGGTCGGGAACCACTGGGCTAAACTAGCTAACTGTATATATAAAGCAGTTAAAACCAGCTCCACCTTGTGCAGCAACAACAGTAAAATGCTGATTACACATTGGTGCATCAGTGTTAACAATCTAATAATGTCCTATAAAATAATATATCAGTCATAGGGACGATTTTTTCTATAGAACCTGTATTTTTATTTTTGATACTTTAAGTACATTTAGCTTAAACCTCTGTTCTTTTACTCAAGTAGAATTTTAAATGCAGGACTTTTACTTGTAATGGAGTATTTCTACATTGTGGTATTAGTATTTTAACTTAAGTAAAGTACTTCTTCCACCACTCGTGACTGCATCTACCCTCTTCTACCCTCCAGGGTGTACATGGAAAGTGGCTTTGTCTTCAGCCCTCCACAGCCGACCTTGCGCACCACCAAGACCGAGGTGTGCTCTTTCACCAAGGACGACAACACGGCATCGGGTGCTGTGGGTGTCATGACCTACGAGCTGTTCGACATGCGCAACCGCCACTGCAATGAGCTGATGGCCATCATGTTCTCAGTGCCGTTCGACTATAACTTCTACAAGAACTGGCTGGGGGTAGGCATCTTTGAGCACACGCAAGCCTGCGATGAGAAGCTGTACGACCTCATGTACAAGGGGAAGGATTTCACCAACTTTGTGCGCCAAGAGGCCAACGGCTCGGGGGTGACGTTCAGGGGAAAGATGCTGGACGTGAGGGCCTGCATGTCTGATGAGGGCAGGGCAATTATTAAAGTGGAGTTGTATGACAAAATGGGCAGATGAGTCTGTTTGTAATGCTGTGAGAATAAAATGTTCAGCACCAAATGAGTGCATTGGTGTGGAATAAAGTGTAAGAACACAGTCGATGCAGATATTCCTGAAGTCATTCCTGAGTCATTCATGTCACGTATGGGTGCTTTCAGTGAATAAAAAAAACAATATCATGGATTTCTTGTCGTTAACATTTTTTGTGTCGTCTTTAATTTGTACCATCGCACGTGATCACAGATGTTTGCATGCAGTAACAACAGGTAACAAAAGGAAAAGTTTTACATCTCTTCAGCAGACATGAATCATACTTCACTTTGGAGTAAAATTATTACAATAAACACAATGTTAGTCAGACTGCACAGCATCATAAGCAGAGGTATAGCATGTTCGTCTCCACATTCAGACAGTAAAGACAACATCACAGACAATAGCTGTGGTGCATAAAGAGACAGTGTGGTGTGAGACAGAGTCACGGAAAGCTGAACAAACAGGCATATTAGCATTATGAAAACACAAAAAAACACAGTAATGTTGTTATTGTTGGCTCCACCGTCTGCACGCCTCTTCACACATACCTCAGGCAAAGACGGGACAAAAAGTGTGAGATGGTGAGCAACAGGGAGTGGGTGTGTGCTGTGGGTGGGGAGAGTTTTGGGAGGGCTTTAGGTGTCACACATTCCCCAGCAAGATCTAAAGAGTGAACCCAGTGTCTCCAGTCTGGCATTCCCTGAGCGAGCAGCACACCTGTGATCCGGACAGGTAGGTGGAGGTTTACTGACAAATATTATTCAGTGAACTGTGATGTAGAAGGATTTAGCACCGTATATGTTTTGTCATAGGCACCGTTTTCAGAAGTATCTACATGAAACTACTCCACTGCACTGTAATACAGATCTGCAGATTACACTTTACACCTGTCGTGCTCTGTCGCAGCCTTTACCAGCAACAATATGAGTGAATCAGCAGAGGCTTTGGCAGCTAACATCAAAAGCCGAAGGAACATCACCATCGAGATCACCAACATCACCAATAACTACTGCCTAGTTGACCCCAAGTAAGTGCAAGACTTAAAAGACAAGATTGTATTGTTGAAAAAAAGAGTGCATGTTCATTTCCTTTGCATGGATAAACTGAGGTTAAAAGTGCAGCTTGAATAAAAATAAGTGTACCCATTCATTATCTAGTTTTCCCTTACTTTTATTCCTTTTCTTGCCTTTCAAAAAAGGGTTTACCTGGACAGTGGCAACTGCCACAGCCCACCCCAACCCACCGTACGCCCCCTGAAAACCGAGGTGTGCAACTTCAGCAAGACCAGCGCCAAAGCCTGCGGCGCAGTGGGCGTCCTGACCTATGACCTGTTTGAGAGGCAAAGCAACTGTGCTACGGAGACATTAGCTATAATGTTCTCCGTGCCCTATGACTATAACATGTACAAGAACTGGTTGGCCGTGGGAATCTACGAGCACGGCAAAGAGTGCAACGAGAGTCTGTACAAAGAGATGTATTACAACAAAGAGCAGCAGGGCTTTGTACGGGAGGAGGCCAAAGGCTGTAGTCTCACGTATAAGGGCAAGCACCTGGACATCATGGCTACCATGTCCCCTTTGGGCAGGGCCATTTTGAAGGTAGAGGTGTGGGACAAGGTCTTCACTCACTAAGCCGATGAATCATTATTGTCAAAATAATCCAGTTTGACAGACCAGTGTGCAGTGTTACATATGTTTAGCCCTTTGTACACCTGTGCTACTGTACCATCTGTTCATGCAATAAATCCAGAATGAGTCTGATATGACAAAACTTGTGTCTTAGTGATCATTACAAAAAACAAGTCTTGGCGAAGCTTCAGAGCGGTCGAGCCCAACTTGCGGAACAAGTTAATGTTTGTCTAAATGAGTCATATCTGTAATTTATCAACCTGTATTTGTTCTTGATTTAAAGCACAAATATAATTTCTACTTATTTGATACATGTTCAGAAAGCCTCCACCAGCAGCGCCTTATGGAAATGAATGTGATACAAAATAGATTATGAAATAAAATAAAATGAAAGATCATCAGATATTATTAAGTAAATAATAAGATAATAGACATATTGATTTCCAAGATACTGAGGTCTGGTGTTTCTTTGAATTACCAACAAATTCTGTAAAGATGAAACTTCATGCTAAAATCCCTCCAGCTGCAGTGTACAGGTCTATTGCACAAGGTCACCCTCTAGTGGTCAAAAGTCTTTGGTGCAGACAAAAGGAATACCTACACAGTATGTATGTGTGTGTGTGTGTGTGTGTGTGTGTGTGTGTGTGTGTGTGTGTGTGTGTGTGTGTGTGTGTGTATAATATATATATATATAGCATCATCAGTAATTCAATAAAGTACATGGATCACTTTTCCATATTTTAATGAGTTATAAGCTGATTTGTCTGAGGTCAGTGTCCCTTCCCCACACCAGGTCAGCTGTAGGTAAAATATCTGCCCTCACAAGAAAAACTACCAGCCGTTTGTTCAAATGCTTAAAAGGAATACTTTGAGATTTTGAGAAATACGCTTATTCACTTTCTTGCCGAGAGTTGGATGAGAAGATCGACTCTCATAACTGTACATTAAATATGAAGCGACAGCCAGCAGCTGGTTAGCATAACTTATAGGAGTGCTATCAATCTTCTCATCTAACTCTTGGCAAGGAAATGAATAAGCTTATTGCCAAAATGTCAAACTATTCCTTTAAAGCAAGCTATATTTACATGAATGTGACAAGGACAGCAAGGATAGCAGCCGTGTGAAAGGTGGAGAAGAGACCGCCGTTCACATCCTGCTTCCCCAAAACAAATTCAGGTAAAAGACAGCACACCAGTAGTAAAAACAACAAACAAGAGAATCAGTGAAGCCTTCATCAGAGGCCGTCGCATCAGCAGTTTTGTCAGTCCATTAACTGTCAATAAGATTCGCCAAAATGGTGAAAACATGAGGTGATTCTTTTGCTTTCTTTTGGCCCTGCAGTGCTGCCTTTTTCCTACATTTCTTTTGGAGAAACAAACATATTACTGTAAAGTCGGTGTTGGTTTCTTTTAACCCTTAAAATCTTTCCCAATCTTAACCAGGTAAACCTAACCAAACCTTACAGATTATATGAATCATTTGCGTAACGGTCATTTGTAACAGTTTTGGAAAGCACTGACAAATGACGCTTTTTGTTTGGAGGACTTGTTGAAAAGACACTAAATTAGCTCGAACACTTCAAAGATCTAATTATAGTAATAATGTAATCTGGATCAATCGGATCCAGAGCACTGCTCATAAAAAACACTGACAACAGTGTTGAACCTGTCCTTCAGGTACATCTCAAGTGTTTCCAGTGGCATTTGTCTCACATCATATCCCCTGAACTGTTTCTTAGCTGTCTTGCTAACAGGCACAATCTCCTCGCTGCTGTTGCGGTCGTTGCGGCCAATAGCAGCATATGTGGGAAGTGCATCCTTCAGTTCGTCTGGGAGGCTGTGGTTGTAGTTTGGGCAGCAGTAGGCGGACCAAATGTACTCGGGCACAGCCACGCGATGATTTTTGAGCCAATGCTCGTCGCTCCGGTAAGGGATGATGCCAGTCACTATGAAAGCCTCTCCGAGACAGTAGGTCCCCAAGGTTTGGTTGACATTCTGCTCCAGGACTTCCCAAGGCCCATCATTGGAGCCTGCCTTCTGAGGGACCACATTAGTGAGGGTGAAGGTGGCGGAGCGGTCCTCGCGGCTCTGGTGGTGAAGGCTGGGGTTCAAGTGGCCACGAGAATAGGTGGAATTAATGTAGTCCAGCTCCACCGCCTGGCTGTCCACCACGTTCTGGTCCAGAGGGCCCGGAGGGAAGGGGATCATGTTGCCATCAGCTCCTGGGTAGGTCAACTGTTTATTGGAGGGTGGAAGGAAAAAGTGATGTAGTTTTAAAGTTGACTACATGTCATACAGACCTTATGTTTCACTGTGTAATTCAGAGGAAGACTGACTCAATGACTGAAGCTGCTTTAACGCTATCTGGCCAAAATAATGTGGACACCCCTAAAAGTCTACAGCCATGCTAACAGCTCTCTGTACTCAGGCACAGCGGTGCTTTGAGGCAAATGCTAACATCAGCATGCTAACATGCTCACAATGACAATGCTAACATGCTGGTGTTTAGCAGGTATAATGTTTACCACGTTCACCATCTTAGTTTAGCATGTTAGCATGCTAACATGTACTGATTAGCAGTAAACACAAAGTACAGCTGAAGCTAATGGGAATGTCATTAGTTCTGCAGGTATTTGGTCATAAACCGAAGTATTGGACAAATACAAATTCTGACCTGATGATGGCGCTAGATGATAAATCACCAAAGTTATTGGGATTCCTCCTCTGGGGACCATGAATGTATTGACCAAAGTGGTGGACCGACCGACCGACCGACCGACGTTGCCATCCCTAGAGCCACGCCACTAGCATGGCTAAAAAGTAGTGAGGTCATGAGTCCTAATCACCCCAGTGCAACATAACCAATTTTTAACTAGGCATCAAATTAAGTAAAATTTTCACGTTTGTTTATTAATTTAACTGCAGTGAATTTTCTGTACGTTTTATCTCCCTACGTGATGGTTTAAAGGCTGTTTCGAAGCCTTCAAGACATTGCCAGCATTATAATTATAGTGGAGAAATACTCAATCCCTCTATTTTATTCTAATTTAAATCATTTCTGTATTTATTTTTTGCCTAAAAACAGTCAGCGTTGAGTGTAAAAAGTACCAGAATCAGCCTTCAAAAACCCACCATGTGGAATTTGCACGATTAAAATCCTCACATTCCCAGAAACGATACTGAAAGTCGTGACCTTGGTGTCCTCAGTGGAAGCTATAGCCCTGGTTATAAGTAAGAGGAAACTAAATGCTTAGCTTACAATTATATTTTAGTCAACAGTGTGCTTCCTGTTTCAACATGACAATACCCCAGCACAAAGCCAGCTCCAGAAAGAAATGGTTTTCCCAGTTTGGTGTGGAAGGATGTGACTGGCAGAGCCCTGAGCCAGGCCTTACAGCTGTGTACAGCAGCAGATTAATGTGCATGGCTTTGGAGGGACATGTTTAATAATCACATATGGATGTATTGTTTGGCTATCCAAATACTTTTGGCCATGCAATGTACCAGATTAGGGTTCATGGCTAGTATGAACAATACAGTATGTGTTGACAAAGCACAAATGAGACAATTCTCCTTTGTTGGGCTTCATTTCCTCATTTTCTTATTTACTGAAAACACATTACATAACTGATGCTAAACTGGAACATCAGCATTTTTTTTTTCTTGAAGAGTCAAGTCTCTTTGAACATGTGGAAGAACAAAGTCTTGTTTCAGTGCCAACATATTGTGTTATAGCAGTTAAGACAAAATGAAACGAGTTGTAAAACGCATCTGAATAAAACCAGAAAATTAAATAAATGTCTTCACAGATCAGCTGAGTGTGACCAGTGCATCCGTTCAAAGCAGAACCTGTAAATATATACAGGTATATATATATATATATATATGATATCTTCTTCTTCTCAGCTGAATATCCCACCTTTCACCTTCTTTAATCCTCATTTTATGGGATTCTAACAGTTACTTACTGTATAAATTCATGTCTATGAATCAGACAGAAATCTTCTCACCTGTGGCTCAAACTTCCAGGACGCGGTGGGTCTCTTTCCTGCAGGTACAGTGTACGAATAGGCGGAGAACCACGGAGAGCGGCGTGGTCGACTGTACAGTGTGGCAAAGCGGTACTGGTTGTAATAACGTTGGCAGATCGGGGTCCCAGCCAGACCTTTAGGAGGCCAAGACTTATAGAAGACCTGCAGGCACGTAGCGAAGTCCCCCACATCAGCCGCACACAGGCACCACCCTGCAGCGAGGGCCAGGACAGCTGGAGCCAAGCAATGGGCCATTTCAGTCACTGACAGTTTGAAATGCAACCGTCAAATGCCCAGTGGCGAGTCATGCCTCCACACAGACTCTCAGTGAAATGTGGTGGAGCATGAATTAATTGAGAGCTGTTCCCTTTTCGGCCTCTCAGTGAAAGCAGAAGCAGTTTTAACATCAGTTTCGGTTGTGTTTTTTAGAGGAAAGCAATCCAGCTTGCTATGACTGTTGCACTTCAGTACATTTCACTTAAAGCGAAAAGTTCAACTCAGAACACAGCCTTGCTCCTTGGTGTTGGACAAGTGACTTAAACTGTAATCAATGACTCGGGTTTACCTGTTGGTCCACACCAACGCCCCCTCTTCTGCTCTTTACTACGGAGCCCTCTAAAGGTCACTGCGAGGATTAGTTTGAGGACAACTTTTGCGTTTTCTAGCAATATTTCTTCTTCCAGTCCTTCTGAGCAGTATGTCTGTTTGCAGTGGAAGGTAGTGTGGAGATGTGAAGTTAATGTTTATGGACACCTCACCTTATATGATGTCTGTTGCAAAGAAGTCAGCCATAGAGCATTATCAGACTTCTGGGTAGGAGCCGTATGTATAAGGAATTACTGCTCCACACTTACAGCAACAGGCCTCCTACCAAAAACCTGTTTCAGCACTGAAGGTTACTTTAATTTGTTTTGTGCAAAGAACAGAGGAGCCTGTGCAAATGAGCTTTTTGAGATAGATTCAACTGCACATCTGTAATTCCGCCTCTGGAGATGGTATACTACAGAGTAGAGTAACTGTTCACGAATCCTGCAGAGACCTCTTGATCTAAGAACTCGTTTAAGTTTATTTTCACTAATTCCATAACCATGCCGGCCTAGTGAGCAGCAGTACTGCTGTGGTAGTAATGCCCAGTTCAAAGTAAAATTCAGTGAGCTGATCCATGCTGGGGCAGGTGAGCGGAAATAGAGATACGGCTCAGAAGGAATGGAAGGAGAAAAGTATTGCGAGTAACGCAAAAAAATCCTCAAAAATCTCTTGCAATGACCTTTAAGGGTCTCCGTAATACACGACCCTGGTCTGAAATGGAGGGAATGTTTATAGCAACATGTCAAGCAACACTGTATTTTTCAGATTTATGTTTCTGCAGATTAATAAATAGTTGTGGAACTAAATGTGTGTATAGTGGCTGTTCTTGTATCTGAAAACAAGTATACAACTATATATGTGAAAAGACACGTAACGCTTGTGCTTGTGTTACCACATTCTAATATTACAATGCTGTGAGGAAGTAGTGGCTCTCAGTTTCACCATTGTACAGCGGTCAGCTCAGTATTTAAAATAGATGAGAGTGCAGAGGTTAAAATAAGCAAAGTTCCTTATGCTGAAATGCTGGTGATGTGTTTAAGAAGTTTAAACAATAGTTATGCAGCTGCGTGATGGGTGTAATTTGTCTAATCTAAGATAAACAAAAAACAATCAAGCATAAAGTTCCCCGTACTTCATAAGGAGATGCGTCTATTGTTTCTTGCTTTACGTCGCATTCATGGATGTATTAAGATAACTGGATACCGTATTTCCAAGGTGGGGGCCCATTTATTCCAATAAAAGTTGCTCACCGGGCCCATTGAGCAGGTGCATTAGAGTCCGCTGACCATGCCGACTATGCTGAATATAGAATAACACCAGCCTTATTCTTTAAATCCAGGCGGCCTAGGATAATGGTTGGCTGTAGTCTTGATAAAACTGTTTAAAACTGTACGAAATACCATGTGAAAAGCACCTAAATGTCCCAACGAGCCACAGAGGGAAAAAAACACCAAAGGTAAGACTGAATATCCTGCAGGTGTGTGAAACTGAAAAGAATTTCCCCACAACAGACACAACACTGCTTAAACAAAAAATATAGACAGAAAAACAAAAATCAGACTTCTAAATAACTAAATTAACTAATTAATTAGTGCACAAGGCTCTGCTTTGGGCTACATTATAAATTCACTGTCACGATTGAAAACATTGGTTAAATTTACTAAAAATAAACTTTTCAGACATTATTGACCCTCTCTCTGACCTTCTGGTTTTGGAAGTGGTAAAGTACTTTCCAAGTAAAACGCACCCTTGCGTAGTTAAACACACGGAGAGGTTTTGTTATTACAGTCTTACTGGTGGCTGCTGTTAGCTAATGTTAGTAAACTTTAGATAGATATTCCATTCCATTGTTTCCATTCACTCTCACTCGTGTCGCGTAATGATGATGTCCTTGAAGCAGACTCTTAGGAAATGTGGCTACAGTGGCCACTGTCCAGCAAAAGCTACATGGTCTAGTTTTAAAGCCACTAAAGAGCCAGATATTTCTCTCATGAGTTGGTGATGATTTATATTTTCCAGGTGGACAGAAACACAACTCGAAATGAATGTTAATGTTGCTCTGTGACTGCTGGATGTGTAATAGGCAACTGTTTGCTAACTCGTTAGCCCTGACAACTTTGTAAGGTGCTAATATGTCACTGTTGTGTTTACAGCTTGTGTGCTGCTCCCAACGGGCCAGAAATACCAAATACCTAACATTTCTTCAATGGACTGAACATATTAAAAAATAAAAAGTACTCCAGGGTCTTGGAACTTCCCTTTCCTTGGAACTTCCCTTTCCTGTTTCCATTCACTCTCACTCGTGTCGCGTAATGATGATGTCCTTGAAGCAGACTCTTAGGAAATGTGGCTACAGTGGCCACTGTCCAGCAAAAGCTACATGGTCTAGTTTTAAAGCCACTAAAGAGCCAGATATTTCTCTCATGAGTTGGTGATGATTTATATTTTCCAGGTGGACAGAAACACAACTCGAAATGAATGTTAATGTTGCTCTGTGACTGCTGGATGTGTAATAGGCAACTGTTTGCTAACTCGTTAGCCCTGACAACTTTGTAAGGTGCTAATATGTCACTGTTGTGTTTACAGCTTGTGTGCTGCTCCCAACGGGCCAGAAATACCAAATACCTAACATTTCTTCAATGGACTGAACATATTAAAAAATAAAAAGTACTCCAGGGTCTTGGAACTTCCCTTTCCTGCACAATGTTTTGCATGACGAGTGTGTGTGTGTGTGTGTGTGTGTGTGTGTGTGTGTGTGTGTGGGCGTGGGTGTGTGTGTGTGTGTGTGGGTGGGTGCATGTCTCTCTCTGTGTGAGTGTGTATGCAGCACAGAGAGAGGGCGGGCTCTGTGGGAAAACTTTTCCTCTCCTCCCCTTCAAAATACACACATACATCTAAAGTCCATCTGTTAAACCCCCCTCCCCCATCACCCTCACTTCCTTATGCAACACAATAATCGGGTTTGGAGTCTGGATTCTTGTCCACACAGACGCTGGGCTTCACTTGTCCAGAGAAGGCTCAAAGTACATTTCTCCATTGTTTCAGTGATTTAAGGTAGGTTACAACATCTCACTTTTTTGAGCAACATGAACAACTCAGATAAATGCCTTCACAGCATTACTGAAAAGTAGTTACTCTGTTTTGCTCACACTAACTTGTGCAGGACTCTAAATAACTCTATTTTCAACAGTTTTTGATTATTGGAAGTGGCTGATCTGTAGGTAAGAGTGCATGGTGTTAGATTCCTCTTTTAGCTTTCTCATCAATAGACATGCAGAAAGGAAACTGGACACTTGAGGGCATGTTTCTTCTGCATGTTATGAATGGAGACTGCTAAGTGTTTTAGCCTGTTAGCAAGTCCCTGCTGAATGCAGATGATGAGAGAGATTAGAGACCATAGTAACACCAGGCATTAGTCAGTCCATGCATTCCACTGGTCTTAGATCTGTTAAATCATCATTTCAGGCACTCTGAGTGTTGTGCATGTTAATCAAACTTGACTGAAGACCTGACCACCAGCCAATCACTGACAACCTTGTACATCATGAATGCGATCAAGCATGTCCTGTCTCAGTGACTGTGTCGTAATGATTCAGTCTCCCTTGAAGATGATTCCATCGTAACATGTTATTTCTTCTCTGTAGTTCCAGCAGTCTTGAATGTTTTTGGGGATTTGGCTCCTCCCTTCTGGCCAGCCTGCACGTACCACCTGTCTAGGTGTCTGAAATGTTTCATCATCAGCTGTCTCCTTTCTAATGTTTTGTAGCTTGTCAGCAGACACAGGCAGGCTTGCTATAATCATATGTACATGTGTCTCTGTATCTGTTGCTGTGCCTGGTATGTAAGCTCTTGATAAGGAGTCTGCAACTGTTATTTCTTCGCCAGGTCGGTATTTCACATTCATCTGGTACTTTCTCAACGTTAACGTCTGTATTCTTGCAGGAGCAGAGCTGAGTGGCGTGGTTTGTGATCAGATTCAACTTGAATTTCTTTGCCATAGACAAACTGATGCAATCTTTCAAGTCCAAAAACCATTGCCAACATTTCTTTCTCAATTTGTGCTTAGCGTTGTTCTGTTTCACTCATGGCTCTTGAGGCATATGCAACAGGTTTTTCTTCCTGTAGAAGCACAGCTCCTGAGCCACTCTTAGACACATCAACTGACAGTTTCACAGTCTGAGGTCATAATATTTCAATACAGGTGCTTCTGTGAACATTGTTTTTTTTAGCTTGGTAATATCTCATTCATGCTCCTTCTCCCAATGCCAAACCACGTATGTTTTTTTATGCCAAAATCTTGATTGAGTTGTGAGCATCGCTGTCTGGAGCTGATGTGCTGGCTCTGAGAAACCGTCTCGTCCTCTCTGGCTGTTAGCTTCGCAGCAGCAACTGTAGGGACAGGTTACTAACCCACAACCTAGCTAAGCTAACTCACAACCTAGCTGGTTGACTACATTTGTCAGTGATAATTAACATGAAGCATGACATAAGGACTCATCGTAATAGGTTATTACTGCAAAATTTGCAGTTGCTCACATTAAACTTGTATGGTTTTTTTTCTTCTCAGAGTTAATCCATGGGGAGCATCTCAGGAGTTTCACTTCTGCTTCTGGTGGTGAGTGTGTCCTTCCTGACAAGTCCCAGTGTCCAGGGTGGAAAGATTCTGGTATTCCCGGTGGATGGCAGCCACTGGGTCAACATGAACCTGCTGATCCAGAGCCTCCATGATAAGGGCCATGAGGTCACTGTGGTCCGCACAGCCACTAGCTGGTACATCAAAGAAAACGCACCACATTACCACTCCATCACTGTCACCCTACCAGAAGCCATCGCCATAGAGGAGCAGGACTTCTTTGTAACTTTCCTGGTCAAGATGCTGACAGTTCAGAAACAGGGGGCAACTCTTATTGGCTTTGTGAACTTCTACTGGGAAATGCTCAGTGCGCTGTCAAAAATTCACCAACAGGCCAGCCTGTTGGGGGTAGAAATATTTGAGAACAAGACTTTAATGCAGAGTATTCGTGATGCTCAGTTTGACATGGTTCTTCTGGATCCGGGATTGCCTGTGGGAGTTCTGGTGGCTCATGAACTTAAGCTACCAACAGTTTTTAATGTGAGATGGATCACGAGCGGAGAAGGGCATTTTGTGGTAGCTCCATCTCCATCATCCTATGTTCCAACTTCAGGATGCGCCGTGTCAGATAAGATGACCTTTGTGCAAAGGGTCAAGAACGTATTCCACTATGCCCTCAACACATGCATTGACAAGTTTATAGTATGCCCTCACTATGATAGACTGGTAGACAGGTATTTTGGTCCAGATGTGAACTTCTATCACCTTCTACAAGGAGCAGATATCTGGCTCATGAGAGTGGACTTTGTCTTTGAATTCCCCAGACCTACCATGCCAAACATCGTCTACATTGGTGGTTTTCAGTGTAAGCCTTCTGAGCCTTTATCATCAGAGCTGGAGGAGTTTGTTCAAAGTTCAGGAGAGCATGGATTCATCCTGATGTCTCTTGGTACACTGGTCAAAGGCCTACCTATAGAGATCACTTCCGAAATCGCTGCTGCTTTTGCCCAAATTCCTCAAAAGGTCATATGGAGACATGCCGGTGAGCCCCCCAACAATTTGGGCAACAATACCCGACTGGTAAAATGGATGCCCCAGAACGACCTCTTGGGTCACCCGCAGATTAAAGCCTTTGTGGCCCATGGTGGTACTAACGGGATCTATGAGTCCATCTTCCATGGGGTACCGATAGTAGGCATACCACTTCTGTTTGACCAGTTTGAGAACGTTTTGAGACTGGAGGCACGAGGAGCGGCTAAGGTGGTGGATGCGACCAAACTCACTCGCCAGAGCTTTCTGGAAGCAATTCAAGAAGTTCTTCACAATCCCACCTACAGAAATAACATGAAGCGTCTCTCTGCTCTCCATCTGGATAAACCAATGCATCCTCTTGAGACGGCCGTTTACTGGATTGAGTTTGTTATGAGGCACAAAGGAGCTTCACATTTACGCACTGAGTCTTATAAGATGCCCAGGTATGCCTATTATTCTGTGGATGTTATATGCTTTTTGTTAGCAATCTTGTTGATGACGACAGCTATAGTAGTGGGCTCAATACGATTCCTTTGCTTTCGACTGTGCAGGAGGAGAAAACCCAAGCAGGAGTAGTTACTGAGTCCTCACATCTAGTGTTGGGTACTGTTCACATTAGAACCGATACCGGTACCTGGAATTCGGTACATTTTTCGGTACTTTACTCTCTCTGTAATAAAAAAAATGTGATTTCAGTTGTAAAAACTACAATAGTAAAAATGTTAAGCTAACATCAACCAATACGGTAAAAAAAACCAAAAAAAAAACCCAGTTATCTCCAACAACAACTTATCCAACTAGCTAATTAATTACCTGAAGATGTCAATGAAGTTGTTGTCCATGGAGGATTCAACTTCTTCTGCGCCGGCTGCAGGCTTGCTAACGTTAGCTCCGGCTATCAAACACGTTACACTCTTCAGTTTTTAGATATATTTTGTGTGTGACCAGGTGTTAACTCAGGTTAGACATCTGTTGCCCTGAACAGTTTTTCATTTCGCATTACAAATATTGCAGATGAAGTGTTGTCTGCGTCAAGTTTTGAAAAGTGTGACCACACTTGTGAAAGAAAATGCAATATGCATTAAAATGTGTACTCAATGAAAATAAAAAATAAGAAAAGAAAAATTGCTTGGCAGATACTGTCTTTATTCACTACAATAGAACAATGAAAAATTGGACTCTGAAGACTAAATATTGTTTTATTTTGAAAGACAACATGTACACTATAACCATGTTATAACTCAGATTTTAATACATAGCAACAATTGAATTCATCATGGATATAGTCCTATAATTGACTATAAAATTATAACTTCAAATTACTGTATTACTGCTATATTTACAATATAAAATGAGAAATAAAAATGTTCTTGGACGATCTAAACATTTTTTTCACAGATCCATCTATAAGGTATCTTACAGGAGCCATCCATCCAGGACTGGAGTGCATTTTCACTGGTGTCTATGTGTCCACAGTCTTCTCCTAGAGGGTCATCCAGCTTCCAGTCATCAGGCTCAGTCCCCATTCCTGGTCTGCTCAGCCAGTACCTAGAGAAAGAGTGGGAGCTGCTGCGTTACATAATCCTCTTATTTCATAGTGTTATTGAAGCAAGCCACAAATGTGTTCTCTTTGGTGCAGACATCTCTCATACAGTTTGAAGAACAATTTCAGATAGTAATAATAATAATAAACTTTTCTTAACAGGGTTACAAAGTGCTTTACAGAAAAAAAACAGGAGATAAAAAACAAAAACAACAATAAAAACAACAGAGGGATCTTAAAAGCATCAACACACCGGTGGATAAAATAAAATAACAATATATAAAATAGCAAGAGTGGGATGATAAAACCCAGCAACATATTACATATTCATAAATGCTTTCCTATAAAGAAAAGTTTTAAGAAGGGATTTAAAAGACGCTAATGATGTAGCCTGTCTGATCTCAGTAGGCAGAGTGTTCCACAGTCTCGGGGCTCGAACAGCAAAGGTCCAGTCACCTTTGGTCACATCTAGGAACAACCAGGAGAGCTGCATCCACTGATCTAAGGGAACCAACTTGCTGTGAACCAGGCTGGTAGAATTTGTTGGACCAATGGCTATGATCTCAGATTTATCATCTTTAAATTTGTATTTAAATTGCGACATCCAGCATTTGACATCATTGAGGCAGGCAAGGAGATTATCTAAACTGCTGGAGTTACTGGACTGCAGAGGGACATATAACTGTGTGTCATTTATATAACAACGGTGGGAAACACCATGGCTTTGAATAAATCTGGCTAAGAGGAAGCATGGAAATAAAAAATAATAGAGGACCTATAATGGACCCTTGAGGAACCCCAAAATTAAAATGAGCAACAGAAGAACAATTCATTTTCAATGACAACAGAGAAAGTTAAATTAAATTAGAGAGGTAAGAACGTAGCAGGTAGAGCTGTTCCCTTTACACCAACCCAGGTTTCTAGATGGTACAGGAGAATACAGTGGGTTTTTAGAGCTTTTTCTTTGAAAACGGCTGCCTGCTGCAGACAAAAACAACAGACAGTAATTTTAAAAAATATATTACTTTATATTTCTTTAATGGTAGCAACAAAACCCTGTAGTGTCACACTTAGTTCCCATCAAAACAGTGAGTCAAATCAAATCAAAGCAAGCATTTCTGCCAGAAGTATTATCACAGTGACCTTGTGCTTTGACTTACTGTACATCTGAAGTGAGTGAGCTGCCGTCCACCCAGAACCAATCACCCTCCTCCTCTGCGTCTGTCATACCGATCCACAGCCTGGTGCCGCCCTGCTTCAGAGCCTGGCTGCTTTCAAAAATAAAGTTCTAAAGAGAGAAAGGTGATTCAAATTATATGGTGCCTGGAAATTGGCCTGCAATTGTCACATGTTGTCTTCTTTTTGTCCTCTACCTGTTCTGGTTCGCCCCCTTGTGTCTGGCACCAGGCTCTGCTGGAGGTCCAGGTGAGCATGCGAGAGGAGAAATAGTAGCACTTGGTCTCAAACAGTCTCCAGCTTTTGGGACACTTTTTGCAAGTCCGTTCTGTGAAAAAAAAGATTAATAAAGTGTTTAGTTTGTTTTGATTCAATCCCACACAATAAATGCCTAAAATGTAACTGTATATTTGTGAGTATATAACACCAGCCTTATAAACCTAAATTTGAATTCTCCATCACTGGCCAAATGTGCCTCCACACTGTGAATTAATTTAATCAAAGCTACTATTAACACTGCCGAAAAACTGCGTATGTACCTTTCGTCTTGTGATTAACCACGGGGCAGTAGAGGTCTAGGGAGTGGTACGCCTCCTTCATTGAATGCATGTCCGCCACTGTTCGGTCCACCTCGTTTCTCCTGCTTTCCTCACACTCTGCTGCTTCCTGCCTCTTGTTCATCCACATGGTGCTCAGGTTCTGGTTTTGCTTTTGAAGCTCTGTTACTCTCTCCTGGAGCTGCATGTTGTGTTTTGACGCCTTCTCGCTGTTGTCGTTCAACAAAGCGCCGATCTTCTCTGTCAGATTTTTTATTTCTCCTTGAAACTTGTCATTGATTTCCAGAAGTTCTTGATTCTTTTCGTCCACTTGAAACAGCTCATCCTTCAGAAGGCTGTTCATCTCAGAGAGTCGTTGTGCCTCCTCCTCTTGCTGAGTGTTGGAGTCGCCCAGATATTTGATCTTTTCCTCCTGCTCAGATGTGTACTGGACAAGCCGCTCATGTTCTTGTGTGAGTTGTAAGTTTGTAGAAGTTAGATTCACAATTTGCTCCATTAAATCTATGCTCTCCAAACTCAAAGCCAGATTTACAGACATCAGTTTGGCTGAAGTCCTGTTGAGAAGTTCGGCCTGTTCATGTAGCCAGGCGTTGTGCTCCTTCAAGATTTCATTGTCTCCTTTCAGGTCGTTGTTTGCTTTAGTAAGAGTGAGGTAGCTGTCACTGATGTTCTGGTAGTCGAAGAGGAGAATTTTCCATTCTGGCTTGCTGTCTGACTCATTGTTATCTGAAAGTCAAAGACAAAGAATCATTACTTTTGTTAAAACAAAGGACAACACAGCATGCGTCTGAATGTAACTTCAGCACAGATAATAAAACAATTATAGTAATAGTAATTCTGAGAGGGAGGGGAAGATTGTATCAATCTGTTTGGTTAGCCTATTTCTGTTATGTAGTTATCCTGGATAAGTCCAAAGCTAAAATATGCACCGAACAACACCTCCTACCTCAATATAGTTCAACATTTTGGAAAATACACTTTGCCGAGAGTTAGATGAGAAGATCAACACCACTCTCATCTTTACCTTTGGTCTCGTCATCGCCATGAGGTTGGCAGATAACCAGTGGTGACTCCAATGAGTCATCAAGAAAAAGTGTAGCATGTACATCTCCCCGAAATTACAAACTGTTGTTTTTACATTTCTCTTTGTGTACAGATTAAACAAATGCGATATAACGTGTTAGTGAGCCTTAAACAACTTTCCTGTTTTGGTTCAGTCTCACCGCTCTCATAGCGTCTGAAAACGAAGCAGCAGGCAGCTGTTTTCAGAGAAAAAGCTCTAAAAACCCACTGTACACCACCTGCTCAGCACCAAACAGCAGACAGACACAGTTAGAGACCAGATGGTGAACACAGTGGAACATTTAGCAGCTAAAGAGCCAGATATTTTTCTCAGGAGCTGGTGGAGACCAAAACAGAGCTAAAAGACAGTGAATATTGGACTTTCGTTCATCAGGTGGCCAGAAACACGATTCTAAATTAATGATAAGGTTGCTCCATAACTGCTGGATGTGTAAATAATCAACTGTTTGTTAAGAAGGTGATGATATGTCAATGCTGTGTTTACAACTTGTTTCTGCTGCCCCTAAGTGGCCAAAAGTTTAAAGTTGGTAGGTTTATTTTTTCACTTTGGACAGAGCCAGGCTAGCCGTTCCCCTCTGCTTCCAGTCTAAATGCTAAGTACTTCCTGACTCCAGCTCTGTACTTGTCGCACAGTAATTAGAGTGTTATTAAACTTCTCCTCTCACTCTCGAAAAGAAAGCAACTACTTCCCCCAAATTCCCAAAAGGTCACTTATTTTGGCTGTTCCCCACTTTGAGCTTCCCATCAATAACTTATACTTACACAAGACAGAAAGTGCTACACAGGTCACAAGCAGCAACAAGCAGAGTGTTGAGAGAGCAACCACTGGACAGAAGTGGTGACAGGTCAATTTATTTCTGTTACCGAGGCAATCTGAAGCTAAAACAAACAGATTCATTATTATTATTATTAGTAAAGTAGTAGTAGTAATAGTAATAGTATTCATGGCAAAGGTATGGTTTACTGTATATTATGGAAGTGCTGGGTTATTCTCTTGCTGAAAAGTTTTATCATATACATGGATTTAGATTTTATAATATCTGTTTTTCTGTTTACAGAAGATACACTATAAACATCTCTCTCTTATCAAGTCAATTTTGTCTCTAATTGATCTTTTAAAAGTTTATTTTCTTAAACAATCAATTAATTCTACCAATAAAATCTACCACTGCAGTAAAATCTTTACTTGTTTCCAATGCAGAGTGACACATTTAAACAGATGTTCATTTCTAGAAAGTCCATGAAATAAATTGATTTCTATTGGAAACAGATTGAAATATTCTTACTGCACATGAAAATAAGGTTTTTAGGATTCAATTACAGACAAAGAAGTACTTAGGATGAGATGTTACGTTTTTGCTGAGAGCTGTTTCATCAGTATGCCCGTGTTGGATGAATCTGAATCGCTTTACAGGATATTTATTTACACTGCACTTAGTTCTGAAGGTAACACTTGGTCCCCAAATTTAGCATTTAAAACATGGTTTATAACACACCGTAATGTATAAAGACATGTTTTATATTATTAAAACTATGTTTCACTATATTATCATTCATTATCTGTTTACATACCAGCTTCCACTTACAGGCGTTATAGTTGTTGACAAACACATTAATAAACACTTTTATCTGCTTAGCACTACGTTATGGTTAAAGTGTTGCCGTTCTGTAGTTGGCGTACTTACATATTTCCTGTTCCTGCTTGTCTGAAGTCGCTGAGATTGAGCCGGAGGTTGGATTATTAATCCAGGGGAGCCGCTGATGACCGACCATTTTACCTGCACCGTATCAGAGCCTTTCGAGAAGTAGAGCAAATCCTGCGGATGTCAGGGATGAATTGGACAGCTATTGAGCCAAGAAAAACAAAGGATGCATTGTGTTAAAGTAACATTTCAGAATCAGAAATACTTTATTGATCCCCGAGGGGAAACTCTTTGTTACAGCTGCTCACCGTCACGTCACACAGGAGAAGAAGTACTAATAGAATAGAAATAAACATAATAATAAATAAGTCTGCAAGCAAATTGAAATATGATACACTATAATACACCTAATCAAACAAGTACAAGTGGGTATGAAGTATAAAGCTAAGTAAGTGTACAGTACAATGTAATAATATAAGTATGAGTAGTGCAATCATGTGTACTGTCAAGTTGATTGTAGCAGATTTAACCAGTTTATTAGGCGGTGGATATCGCACAGCAGTAATATGGTTTAATAAATATCAACAAACATGGAATACTTCAACTGAGAACAGAGTATATATATATATATATATATATATATATATATATATATATATATATATATATATATATATATATATCAGCCCACACATCTTCAGACAGACAGATTGTGTTTGGTGTGTCTAGACCTTAAACATGGACACATTAATGCCACAAAGTGTTTCTGTGGTTTTCCTTTTATGTATCATCAAAGAGTATCACAGTATCTCTTTAGCACTGTCTATGCTACAGTGTGATCTAGCATTACACTGTAAATCAAAACTCACCTGTTCAAACTGGCCTTCTCACTATAATAATCACTGCTCTGTGCGTTTCCCTTATATCCTCAGTGTTACTGTTTCACCCCCCCACCTACACCCGTCCGCCCACTTTAGGTCTCCTGTTTTGTTTTGTCTATGCTCGTGTTTGGCCATATTTAGCTGTTTTTATCTGTATAAGTCTGGTTCTTTTTATGCATTGTAAGGGGACAAATAAAATATTATTATTATTATTATTATTATTATTATTATTATTATTATTATTATTATTATTAAGACGGTGTAGTCCCTCATTCGTCCAGGAGTGTTCTATCGTAGAAAAGGTTTCAGTCGTAGTCATCTGGACACTGTTTTCAGAATCAAGACGTTTCGGCTCCCATCCGGAAGTCATTCTCAATTGTTATTATTATTATTATTATTATTATTATTATTATTATTATTATTATTATTATTATTATGTACACAGAGATGATTCAGACATAGTTTGAGGAAAAATGTTTTATATTTACACAGTGGTAGAAAGTATCTTTACTCAAGTACTATACTTAAGTACAATTTTGAAGCACTTGTACTTTTATGCTTCTTTATGCTTGTACTCCACTTCAATATAAAATATTGTACTTTTTACTTCACTTAAATGTACCTATCAGCTACAACATCAAAGTGCAGCTGACATGTTAATGGAATGTAATGCAATATTGTAAAAAGGTTGTGATAATAATCAGAATCAGTAATCAGAATCAGTATCAGAATCAGAAATACTTTGGGAAACTCTTTGTTACAGCAGCTCGCCTTTACGTCAGTGCACACAGGAGAAAGTACTAGCAAACAATACAATACACTATAAAAACAGGTCAGAAAATAAATGAAGTACCAGGTGGGTATAAGTATAAGATAAAATAAGTGTGAAGTACCAAGTGGGTTTACCGGTTGATGATGATAATACAGTATAATAATACAATGTAATAATATAAGTAATAAGGAGTGGTGCATGTAGTGTCTAGTTAAGTGTAGCTTATTGAGATTATTAAGATATTGCACAGCAGTAATGGAGGTATATAATATCAATATCCATAAATAGGAAAAACTAACATAGGAAAACTAAATATTGCACGGAGTTGGAAAAAGTCGACGAGACGGAGCTACGGCAATGGGCAGCATGCAGGCTGGAACATTCGCACTCATAATCCTATATAATGTAATATATTGTATAAAGTTAAATGATATACAGTAACTAATGGTGGAAATTAAGTAGTACATTTACTCAAGAGCTGTACCTAAGTAAAATTAGGTACTTGTACTTGAGTATTTCCATTTTATGCCACTTTACATCCACCACATGTCAGAGGGAAGTATTGTACTTTTACTCCACTACATTTATGAAACAGCTATTCTGGTTATTTTCAAGCTCAAGATAAGATTTTGCATAAATACAGTTCATATAGTACTGTATGCATTTTCCACACATACGACCAGCTTATAAAATATGATGCACTGTTGAGGTACACCTTAATGAATGCATTAGAAATAATGATCCTGCACAGTAGGCTAATGTAACACTCAGGGGCTAATCTGTCGCCTCACGAGTACTTTTACTTTCAATGTTTTAAGTAAATTTAGCTGATAATACATATGTACTTCTGCTTAAATAAAAGTATGAAAACAGGGCTTTTTCTTGTAGTGGAGTATTTTATAATATGGTATTACTACTCTTACTTAAGTTAAAGCTCTCAATACTTTTCCACCACTAACTATAACACTCCCAAAGGGGCCGTCTTGCATAATGAGTGCTTTTACTTTCACTACTTTTACTATGTGAAAGTTGTCACTACAGAAGTGAAAACACTTCTATACTTTTAATTCTTATACTTGTACTATGATTCTGCATGCAGTACTTATTCTTGTAATTGCTTATGTTTACATTGTCATACTACTACTATACTTAAGAGAGAGAGAGATCCAAATACTTCCTCCACCACTGCATTTACAGAAACCAGACAAACTGCTGCTGATCAGTTTGAAATGACTTACCTGTGCGAATGTCCCTCCCAGTCTGATGTCTGTAACATACACTGCATGTCCTGTCCTGATTGACTAACAGTCTTTGTGAAGCTACAGCTCATTTATAGCCCTCTCACCCCCTGTTGCTTTACTTCTAACAGGTGGAGATACTCTAATAATGGCCACTTCTGATTGATGTTACCTTATCTTTCACTTAACAATAGTCATTGAGGGTACAGCTGCATGGCATTGTTTGGCTTAAACAACTCACTAAGTTTCTTACTTATAAAATGAATGATTTCTTTGTGATGTTCCTTTAAATGTTTTGTTAAGAATCCAGGCATTAAATAAATAAAAAGCAAATCGTTCATTTCTATAATCAGCAATCATATTCTTTTACCTAAGTTGAACCAGTAGGTGGCAATGCAGTGCACAATGCAGTCTGTTACGGGTTTAATGTGGCACCTACAGTATATGGCCAAATGTATGTGGACACACCTCTCCACATACTTTTGTGTAGGCTACTTTTGGTCTGGGGTTGTTTTTAGGTTTATTAGTTCCAGTGAAGTGAAATCATAACGCTACAGCATACAATGATATTTTAGACCAGCTCCAAACCTGTGGGTCGGGACCCCACAGGTGGCCGCGAGATGATTAACGGGATAGAAAAGCAGAAGTAAACACGTTTCTGCTACACAAATATGTTTCTTCTAACCTTTGCTTCTCTTAATTGATATTTTTTACCTTTTCAGGTCTTAAATAAAATTATCGGGGGTCACAAGAAGACAGTGCTTCATGTTGAGGGGCCAAAAGCCAAAAAGGTTTTAGACATTAGTGTGTTTCCAACTCTGCAGCAACAGTTTGTGTTTGACCCTTTCCTGCTTGACATGACAAATGTCCCTGCAGCCCAGTTCCACTTCTGGTGGGAAGAGTGGAGGCTGTTAGAGCAGCAGATTAATGCCCATGGTTTTGGGAAGAAATGTTCAAATATCACATATGTTTGTAACGTTTAGGTGTCCACATACTTTTGTATGTTTTGCCATGTGCATATCTGAAGAATCTCATTGGACACATATTTAACTTCAGGGGCAAAAAGAAATCCCGCACAAGACCGACCTTCCTAACATTTTGAATGTTCATTACATTTGATGGTGTTTTTGTGTTGCAGTAAAATGCCAAACATGCTGCTATCGACAGGACATCTAACAACAGTCTGTGCAACAGAGGCCGCAAGATAACAGGGACAATGCTCTTTCTCTGCCGGAGAGTCGCCCCTGAGAAGCTGCAGGGATCTGCTCTAAACAAACATGCCACTGATATGTGTGAGAAAGGAAATGCACACTATCATTGTTTTAACAGCCTCTGTCGCCAGTCTGTGGAACAACACATAGTTTCAAACCAAATCTGAACTAATGTAGTAGTTCATGGCTACTTTGGCCCCTTTTTATTACAGATACATTAAAAAAATATATATGTCCTCAGTGTGGTAGACGGCAACATCAGATACACCATGTGTGATCAGTTCTTTTATGTTGCCCTATACGACAGGTTAGCTGCTCATTGTTGGCCTCCGTTACCCATAAGAAGGCACGTAAATCATAAAACTTATACATGTATTTTTGAAGATTGGAGCTCACTGTAAAGTTTTTGTCTTGGCACACACAGGACAAAAACCAGTGTGGTTAACTAGAAACTGGAGTGGCATTGGATGGTGTGTGTGTGTGTGTGTGTGTGTGTGTGTGTGCTCATGACTTATTGCAGTGCATACAGAGGACAACCAGAGATTGTGTTTGTGAGACTCTGTGCTAATGATTCCTCCTCTTCTTATCTTCAGCATCATTTACAACCCATCACGAACAAACAACATCACAGGGCCTTTATCACAGCAGATTAGCCTGTAAATTCTATACCTGTGAGGACTCTCATTGACGTAATGTATTCGTTAACCTCTGACCTAAACCAAACTCTAACCTTAACCTTGAAATTAAGTTGTAACCCCACCAAACATCCCTTTGAGGAAGTGAGGACTACTGAAATGTTTTCATTTTCACTGAAACTCAAGTTGGTCCTCACAAAGATGGCACACACATACAAATACACACAGTACTATCAGGAACAACACTCATCTTTTCTGAGAAATTTCACAATGTGTCATCTCAGGAACACACATTCAATAATTTTGTTTTGGTGTGTATGCACAGTAACTCAACGTGTGCAGCTGCTTGCAGCTTTGCATGTTTGGTTTAGTTTCGTTTTAGTTTATTTATATGCACAAAAACCATAATGCATTAAAAGAGTAAAAAGGATTAAAAACCCAAAAGAGATTATAAAGAGATCTCACCAAAAAAGGGGGCGGAAAACCCAATAACATCTAATAATAATCAATAATTACATGTACCAACAATAAAATGAACACAGGATACATATATATGTCAATTGCTAATAACAAGCATATTATAAAACTGAATTGACAGAGAGTTGTTCTAAATCTTGGAAAATGTAAATGCTTTACACGTCTGCTGTTATATGTGTGGATTACTGAATTTGTCTGAAAAAATCTATTAAATCACAGAGGTGCCAAACCAGGATTATAATACACATTTGTAGATAACAAATACATGTGAAATAGGATTATCATACAGTTGGAGGGAAATTAATATTCTGTACAATACTAAAAAGAGATTCCAAACATTTTCATCTCTCTTATGCTCATATTAGTGCAGCCGGTGTAGTTAGTATCAGCCTACCAAACATGCTGGCTCAGTGTCACATACTGTATATTGTGAAATCAACGCTATACACACAAAATATTCCAGACTTTATTTACTGAAAATAGCAATTCCCAATATCATACATTTACATTTACAGGTATTTCAGTGAGGTGATTGGCCAAAGATGTGATTCAGCCTGCCTGTGTTCAGTATATAAAGTACATTGTAGTCAGAAAGTATTAGGAAATTGATGTATTTCTCCTGTTTTGGCTGTACTCCAGCATACCGGCTTTAAAAATCTGTGTTTATGAGGTTAAAAGTTCTGATTTTCAGTGCTCACAGCCTGCAGCCCCCTGAGTTCCAGTGAAGAGAAATCCTAATGCTTCAGCATGCAATGATATTTTAGACAACAGAGCTCTTCCAACTTTGCGACAACAGTTTGTTTTTGTCTCTTTCCTGTTCCAACGTGACAGTTCCCCCGAGCACAAAGCAGCTCCATAAAGAAATGGTTTTACCAGTTTGGCGTGGAAGAACTTGACTGGCCTGCAGAGAGCCCTGACCTCAACCCCATCCAGCACCTCTGGGATGAACTGGATCACTAACTGGCAGAGGTTTGATTAAAAACACAATCTGGAAGAAAGCCTTCACAGAAGAGTGGAGGCTGTCATAGCGGCAGATTAATGCCCATGGTTGGAAATGACATATTCAACAATCACATTAGGGTGTCATGTTTGGGTGTCCACATACTTTTGGCCATGTAGTTTACCAAGTATCTGCTGATGTCTGTAGGTCAAAGACATTTATAAAGGATGAGACACCAAATATTAAAGATCACGTCTTAAGGATTATGTAACTTCTCCTTTCTTATTCATACTTTCTTTTTTTTTTAAATGGCTACGATTGCTTCACTGTTTATCTGCGCTGCAGCCAACACTGTATTACTTAAAGGAATAGCTCGACATTTTGAGAATACTTACTTATTCGCTTTCTCGCAGCGAGGTAGATGGGAAGATTGATACCACTCCCATGTCTGTCTGTTAAATATGAAGCTACAGTCAGCAGACAGTTAGCTTAGCTTAGCATAAAGACTGGAAACAGGGGGAGCAGCTAGCCTGGCTCTGTCCCAATGTAACTAAATCCACCTACCAGCACCTCTAAAGCTCATTAATTAACAAGTTGTATCCCTTTTGTTTAATCCGTACAAAAATTGTAGTGTGTAAAAATAACATTTTGTTTAATATGCACATATAACCCCCTTTGGATTTTGTACAGATTAAACAAACAAGATATAACGTGTGTGAGCTTTAGAGGTGCTGCTAGGCAGATTTTGTTTCCTTCCGATAGAGCCAGGCTAATTGTTTCCCACTGTTTCCAGTCTTTGTGCTAAGCTAAGCTAACCCACTGCTGGCTTTAGATTCATAACTAACGGACAGACATGATAGTGGTTTAAATCTTCTCATCTAACTCTCTGCCAGAAAGTGAATAAGCATATTTCCCAAAATGTCAAACTATTCCTTGCATACTCAGTGAAACACATATAAAAACATTTTTAACTGAGATTTAGTTCACCCACAATTAGATTTATGGTTGCTGTCCTCATTTCATAATTTACTCACCATTTATTTTCCCACCAGACTGGATTATAACATTTTTTTCTCCGAAAAAGATACAAAGCGGTTTTCTGGAGCAACTCAGTTTCTGAGCTGATGTTTATTGTAGCATGACGGTGCCGGTCTAACACGACTCACTCGTGGACCTTACTTTTCCAAACAACCAGATACACCAGGACAGGGATGAGGCTCACAGGGATGAGCGTGAGGGCGATCACCACCCCTTGAGGTGCATCCACAAGCAGAAGCTCCTCCTTAGAACAGTTCTGGAAGTAGTAGGAGTGGATGTAGAGGAAGAAGTCTTGAATGTTGGGGTTTGGGTAATAGCAGTTGACAATATCAGACAGCTTCTCCAAGCATACCGTCATGTCGTTGTATGGTCTGTAAGAGGTAGAGATGTATTAATGACGAACACACGATAGGTCCATTATTCTACAACTCTGATAATCAATTAATAGTTAACTTATAACTTATATAAAGTGAGGATTTGCAGCTTTTTCTCTGTTTTATAACATTACAAATTTAAAACCTTTGGGTTTTGGACTGTTGGTCAGACAAAACAAGTAATTTAAAGACGTCACCTTGAGCTCTGGGAAACTGTGGTATGCGTTTTTCACCAGTTAGAGTTTTAGAAATTTCAATTTACAGCATTCTGGGTTTCAAACGATATTTTAGCCACATTTTGACTTGACATTAATAGTGTAAAAAACCAAGAAGCACAAAAAAATATTAACCTGGTCAGAGACTCAAACTTCATGGAGCCGCATATAAAATTAAATATTAAAAGCTGAGTTTTAAGAGGCAGTTCTTTAACCAAGAGAAGATAGTTTACATTATATTTCTAATGAAGATTTAATTTCATAATAAGACATTCTTTTTGTGAAACTGGATACATCACTTTTGAAACGACATCCTCCAGTTGGACCAAGAAGCACTCGAAAAGTGTGGCGCATACCTGTAACTAAAACTGAGACCTTTGTGGTCAAAGTATTTCCTGTCTGAACATAAACAGAGCTTTTACTCTGCAGCGGGAGAAGCACACGCTCAGGGTGCAGCCGTCTGCTCGGCCCGGTCTTGATGATGGATATTTCCCAGTGCCACTCGCAACCATTATGGACCTTCACACATACTCAGCTTTTGACATTACTATTTACAGTGTACCGTTGCTTAAAGGATAAGACTGGTGCTATTCTATACTTTTCCTATTGTCAACACATCTCATGAAAAGACTATCAACGTGTTAGTCCGTCTCTCAGTACTTTCTGACTTCTCTGCTCTGTATGGGGCTCTCAGTCTCAAGCCCATTGGTTCCTCCTGAGGAAATCCTTAAAAAGAGGTCACAAAAATGTATTTCATTTTTAAAAAAGGCTCGGTAATTTCCTAAAACAACTTGGCACTGCAAACATTACTCTAACAGGAGGAAATTGTGCAATTTTCAGCTGTGGATTAATACACATTTGTTGATCTACTGAATATTTCCAGCAGCAGGACGGTGTGTGTGGGAGTGAGTCAAAATAAACTACAGTGTGTGTGTTCATGGTGATGAAGAAACACAGTACGACTCATTTATGTGTTTTTAAAATGACTTACGTTTGCTGACAAGAGACCTCTTGTGTTATTTAAATTAGAAGCAACCGTGGAAATAGTGTGATGCTGCTAGAGGGTGGCAGGGGTTCAGGGTAGATGGCACGGTGTTCAAAGTGTCTGAGAAACACTTGAGAGCGTGGTTCGCATCCTGTCTCCGACCAACAGTCAACACTGGCTTCTTTTCACCAGGCTGACAGTGGCCCTGTGGCAACGAGCCTGGACCCATTGTGGTCACCCTAAAATGCAGTGCAGTTTTTTCTCAGGAACCGAGGCAAGCCAGGATCCCTTACTATAGCCACTGGTGTCATTTTAAAAAAACAAAAAGTTGTGGCCCTCCATTCAAAAATGTGCTTTCCTTATTGTTACTTGACTTGGATGTTTGAGCTTCACTGTGCAGAATGATGTGTATGCAGAGTTTGACACTAGAAGACTGGTTTCACATCTGCTGACGGAGGAACGTTTCTATGCGCTCACCTTAAATGTGAGTTTAACACGTGTGTGTGCGAGCATGATTTTGTGATGAGGAATTTCGAGGCCTCCGGTTCACACTGAGAATGGACTTTTCAGTGAAATAAAACGTTAAACGTGTCCAGCAGTTAAACATATATATTTTCAATGAGCTAGAAGGAGTAGATGTGCTTTTAAGTAGTGTGCACATCTGTGTAGGTCAACCCATATCAGACACAAAGCAGAATATTTTTATATGTTTTAAAACATGTCTGGAGGGGATTTTTTAAAGATTTTTCTTTGTCACATTAAAAACATCAGTTTCATCACTATCAGTTCAAAACTTTGGAATTCCCTCTCAGACAATGAAGGTTTTTGAAACACTTGGATTTTAAGAAGAATCCTAAAACATACTTATTTAGTCTGGCTTTTAATTATGTTTCTGCTATAAAGTTTTTTATTATTTTATTTTCCTTCCCTTCTCCATTATTATTAATATTTCTTATTATACTTTTTTGTATCTATTTTAATTTATCTATTTTTTGTATTCATTGTATGTCCTTATTGTTATGCATATGTAGCCAAACTTTTTTTGTTTTAGTATTATTGTGTTCACTTATTTTATTCCTGCGAATAAAACAAGAATAAAATAAACTTGTTAGCTTTGGGTTTTTTAAAAAGTGCTATAAATAAAGCTCTTTTTAATAATAATAATAATAATAATAATAATAATAATAATAATATTATCATTATTATTATTATTATTATTATTATTATTATTATTATTATTATTATTCCTTTGTTGCAGCAATCTTTCCATTAAATTTCCTCGAATGAGTGAAACAGCGCCCCTCTGTGTTGTAGCGGCTGGTAAACGTCAGTCTGTGTGGTCAAAAGGGGTATTGCAGTCTTACAGTCGAGGCAATCATGTCAGTCAACTGAAGGAAAACCAGGTGAAGTTGATTAAAAAATTACATCAAACAGTCAGATGCCTCACTGTCATGCCACTGCGAAACTGTGAACGGACAGACCTCTGGAAGGAGAAACTCTGAAGTGAATTGTGAAGCAAGCCAGTCCTCCTTTAGCCCCACAAATAGAAAGTTAGCAGCATGAAGTTTGATGAAACAACTGCTCGACAGTTAGCTAGTCTTACAGTGTTGCTAACGATTGCTAGCTAGCTAGCTGAGACAGAGAGGAGGATTTCTGTCAACAAACAAACAGCAGCGGGATATTATAATATAAGACATGGATATCCACCACTTCGCCTTCATGACAGAAAATGAAAATGGGCTTCGACTTCAAATAACGTGAGTCAAATACAACCTTTGTCTGGTAGCTGGTTTCTTTATCTATATCTGTGTAACAGTTAGGTCTGTTTAACTCCCTGCTGTGTTCTTGGTGATGTTGTTGTATTTTGTACTGCATCTTGTTTGCCTGGACCCTGAAGCTGTCACTGCTGTCTTTCTTAGTTAGACAGAGCTGTAGGGCTTTGAAACATTTGGGGTTTCTCCAGTTTTGCCTTTTTATTAGTTATGCAGTCAGGTGTTGATGTGTGTGTGTGTGTGATTTGTGAATAAGCTTGTGCAGAGTTTCTGCTAGTTGCTTGTGAGAGTTTGTACACTTTTGAGGTACTTTACTTGACTATTTCCATTTTCTGCTACTTTACACTTCCACTCCACTGCAATTCAAAGGCAAATATTATACTTTTTACTCCACTACATTTATTTGATAACTTTAGTTACTGGTTACTTTCCAGATTCAGATTAATAATACAAAATATAATCAACAAATACATTTTCTAATATCAGTAAAACTTTATTGGTCCCCAGGGGGAAATTGACGAGCTACCAAGCAGTATATAAAGTAATTCAAAAAATAAATAAATAAATAAAGATTAGCCCCACATTTACCAGCTGCAATATTGAAGAGATGTACTCATTAATGCTTTGATAATCATGATCCAATAATATACATTAAATGGGCCATGCTGCAAAATGAGTACTTTTTTCTTCTGGTGCTTAAAGTATATTTTGATGCTAATACTTTTGTACTTTTAAATTTTGAATGCAGGGCTTGTAACGGAGTATTTCTGCACTGTGGTGTTGCTGCTTAAGTAAAAGATCTGTGTACTTCTTCCACCACTGGGTCGCATTGCAGGCTGATTTATGTATGCCAATCATATGGTTAAGACTCTGTAAGTCATGTATTTGATACATGCATTGATTCTTTTTCATGTGACCATGAACGTTTATATTTGCGTTCAGTACTGATCTGTACCTGTATCGCAGTAAGCTTTCTAGTACTCTGCATATTCTTGTATTCTAAGAAGAAAGTGAACATAATAGGGCTGCAGCTAATGATTATTTACATTATCGCTTAATCTGTCCATTATTTTCTCAATTAAATGACTACTCATTTTGTTTATAAAATGTCAGAAAATGGTGGGGGAAAAAGCCTGTTGTAATTTCCCACAGTGGTGTCAAAAAGTTTGTTTTGTCAGACAAAGAGTCCAAAACCCGAAGATATTTATTTTACTATATATGACAAAGAAAAGCAGAAAATCCTCACATTCGAGACGCTGAAAACAGGGAATGTTTGGCATTAAAATAGTTGCCAATTCATTTTCTGTTTTAGGATTAATCGACTAATTGTTGCACCTCTGGAACATAAAACTGCTGCATGATAAGAAAAGATAAGAAAAAGCACGTGTTGATACCAGATGTAAATGAGGCTGAAATGTCATCAAGTTTACTAACTGAATGGTATGTGGCTTGTTCTATTTCACCGCAATGGTAAAATGATTATCCTCCTTTACTTTATTTCTGGATGACCCGTCTGACATGGTTAGCGTTTAGTTTCAGGATTCATTTAGCTGGCTGCAGTCACCTCTTAACCTTAAATCAAAAAGCTATGAATATATTTTGTAAGTTATTTGTACAGTAAATCCCGTTTTTTAGAGAAACACATTTATTTATAATACTGCAAATGTGCGCACCCCAGAAAATATTATTTGTAAACAGCCTGGCCCTGCAGTGCAGTTTGCATTGCAAGACTTGAAGCAGATCTGAAGTCCTCTGAGGCAAACTTGTGATTTATTTATATATATATATATATATATATATTAATAAATATATTAACTGAAATGACTTTAATCAGGATACAAACAGTTACGTAATGTAGCTGCTATTTTTTTGTTATGACACATATTGAAACTGTGTCACAGGTAATTACTCATTTCTCAATACTACTAATACAACTAGTTAAAATAATACATCTTAATATAAACTCATGTAGCCCTATTTGAAAATTGTATTTAAAAAGTTCTTAAAAGCATAACATGAGGAAAGTGTGTTGAACCAATAATTGATCAGAAGTAGAAATACAGGAAAAACAAATAATGGTATAAAAAAATAAGTGTAAAAAAATAACCACTTAATTCTGTAGATGCTCCGTTTGCCTTACCTGATGATCTTTTCCAGGACGCACCAGTTTTCTGGGCTGATGGACTGCATTTCCATGTGAAAAGCTTTACCACAATAACTGTGACTGTACTCTACCAGCAAGTTATGCTGGCACTGTCTGGCTGGGAACTCATTTTCCTGGTCCTGAAAATTCTCTGCAAAATAATAAGGAAAACAATACGTCTGACGTACATGAACGAATTCTTAATTATTTTGATTAGCATTTATTTTAAGATGATTTTATGCTTTAAAAAAAAAAAGAAGGGAGGAATTGTAATGGCAAGAACAAACGGACTCTCTGATATAATAACATACAGATGTTGTTCATAATTGTTTGATGTCAATACTTGATCTGTGTATGATTGTTTGGGCTGCGAGATGAGAACAGTACACTGATAATGATGACGTGGAACTACAAATTATCCTTTTGACTGTTACGTCCAGACTTCAGGGACACTCGTCTCCCCGGGTTGAGGAGCCTGACCCTGAAGACTGGATAAATAACTGATGCTCCTTTCCCTCTGTACTCATTCAGAGCAGATTATACTGATGTATGTTTTTGCTGCTGTGAGTCCGTCTGCAGACGCTTGAAGTAAACCTACAGAAAGATGAGTGATTGCCTTGAGTGTTTCTTTATTCCGAAGAAATTGCCACTACACGGGGACACACAAATATCAAACAACACCCAAGATTATATTATTAAATTACATTATTTGAGTGTCTTACTGTGTAAAATGGATGAAATATTCCATAGATTTCCTGTGATATGCTGCTTTATTCTGCTACCGGTTCTTAAAAGTTACTCATTCAGTGGCCCAGTAGCGCATGTTTCCTTATCTTGGCTTTTATTTAAGTGAAACTAGGTTGCGGATACCTTACCACACAGTTCGATAGTGTTTCAGCTGTATAAGCAGTTAAGTACAGGAAATTTCCAGGCACTGATAAGGACGGGAGTTTCCTTTCCCCACGCAGAATAAGTAGAAAAACTCACCGTCATCCTCTGAGAGGACCGTAGATGTTTGGTTGTTCTGCAGTTCATCCTCAATTTGACTCGTCTCGTCTTTGTACAAACTGGACGTCACGTTGCCGGGTTTCATTGGACCTGCGGGCAAAAAGTTATAAAGTTATTACGTTTATTTTAGCACTATGTTTGGTGAATGAATGATGTCAAATCCCAAATCACAATAACTGCATACTCTTAACACTGCTGTCATTGTTTTACGCAATAGATAGATTGAGTATTTTGGATTGCTGGTCAAACAGAACAAGCTATTTAAAGATGTGACCTGGGCTCAGGAAAGCTGTGGTGGACGTATTAAACTATCTGACATTTTAGAGACCAAATCATCAGTCGAGAAAACAATCGGAAGCTTAATTGACAATGAAAGTAATCGTTAACAAGAAGACTTACTCTTGTCAGCGGTGGACTCGCTGAATGTTTGGTTCCCCTCAACTTTGCCCAACTCGTCCTCTGTCATGTTAGCTGTTTGTGATTCCACAATACCTGTGGACACAGATTGAATAAAGCTATTTAACATCACATGAACAATTCCAGCACATTTTAAAAGACTCTCACGCCAGCCTTTTGTTTGCTGCTACTAAAACGCCCTCCAACCTTTTTCCTTCATTAATCCCACAGACAGGGAAAACAATGGACATTCATGGAAACATGCAGCCAACCCAGAAAAAACAGGAAATACTAAGAGTAAAACATCATTAACCTAAAACACTTGTGTAAAATAAAATGTGTGTGTGTGTGTGTGTGTGTGAAGTCAGATACATACCTAGGATAAGAACAGGAAAGAGCAGCAGGTACAGGATCATGGTGGAGAGCGATGAGGGGATCAGCAGGAACCTTTGAGGCCGGTCAGTGACCTGAGGTGCCATTATGAAGCTCAAGGTCTGAGAGCTGAGTGGGTTACGGAACAAGCCCAGCCCTCTTTATCTTAGCGCTGCTGTGAGTGTATTTATGTTCCGGTGATAGATAGAAGAGGAAGAACGGCTTCTGAAGAGGAGATAACAGTCTAATCATGAATTAATGGTGTCCTGTGGAGTTTTTTAAATGAAGGGATGAAAGGAGGAGTAAACGCAAACTAACGGTTTTACTAACATGTTATCTGATAGGATTGGAACTCTGTTTTACTTTTTTTTTAGGCCTTTTTTAAATAATGACTCATCAATTTGTGTTACTGTTTCACAGAAATACTTTTCGGTCTGACAGCTGCTAAAATATTGCTGGTACTACAGTGGAACCCCACCTATAAATGCCAAAATTACTGAATGGATTAATCATGTCCTTTCCCTGGAACTCTCTCTAGCTCAGAAACATTGCGAAATAGTCTGTGGGACTGTATACAATTACTCACCATCAGTTAAATGGCTTGAATAATATTTCTTTAACTTCATAGAGTTAGAATCACAAATTACTGCAGTATAAAATGTCACAGATACACAGCCATAAAATCAAAATCTGTGGTTTAATCACTATAAGCGAAACCTTTCACTTGACTAATTTTTTCCAGTCGTTTATTATAAAAATATTAATACAGCTTTAAAGATTTTAAAATCTGTTGGCAAAGATAGCGATATGTTTCTTGAGTGTCTTTTTTTTTGCAGTCAAGTGACTGATGTATTATCAGATGTTGTTTTGGTTCACATACCATGTCTACCAAGCATGTTGTTTAATGATGATTTATCTCTTTAATTTGTCGAGATATCAAACGAAATACCTCGGCAATCGACTTCTAGGAATGTCTATTGCAAATGCAAGGTTAAGGACAAGGTATATTGTGTATCTTTCTTATTTCATAGCAAATCCCCAAGTGCAGACCCAAACCAACAGTGAACGTATCCACTAACAAGTAATTTCTATGTATCACAGCCTGACAGCTTCTTCCTCTGAGCCGCAGAGCTCCATTGATGTCCAATAACTATTTAAAAACACATCAGCGAGTCACACTGTTGCGCTGGGTGACGTGTTCCTTCATCACCATGAACACACACACTGTAGTTTATTCTGACTCAGTCCCACACACACCGTCCTGCTGCCCCAAACACTCACTACAGCACCACATGTGGATTCATCCGCCGCTGGAAATAGTCCCCAACAGATGCACTGTTTCCTCCTGTTTGAGTAACGTTTGATTTAAAAACTACAGTGAGCAGCTGTTTTAAGTAATTACTGAGCCTTTTTTAAAATGAAACTATATATTTGTGAGGTGTTTGTTTTTTTGTTTTGTTTTTTTTAAAAGATTTACGTCTTCAGTAGGAACCAATGGGTTTGGGGCTGAGAGCCACAGACAGGGTAGAGAAGTCCAAGTACTGAGAGACGGACGATCACATCATTGGTTTTGGTCTTTTCCTGTGATTTGTTGATAGTAAGAAAAATAATAGAATAAAAGAATAAGAAGAATAAAAAGAATAAAACCAGCCTTATCCTTTTGTTCATCACACACCTATTTGTATAAGGTTTAGTGTAGACCACTTGCATATACATTACAACTCCATGTTTATCAGTTACAGCTGATTCCATCTGTAAGGAGTAAATAAGGGGAAGTGCTGGTATGTCCTCACTTACTCCTGTGGGTCTACTGACACATGATAATACATAATGCAGTACAAACAGTGACATATTTCCTAATTGGAGTGGGACTGTCATGATGTTTGGGGTAATGTGGGCAAAGGGAGGCAGCACGGCCCAGTTTCCTGCTCTTCCTCAGATAGTTAGTGAAAACGCTCTTAAGGGATTTCCTCCTCCATTTAGCGGCAGGGAAGGTGGCTGCCCGGACAGACAGGGCTGGAATCAGGAAGCTGGTGCCGAAATGAAAGATAGGCAAACCTTCTAAAACACAAACAGTTGGCTCACAGAAAGCTCTAACATGTTTGCAAAGGTGCGTATGGCAGCAATAATATACAGACACAAAAGGCCCTCTGAAACGGCCAGCAAGTTTCTTGTTTTTTGTGCAAGAACGAATGTTGATTAATATGTATTTTGGAAAAAACGTGAAATAAAAGTATGTTTAAATACAGAAGTATGCATTTGCCTCTACCACACCGACTAAGTGTAAAAAAACAACAACTTCCTGTGCTTTGTGGTTTTCAATGTGCAGGATGTCAGATCTTTTTGTGATGTCTTTTGTCTGTACCTCAGCTCGCGGAGACAGGAAACTGTTAAGGCTTTCAGGGGTTTGCTGCATGTTGAGGGACATTTAGGGACATTTTTGGAATTCAGAAAAGCAAATCAAGGATGTGCGGCAACCACATAATATCATAGACCATGATGCTATCTACCACACTGACTGCTGTTTTGGTATGACTGATACAGAGTAGATTGTAGGATAAAATGTGATGGAAACTAAAATACAAGCGTGACAATGAGTTATTCCAGTAACTTACTTTTTCAGTTCTGCATTTCTATCTAAGTAAGACCTTGACATCCCATCATTGTAAAACTGTACATTGAATTTTTATTTGTTTGTAGGAGCTGCAAAAATTGTGTAATTTGTATTTTATGACAGTGTACACCATTGTTTAAGAAATCAGGACAAACTGGTTTTTTTTTGGTATGAAGTTTTCCTTTAATATAGTATGCTTTATTAGTGCTATAGTATGTGTATATTGATATACTTTTACCACGCATATTGAAATGTCACTGAATCCGGTAATCACATGAATCCATTTACAATCAGATTTCTTTATCAATTAACACATTAAACACATTTCCTCCACTGGTCCTGTTAGAGAGAGACTGCAGGGGCGATGACCGACAGACAGAATGACTCATAACACACATGAGGGTACAAAAACAACAATATAACACATCATACTGCCTGTAACATGCCCCCGCATCAAATAAACCTCTGTAGACTACTCCACTGCAAATGTATATGTGCCATACCGAAAATGAAACGTTGTTTAAATAGACTGTAAGCATTTGAAACTGCAATAAAGAAAAATACATTGTGACTGAAATATATAAAATATGACAGAACATAAATTGCATATTATCAAAGCACCATTCTGTAATGGTATTAATCTCCAATTACTAGGGCTGGGTATGGAGCCTCAGTACTTGATTGGAAAGTGCAGTATGAAGTTATTATTATTATTATTGATTGGTGCTGACTGAAATGTGTCAGTAGCACTGAAATGTCAAACTGTCAATTACAAAAAGTCATCAAATTCATAATCTTTTTTGCTTATTCTTTCATCTGATAGTTCCAGTTTACATCCATTTTCCCCCCAAAATTTTTTATTTATCTATTTTATTTAGGCAAAGTTCTTGTACAGTTGTGTTTATACAACATTTAAAACTTATTTAAGCTTAGTTTGTTAAATGAAAAAGGGTTTATATTTCTTTAAAGTAAGGTTTTGTTTTTGTTTTGTTTTTTTAAAAAAAAGGTTTTGGCATCAGTGCTGAAATCTGTCGTATCAGCTTTAGCATTAAACCTTTCAGATGATACCCAGCCCTACCAATTACTCAGCCAGCATTTCAGACTTTCAAGAATACAGATATTTTTTATAAACAAACTTCCTCCTTCCTCGGACGTCCAAGACCACTGTCAGCAGCTCAGCCGTCTCAGGGTCGCCGTGTACATATAACTGCTCAGCCCACAAACAGTAAAATACAGAGCAGCTCCACACTTCAACACGTTTTAAATTAATTGTTTGTAATGAGTACTTCTAGCCTACAACAATGATGGTTGCACTGTCAATGTTTGAACTGTGCTGGTGCTGAAATGGTCACTAAAACTGGTTTCAATTCGCCCTCCAGTGGTTAAAATGAGCAGCTGTTTGTCGTTCCCCCCCCCCAACACACACGCACACACACACACACACACCTTCAGCTTCTCTTGTTTCAGAATCAGTCAGACAGACGCTTAAATTTACTGCATTAAAGTTGCTTTTTAATGAAGAATGCAGATTATCAAAACCTATTGTCTTACCTCTTAGTCCTTCAGTTGCCACACTTAATGCTGAAGCAGGTGTCATGATGAAAAACTGCTCCTGAAAGAAAGTAGTGTTTGTTTTTTTTAATTGCAGAAATAAAATAAAGAATAATTTAACAATAATCAACTATAATAATAATAATAATAATTATAACTGTATCCCTTTACCTAAATTGCTCTAAACATCAGCCTTGACTCATTTTTCAGTTCTTCAAATTTCCATTAGCAGACTTGAAACACTGTTTTGTTTTGTTTTTGTTTTTTCTGTAATATGCAAGACATAGTTTTAATTATTAAAGTTTTACCTTTTTTTTTTATACTCTACTGAACATTGGAAGAGAATTGCTTTGGAAAATGTATGAATGGCAAAGCAATTTAGGTTTAGCAATCAGGTACACCTGTACAATCTAATGCAATTAAATACACAGCTCTGCCATAAATTCTACCTTTACAAAGTTTATAATGTTCACTTTTTGTTGACTTTGTCAGAAATGCGTTCACTCAATTATATGTTTATCACTGAGGTCATAGTTGGACTGGACTGCATTATATTCAGAGGTGTTTTTAATATTCTGCCCCCTTCATGTATGTAAATGGGAAGTACAACACCATCACTAACTATGACCTCAGTGCTAAAACATATAATTGAATTAAGACAATTATAGGCATCGTAAAAGTAGACTTTATGTCAAAACAGAAAATACAAAGAGCAACAAAACGAGGAAAAACAAATTGGCGAACCCTGCATCCATCTCCCATACACACAGAGTAATTAATCGTAAAAATATGGACACAGTTGTGACTAGTAAGTAACTAAAAGCGCCTTCACCAGATCTGGATCTTACGCTCAGTACGGATAGACAACCGCCACCTGATGACCTGAGAGCTCTGATAGTTTTGATTGTAGTTCGTGAGCCGGTCTGAAATTTTCTGGGGTGTCACGTTTCATGTTTAAATACTTTTAAATTCTGCTTTTAGTCTTTAAAAGTAGATCCTGTATCGTTTTTGGAGCGGAGTATGTTCAGCTCTGTACAGGTTAATAAAAAAAACTTACAACATATGTTTTAGTATGTATACCTGTCAGTTAGACCTGAAACAATTAGTCGATTAGCCGATCGATTATATATAGAAAAATAATCTGCGACGATTTTGATGATCGATTCAAACGCTTTAATCAAAATACTCTCAGCATCTCATTAGTGAGGACTTGCTGCTTTTCTTTCTATAATGGGATAGTAAATTGAAAATATTTAAATTTTGTGCTGATGGTTGGACAAAACGAGACATCTGAAGATGTCACCTTTAGGCTTTCGAAAATTGTGATGGGCATTTTTCATTATTTTATATTTTATAGGCCAAACATTTAATTGATTGATCAAAAATAAAAATGTTAGGTGCAGCCCTATTACTATTTAAATAGTTGATTTACTCACTTACTACTACTTATCATCATCAATAATAATAATAATAATAATTAATAATAATAATAAATAACACACAACATAATGTAATATAGCAATGTAACATTCTAATAATAACTTGTTCCAAATATGTTGAACATATAAGTTGTTATAACAACAAAGTACCCCGCACTGTATTAAAAGGTAAAATATGAAGAGCAAAACTTCAGAATTACACAAAAAGGCAAACAAGAAAATAGCATTTAAATAAATGATAACTAAATAGAATTAAAGTGACACTTATATAAAGCTGTCAATTTTACAATAAATGTGTTTGGGTTTTTTTACACACATTTAAAAGATAACATCCATTTGTGTAGTTTGAGCTCTGAAACGCGGACACTTTTTGTGTTTATCCTGGAATTTGTGGATTTTAGGCATACTGGCTCGTTGTGAATTAAAATCTCATTGCCACTTTATAACGGGTTTATTAGTTGTAACTAATGGCATTGTTAATGGTTAGGAAACAGTTTTTAATGCATTAGAAATTACTTAAGGACAACTTAATGACATTTACAACTGCATAATTCAAGAACCATAATTAATGATTTACTGACATCTGTAACTGCAGACCTATAATCCAGAAGTTGTTCTTATTATTGGCATATTAGTCATCTATAAAGCATTATTGTGTTGACCTGTGAGAACACATTTTATACAACTCAGAAACCCTTTACTAATTATTCCTTATTAGGTATGGATAAACATCTTAATGTCAACAAAAGTAAAAAGAAAATATAGTGTGACTAGTAATATTTAATTGAAGGTCATACGAAGTCACCAGACGTCATAAAGGTGTTGTGTGAAGCTTAAGGGAACAATTACTTGCAAAATCGAATGCGTTTGAAGTTATTGTTTGATTTTCAAAAACAGAATAGTTCTAAGTAATATAAAAAAGCTCGATGTGAGTGGGAGGTGAAACGTTTTAGAAAAAAGTGGCCATCATGCCAAGGAGCCAATCGCTATTCAACCTGGATGTTGTGTTCACAAGTTGAATAGTAGGTCACCAGTTTCACATCACCTAGTGAGAACCACAGTCACAAACAAGCAAGGAGGTTAGAAATCACGGGTTAAGAAAACCACAATGTGGATCCAGGATTGTCAACATCTCAGCCCACCTGTGAAATGCTCAGCAGTAAGCAAAAACAATTCACATCGAAGTAAGGCACTTTTATCTCATGGTCTGGAGCAAACATTATGGTTTGATGCTTATCATCGTTACTATCTCTTCAGCGATCAGACCACATGTTTGCAGTGTGAATTAGTGCAGCAGGGTTAATCAGGCACTCGGGCAAACTCAATCCCACGCTCTCACCGCCCACACACACAGACGCACAGACTGGCAGTAGGGTTGGGCCGATGAACGACCCATCGTCCATCGCCGCTGAGCCCGCTACTCCCCCATCATGATCTTAATAGTTCGTTCAGTGAAAATGAAAATTTGCGATGCAAAAATTATAATTCCCACTAATCGCGAACAAGCGGCAAACTCCGGGGCTGAGAAATAAAGCCCACGTGGAAGTGCCAACACCTGCAGTTCCTTGAATGGCCACTTGAGGCTGGCTCCAAAAGCGAGTCAATCCCTATAGAGCCCCGTGTTAAAATGCCCAACGTTACAGCAGAAATAAACGTGTTTTTACAGCCTGGTTTTGGTCTCTATAGCTAATTTCCCCCTTCATGACAACTGTGAGGGGGGTGAATTTCTTTGTTACGCACAATTAAGGGCAAGGGCGTGGCCACTTTGAGTGACAGGTGCGTGTCCTATCAGGTGGCTTGCTGCTAGTTCGCTCAGCAACCAGGCCTCATTCGGCCTGCCTCAGCTCCACCTCTTTGCCCATTTTTGGATTAGCCGGAGCCAGGTACTGCCAAGATGGCGACAGCTGGGCGCCGCCCACTTTGAACTGGGTGACGTCACAGACACTACGTTCATGTTTTATTCAGTCTTTGATCGTGAGTCACATCGCAATCGTAATGTCAAAATAATAGCTTCTTTTTTCTTGTTTTTACCATATCGTGCAGCCCTATTTCGAAGTAATCAAGACATATATTATGAGTCTGGATGCAAACTGCAACTCAAAGAAATGCTGCCACTACTCTTAAACCACTGTTTCCCGTTTACCACAGTTTCATTGTATTCATTACTTAAGACAGCTACCGTACTCACCACTGAGTTATATGAAAAGCTCTCTGTGTCATCACTGATCATCTGTGTCATTTATAAGGTCATGCTAGAGATGTTTCACCTTGTTAGTTGAGTTCAAAGTGAACAACCATGACACCAGATCACATAATAGATAAGCTTTTTAAAATTTCCTCATATCACCTCTGAACAGGATACAGGTTTCCTGTATCATCCACTGTACTGCAAAACAAACAAACTGCAAAACAAATTTGAAGTTCAGAGACTCTAATTTCTCTGAGAGATTTTAAAGTTATACTTACTGATATTTTTATAATACTTGTGAATGTTTTAATTGGTATGTCTGTGTGTGACTGACTCAGTCTTGTGATGTTATGTATATGTGCAATTTAGAGCTTAAACAATTAGTTGATCGGCAGAAAATTAATCAGCAACTACTTTATGGATTTCATTTTTTTTCAACTCTGTTTTTATATAATTGTACACTGAATATCGTTGGTTTTGGACTGTTGGTCTGACAAAACAAGACTTTTGAGGACACCACCTTGGACTCTGGGAAGCTGCGATGGGCATTTTTTGCCCTTTTCTGACATTTTATAGACCAAACAAAAAAATGGAAATAATTTAGTTGCTGCACTAGCAGCAACTAAATTATTTCCAGTTGCTGCACTAGTGTAATTTTTTTTTTTGTCTATCTTGATCTCAGTGAGATGTTTGAGAACCAATGCTCCAGAGTGTGACTTGATCAGTTAGATGCTTATGTGGCTACATTATTTGACAAGCAATCATATAACCTCAAAAGAGGTCAAGGAAGAGTTGTGAACTGGTTTTGGTACCAGTCAGCAGTCACACCCAGATGTCTTTTTGCACGTTGGTCTGCAAGTTGAACCCACAGCTTGATGCTGTGTGCCTTTCACAGAATTGTCTCCTCTCATTAGGACATGTTTTGGATTTGTCAAAGGTAAATAAACTCAAATGTACAGTATATCAAACGTGATTTGTGAATTTAAATACCTACATACTTAATACAGATTATATTAACAAAAATCCATGTGCAGTTACAGTGACAGATGCATGCAGTACGGTTGCAGTGATGATGATGATAGATGAACATCTGTTGGCTGGTAACAACAACGTTTTGCAAATCAGTATGCAATTGAAACTTTTGTTGATCAGATTTAACACAAAAGACAAATCATAAGAAACCCTCAGTCTCAGAAGTATGACAGCACTACTGAGGCATCAACAAAGTTTCATGCTCACATCCTTCTCCTGGTGGCATAAACAACCAACGCAGGGGTATGGCAAGGTCAGCAAAACACAGAACTGGTGCCATTGGCTGGAGGTGGTTAACGGTTAGCCCGCAGGCTTGTTTTTATGAGTGCCAGCTTCTCAAATCTACCACAGTCACAGGAGGAGGACTTGAGACATGCTTAACACCTCAAACAGCACAGGTAAGGTCACTTAAGCAAATCTGGGCAGTTTTGAAATAGTATTATTTTATTTTTTTTTATTATTATTATTATTTTTATTATTTTTATTATTATTTTTTAAAGAAGACTGATTAGCCGGTAAATGGAGTACGATATAGATATTAGTAAGTAAAGAAATGTATATAGTATATAGTAATATATATATAAATATATATATATATATATATATATATATATATATATATATATATATATATATATATATATATATATATATATATATATATATATATATATAAAATCTAATTAATTAATTAATAAATTGGAGAAGCTAAACAGTCAGTGTGGTTATGGTTCATCACAAATCAGAGCCCACACATGACTTGTTATTTATACAAGCTTCCTTTCAGCTGCCTGAGCAAATATACTATCGACTAACAACTGTAAATTATGAAGTGTAGAGGGAATAAATCTCATATTTTCACACATTTTCCTGATTTATTGTCAAAGGGCAAAAAGCCATGTTTGTTTTTAAAAAAAAATTTTAAATTGTCATTTACCCCAGCCACTACAATGAAAAGGAGAAATGAAACTGACTGCACTGATGTGTGATACTGTTAATCTTAAAGGTGCTCACGGGTTCCCACATGCCAACCTGACACCAGTGTCTCACACAGCAGTGAAAAATGACTGAAATATGACTGCTGCCTACTCAAACTGTACAGCTATATATGTGGTTGCTAGAGTTGATCTCACTTCCAACCTGATTGTAAAGGTGTTAGTATTTCCTGATATTGTGATGTAATTTGCAGTAGTCTGTTGTTAATAAAGGATACAGTATGAGGGGAAAATTGCAGGACTATAGACACTATTTACAGTAAAGCACTTGCTGTGAAAAATTAGATCAGATCTGATTTGAAATCAAGACCTGATAACAAAGAAAATATTTGCAATCTTAAAATTTTGCGTAACATTAGACAGCCTGTATTGAAAACAAATACAAAGTCAGACAACCAACATTAAAACGGCAACAAGAATAAAACGAAACAACCTGTCTATGCTCAGAGCTTGGAAGAGACTTTGATCTAAAGGTTTAAAAAATATCTTGGGACAATGAGAGACAAATTGTTGCGGGGTTGTCTTACAGCCGCCAAAAAACGTTTAGTCCGAAGACGGCTGCTGCCTCACTATCAGAAAATGTCTGACATCTTTTCATGACGTTGTATTACTCAAGCTGTCCACTGCCAACATAATAAGACAAAATCCCCCCTTTTTGGAGATGTGGTCACATGCAACAGCGCAAGTAAAGAATAAGCTTCATGAGTCACCAGAGGAACACTGTACTTTACATCTTACTTAATTTATAATAGTCAAGCAGTCCATTGGGGGGGACCCCGGGGGTTGGGTGGCCAAATAAAGATTTGTTCCCAAAAAAAGAATAAATATAAACCATTAATAGAGATATAAAAGACATCTGATAATTAGGCTTAGAAAACTTAGGAGGAAAGAATATCCATTGTCAAGTAATCATTAGATTGTAGAACTGTAACATTTAAATGAGAGCAGAATTGTGAGGTAGTTTGGGAACTAACAAGTAGGTGTGGAGAATACCATATATTGTCTTTCTGCATGTAGACACAATGATTAAGAAGAGATATCTGGAAAGCATCAAAGGCAGTGAGGAGACTGATGAGTCAGAGCCCGAGTAGGAGTAGTATCAGCAGCATACAACATATTATCATCCGCATAATAAGGCAATTCAAATACAAAGGCGTAATGCTGTTTTTTCTTTAAATTATATATATTATATATGAGAGAGAGAGAGAAAATAATAGTGGACCAATAGCTTATAGACTGCAGTTTGCTGAAGAGGTTTTTTATGATTTATGGTATCAAATGCTAAATTGGAGAGATCAATAAATAGTGTTGCCATATTATTATTATTATTTTTTTTTTTTTTTTTTTTAGGAGACTATCATACAATACACAATATTACACAAACAGCAGCTGCAATGCAGGGGAAAACCCGGCCACTGGAAGAAAGGCATTGTGGACTATGATTCTAGGAGTTTTCGTTGTATTATAGTACTTAAAATTGCACTGCAAAAATATTGCCTTGCCTGTTCGTGCACATGAAGAGGCTTGTCACTAGAGCAGTTTGTAAATCATAAAATGCATCAAAACTGTTTGGCAGTTTGGGTTGCAGCTCGTGAGGAAACATAACCCTCCCATGACTCAAATATATATTCTCTGTAAGGAGACTTTTCCTTTCAGCTGCCTGAGCAATATACCAACAAATATTCTATATTTTTTTGTTAAATGTGTTAATTTGTTTGTGGTTTTCAACTTTAAGGGAAAAGTGTGTGACGTTGCATAGCATAGCTTGTATTTAGCTCAACCTAGAACATTTTTTGGCAGAGTCTACATTAAACTGCAAACTAAGTTATTGCTCCATTCGTTATAGAGTAGAAAATTACAATCACACTAAATTACATTTAGTCTCACAAATGTTACCTTTACAGCTGTTGAGAACCAGTTAGGTTTGTTTCCTGGTCGAAGGAAATAAACTTTTTAAAAAGTAATTCCTGACACAAAGGTATATCAAATAAACCTCTGACACCCAGCGCTGCTCTGTTTACAAGACTGTCTACAAAATGTTTTCCTCCTTACTGTTGTTCCTCTTACCTTTTAGGGGAAACTCCTTAATCTCTGTCTCCACCATCAAATAAAGAAGTTAGAAAGAAAAGATATCAAAAGAAAATAGCTAAATTTAATATTATGAGGAGTCTCAGCTGTAACAATGAGAGGTGAAATGATAAAAGGTGTTTGTGGAAACTGCCTATAAAGGCTGTTAGCACGCGACACTGACTGATCTGTAGACCTAAAAGCTACCCACGATTTCCCCTGTGCCAACGTCCTCATGCCAGTCTCACGCAACCCTGTGCATAATGACTAAAATATCACAGCTGCTTACTCAAACTGAGGAACATAGCTGCAGGTCTCTCACTTTCAACCTGTTTGGAGGAGTTAGTATTTCCTGATATCATGATGTAAAGTACAGTATTCTGCTCAAAATCAACCCAGGCTGGGTTCTATGAGAGCACTATATGTTTTTGAGCAATAATTAGTCCTCACGCAAGTTGGTCTTACTGTGGAATTTTGCAGAAATTTTCCAGAATGACTCATAATGTTCATTACAGACATGCTACAGAAGGTTTTTATTGTGCAGTCTAGGCTGTTGTCTGGCCCAAACTGACTCCTTTCAGTAGCTAAGTTGTAAATTAATTTTAAAAAGTCCAAATCCTTGTGCGCAGTATCTTAGGAGTTTTAGTCTTCAGCCGTATATTTCAGTTACGTTGGATTACATGTAGAAAGTTTTTTTTAAAAGACTAATCTGACAGCTGCCACTCGTCTTAGAGTGGTCTGAAGTGGCAGTTCAGATACCGCACTCTACAAACTATTAGAGACTAACTGGATGACATTCTCGCTGAAACATTTCATCAACTGTAAAAATTAAGAAGCAAATTATACCTGGAGGTCCTTGTTTAACACTGTTCACACATCCTCCCAGATTTGAAATTCAGAAGAAGATGCTAAACCACCCATCTTGTTTTGTTTTTCTGAACACCTTTTTATAAAGTGTTGAAACTCAGCCTTCTTCTCACCTCGTTTGTTTCTGCAAAAGGTCTGCATTTTGTGACTCTAATTATGCTGGTGCATAGCCACAAAGCTGCACTCAACCATCCTTACATTTTGGTTGATGTAAAAAAAAAAAAAAAAAAAAAAAAAAAAAAAAAGTGTTAAAAGACTAACTCTCTTGAGGCTGTGCTTGGGCACAGCTGTGCTTTGAGCCAAATGCTAATAGCATGCCAACATGCTCACAGTGACAATGCTTTAGCAGGTGTTTACCATATACACCCTCCTAGTTGTTTTAGCATGCTAACATTTGCTAATTAGCACTAAACACAAAGTATAGGAATATCATTATTTTTATTGTATTGGAGTAAGTATTGGAACAAAATGACATTTTGACCTGATGATGAAAAGGTATTACAATTCATCCTGTGAATCCTTTGATCACCAAAGCTAGTAAGATTCATCCTCTGAGGACTTGGACCAAAACATTTTTAGTCACCGGAGAGTTTAATAAATGTTTTTATCATCCTTCTCATTGCAAGAGAAATTACTAACTAGTCTTCATTTTCTCCCCACCAGCAATGGACGACTTTTTTTACTATTACGATTCAAATATCTCGTTTGGGAATATAAGTAACATCAGTGATTACGACTCTGACTGGTGTGAGGCTGGGGAGGAGGAGTTCACCATCAAAATTTTCCAGACTTGCGTTTTCTGCCTGATCTTCCTGCTGGGTGTGGTGGGAAACTGCCTGGTGATTTCCACCTTTGCTCTATACCGCTCCCTCCGGCTTCGCTCCATGACCGACGTCTTCCTGTTCCACCTGGCACTGGCTGACCTCCTCCTGCTCCTCACGCTCCCATTGCAGGCTGTCGATACTCACCTGGGTTGGATCCTCTCCAGTCCCCTCTGCAAGGCCACACGTGCATGCTACGCTATCAACACCTATAGTGGGCTTCTGCTGCTAGCCTGCATCAGCGTTGATCGCTACTTGGTGGTGGCACGAGCCCAACAGATGCTCAGGCTACGCAGTCAGATATTAACAGGCGGGAAAGTAGCTGCCGTAGGTGTGTGGGTTGTCGCGGTGCTCCTCAGCCTGCCTGAAATCCTCTTCTCTGGGGTGAGTGATGGATACTGCGGCATGCTAAAGAGCGGAAGAGTCAAAATGGCCACCAATGGAGCCATCATTGCTGTCTTCTGCCTGTCCTTCTTTGTTATGGTGACATGCTACTCTATGATTGCTCAAGTGCTGTGGGAAGGGCACGCACATCGGCGGGGGAAGCAGTGGCATCGGCAGCGTACCTTGAAGCTGATGGTGGCTCTGGTGCTGGTTTTTCTGGTATTCCAGTTGCCGTACACTGTGGTGCTGTCACGTAAAATGGCAGGGCAGTTCTGCAGTCTTCTGTTGGAGTACATCACCTGCACTTTGGCGTACACCCGCTGTTGTCTCAACCCTATCCTGTACGCCCTGGTAGGCGTGCGCTTCCGTAACGACGTGATGAGGCTCATCCATGATTCAGGCTGCCCGTGTGGGCTCCAGCTGGTGCCACAGGCCGTGAGCTCCATCTCCCCCTCTTCACCTGCTCTCACAGTTCTCTCAGCTTGCTCTCCAACATCCCCCGAACGCAGTTACTCCAGCAACGAGACCGTGCCTCCCACCAAATTTCAGTTTCCAGAAACCAAATAATTTTTTATGGAATGGACTATAAACTTGCTGTCCACTTTGTATTGTTTTATATATACTGTAAGGGAATATAAGGGGATATAATGTATATTATACAGAAGCAATGAACTGAAAAATAAAAATTTAATTTGTCCCTTCCCACTGAGCAATTTGATGTTGAAAAGACGTTTAATAGATGTCTATTATTATACGTCTATTTGTCTGTAGACGCCTAGTTTAGAAGGTTTATTCAAGGTTGAAAAGTGAAAGTTTAGAAGATGCCTAGTCTTAACGTAACAACCTAACATTGCATTGTGGGATATGAGTAAACAGAATCTATGTATATGACAAAAAATAACCGGTTATACTGTAAACGTGTGGGCGTGCAGTGCTTATGTTAGATATTTACAGGTTTTTATGCATTTTTAAAATATGCAATGTTGTTTTTTAAAATATGGCCTAAAACCGGGCTATATGTTGCCAATAAATCCTGGTCTATATCAGAGCTAAAGCATAGAGGCGATGTTGAAATGACGTCTATTGCTCAGTGGATTACTTTATAGCTTTTACTTTTCAATTACCTTGTTTTAAGTGGGGTTATTGAGGCATTTGAAAATGTTTCTGACATACTGCAGAGATGTACTGTTGAGAGGCAGAGAGCAGTAACTACAGAAAAGGTAACATTAAGAAGAAAGGGTTTAAAGTTTTCAGGCTGGCCAGGCAAACTGCTACAGTAGATATGTTGTATCGCCCCCAAAAATCAGTATGTAAACCATATAATTTTATTAATCTACAGTCTGATAAAGTAATTCTCGATGTGCGATAGTTTAACCACCCCAAATAATATTTATTTGTCAGAGGCTGAGATGGCAGTTGCTTCTACTTTGCTAAGCTAGTTAACTGATATATTTTAATTACAGACAGTTAGCGTCAGTTTAGATTTAGCCAATGTTAGCCATGGCTATCTCACCAGCTAGCTTTAAATAGAAATATAGCTCTCTTGTTTTTGCTGTCTACACACAAATTATACATTTCTATAGTATTTTTTCTTTTTTATGGTAAAAGTTAATGTCAAAAAGTCAGATTTTGGTCTTAACTCGGTTTTGAATATGTAGTTACTGCATTTTTGGCTTTGCAGGGCAGTACTGCTCTCATGTTATGCCTTGTAATCAAAATGTATATTTATATAAATGTTTTGGTTGAAACCTTGGTGATACAATAAAATCACTGGAGCTTAGCTGCAGTCATGAGTTTTAAATACTTGATGCTGTTGCCACATTTCTTTTGTCACTCAAAAAGTCTTGAGGTTTGATACCCAGCTCATCATTAGTCACATTGGCAGTATATGACCGAAGATAGTCACACAGACAGCATATGGTCACACTTTATTTTGTTAGAGTTGTTTTTCAGCCATCAGGTGACAAAGCAGATGGTCAGAGTTACAGATTTCGTAACCCTAACCACAACCTCATTTGCAACCATAAAGCCAGCAGTACCATATTTTTATTTCAAGGAACTGAAATCCTAATAAATGCTTTCACGATGTTCAGGGGAGGGTTAGGTTTGATTGCAGGCGCTTAACAGATTTTCATCTGCTCTCAGTAGTTTTCTCCGTCTCCAACAGAAAGAAGCATTTTGTTTTTACCTTGCGTCCTCTGCTTGGCTCTCGTGTCCAGGTTAATATGTTCAAATGTATTATACTGTATATATTTTTGGATATTACTTTGTTTGTCCAGGGTTTGAGTCAAGCGTCTATACTGTCAGGTTATAAACAACATGTTCAACAGAGTGTCCCGTGGATATTTGCTGTATCTCTGAACTAGAACCACAAACCCCAAAACAAAACTAGACTACTATTGAAATAAATTGCTTTTGGTGATAGATCAGTTATGTTATCATATATATATATATATATATATATATATATATATATATATATATATATATATATATATATATATATATATATATATATATATATATATATATATATATATATATATATATATATATATATATATTATTAATATATATAGTGAAACTTGTTGAATTTGTCTTTGTTGTTTAATAGTTCATTGTATTGTTTTCTCCACTCACTTGTTTGTACGATTAAACTTTGATGCATTTTATTAACTTAAAGACTCTTCTTTCCACCCACCACTTACCAGCAATAGTAGACACTGTACCTGACCTACAAGCAGATATATTTACGATGTTTCTTCAAAGCATTTTTTTAATTTGACTTCTGACTCACTACCCTTGCAATCATCAGTTTGCATAGACATGTTGTGCACAGAAACTATAAACCAGCATAATGTTAGTCTTAGCCCCTAATTAAAGCTTTTTATTATCTCACTTACATCTCTGTTGTACTGTTGTACTCTATGCTGGAAAAGGACTGCTGTACCGAATGTGTGGCTGTAGGTTAAAATCAGCCGTCTACCGGAAGTTTAGACTTTTGTGGCTCTAATGTGTGAGTCTCACGTCTGTATGAGTCAACACATATTGTTTATACTATAAATGCATGTGTTGCAGAAAGAGGGCCGGTGCTCTTAGCGCCCAGCTGCCGAGGCGTCTCTCTCCAGCACATGTAGAATGAGTCTGTGCTGCGGCCTGCACTCGTGAGAGAGAAATCTATAAAACAGATGTCGCTCCACATTGTTCATCCTCATGGTTCACTACAGAGTTTTTGTGAAGGCGAGTTTCAGTTTGATTGGTACAAATTGTATATACAATAATAACAAACACTGAAGATACTATGATTCATTCATATGTGCCATCTCTAATAGAATAAATAAAAATACTTGTTAATTTTATTTTTTTTTTTTACATTTAAGTTTGACCATAGAGAGAGATGAATGAGTTAACCAAGAAGAAGAAAACCACCCTCTTGTTAGTATTAAAAACTTTAGTTTTACCTTTTTTATAATCATAATATATCAAAATATTTTAAAGGTTCTTGTAAATGGTGCTCTTATTGAGTCCACTTCATCTGCATATTTCATCTCTAGCTTTTAAATGAAAACAGAACCCTAGAATTTAGGTAAATTGAGGTGTGAAGTGAATGGCTGTGGCAGGAAAAAGTGTAATGCGATGATGTGGCCACTAGATGTCAGCCTGATGCACCGTGTACTAGTCTGTCCTTAAAACAACACTCTGCTGTGAAGTTGACTGAAACAGTAATACAGTATGGTTTCACTGCAAAGTTGTACATCTCTAATGTAATCTTTATTACCAGATCATTTTTAATCAATTTAAGTTGTGACAGAGACACAACAGTGCACTACTGACATACAGTACTGAATCAGCGCTGTCACTCATTTGTTCAGTGGTTCAAATTAATTAAATGAAACTGGTTATCATCAGGCCAAGTACACCTTTTTAGGTAGAGCTGCAGCTAATAATTATTTTCACTATCGATTAATCTGCAAGTTATTTTCTTGATTTAATTGACGTCAGAAAAGAGTGAAAATTGCCCATGATGACGTCTTCAAGTCACTTGTTTTGTGCAACGAACAATTCAGTTCAATACCACATGAAAGAAAAGTTAATATCAGCAGATCCTGATTGAGAAGCTGGAACATGGTAATCAAAATGTTGCTGACTTTTTTTTTTTCTGTTGATTGATTTGACTAATCGATTCAGCTTTTCTTCTAGCCTTTTAGTTTTTGCAATTATGGTTATGTGAGCCAACTCCGTCACTGCGTGACACAGAATAAAGGCCTCTGGAAACAGTCTTAATGGCTGCAAGCTTAGATAATAAATCGGGTGTAATGGCGATAGTAATAGTCTTGTATGTGTGCTGTAGTTTCGGAAGGGTCACTCTATGACTTGAAACCAGTTTCAAATTGTACACACCTTTTTGTCACGAACTCAGAAACGGGGATACCGTTCAGTTTCTGTTAGAAACCTCACAACACAGAACTCCTCATCACATTTATCTAAATTCTAACTTACTGTAAACCCAGTGAACAACGCTTCATTATGTCCTGCGTGCTGCTGATCAGGTGTGGCCAGACACACAGGTATCAGTGTGACACTCATTATTTATTAACAGCTGCTTCCACCTTCCAGTAACACTCCAGCCGTTCTGTAGCCAACAACTTGCTGACTAACCGAGTCCTCTGGCCCTCTCTGAGTAAGAAGTTGTCATCGCTGCTACACAACTTATGATTCTGATTAAGTGTGTGATCCTCTTTAGCAGCCACATTACACTTGTGGTTTGTTTAGGACGCAGGGTATTATGAGAGTTTCTGATGACGCAACATGTTAGTATGAATGGGTCTTTGACCAGAGAGGGATCTGGTTCTGTGAGCTGCCAACGTTTGGCTGTTACCTGTTTGGAAAGGCAAAACACCGTGCGACAGAACGTGCTACGCCTACTGCGGCTTTCATTTACAGGTGATGCTGTTCATAATGTATTTAAATGAAAACTCATGCCCTGTACTTTATGTGAAGGCTGATAATAATAAACGATAATGATGAATTCAAATTGAAGCATTACCTTTCACGTAACCCTAGGACACTTTAGTACGTTTATTGACCTAAATATCACAATGCAAACATAAAGAATAACTTCACATTATCATATAAAAACATTAGGTCCAAACAATATTCCATATATTATACAATTATGTCAGCACATAAATACAATAAGTCTTTTTCACAGCAGTCATTTTGACTTCAGACATTTCCGACAATGTCACGAAAAGCTGAACATTATGAGCTCTGTAAAGATATACCCAAGTGTGTAAAGAAATAAAGGTAAACTAAATTTATAAGAATCTTGGCAAACAAGATAAGGCTTCAGTCTAGGTTTAAAAACAGAGATGGACTCAGGCTTGAGTCCTGGTTCTGCAAAGATACATGTAAAAGTGTCCGCAGGTCTACAGAGAGGAATGTCATGGGTAACCGTAGGTTGCAGAAGCTTGCTTAAGGAACTGATGCCTTTCTGTCAGGAGGCGAAATGGAAGAACAAAAACATGTTAACATTATAATCCATATCTTTACAACCACGGGAATGTGTCAGAATGACTCCCGTGCATCTGGCAGAAGCATGTTGCCTTCAGGAACAAAAGCTCATGACTGTTAAAAGTAAGAATTAAAAGTGACGGCGAAGCAGCGAACAAATGCATCTTTTCACATCCAGGCCTCAGATAGCTGGTCAACCAGAATATTTTCTGGTATTTTAATGATAATAAACACATTTATGATTTCACGGCAGGATATTTCCTCTTATTTCTACGCACACTTGATATTGTAGAGTTATGGAATAACTTAAAGGATAAGGCCCGGCATTATTCAATATTTTCCTTATTGTCTGCAAATCCCATGAAAATACCGAAACTAACAATGTGTTGGCCCCCCATTGGTTCCCACTGTAGGTCTTTTAAAAATGTCTCACAAATATAAAGTTTAATTTAAAAGTCTGAGTAATTTCCTAAAAAAGCTGGAAACTACTTTTTTTTATCAAACATTAGTCAAACAGGAGGACACAGAGCATTTGTTGGGGACCGTTTTCAGCGGATTAATACACATTTGGTGCGCTAGTGAAGAAGACTGCTTTGGATACACAGATAAGTAAGATCAGTAAGATCAAGTCATCGTTGGTTCTGGTGTTTTTCATGGGATTTGTTGAGAATAAGAAAAATACAGAAAATCACCGGACTGGACCTTTATTTATTTATTTATTTATTTTATTTTTAATTCCTGAATTAGCTTCTGAACATACGGCTCAGTTTGTGTCAGAAATCTGACACTATGGCTTTCTGTAGATTACTGGAGAAATATGTGCCTTGTTGTACATGGAGGCATTAGGACCCAGAGAGCTCAGGTCTCTCCGTGCTCTCTGCTGTTGGAGCTAATGCCTCTGCTGCCTCCTGCCTCTCTCTGTCCCTCTTTCGGATAGACAGAGTGGCTGCCTGCTGGATCTCTGCCTTTCCCTCTTTTCCTCTTTTTTTCCTCTGGATATGGAGATCAAAGGCCCAGAGACTCGCAGCATCCAACAGCAGATGGAGGGCTTCCATAGACTACCTGCAAGCCCAACTAAGTCTAATTACCTGAGAGCACTGCAGCTTTTGGAGTAGTTTCCTCCAGAGTTTTCTCCTCACCTGTCCAGACGGAAACACAGAAGTGATAAGTTTGTTTGTTAGTCTTCTTGTCTTTAATTTTTCTTCTTGCTGCAGCCTCGTCCTGTGCGCAGAGCTACAGGCTCTGAACTTTATCTCCTCCCCTTTTCTCTTTCACTCGTTCAGCTGTCACTCTGTCTGTCACTCTCAGGATATCCCCTTCCCTCTTTCTAGGGTTTCATAATGCATCAGGATCTCATTCAGAGGCAGGGGTGAATTTAAACCCTGAGAATATGGACGAGTAATGAGCGCTACTTCAGCATGAATCAACACACTGGGGTCATGGAAATAACGAAAGGTCACAGACAAGTGCCTCACAGAGCTTCACACTTAGCTTTGAATAACTAGATACAAAATACTTTTTAAATTATTGACTTTTTAGCACTGTTTTTAGCTGAGGCTGATTTTTCGGGAGCAGGTTTTTTTTGCACGTGTATTTCTTGGATACAGTAATGGGGAATGCAGCAGGAAGCATGGATATACTCCAGGGGAAGGAGGGCAAGACGGTGTCTGCCCCTCCAGGCTCCACAGGCTCCCAGAAACGAACCGTGGGGCTGAAACTCCCGATGCCACCTGAAGAAGAACTGGAGCAACGCTTCAGTGCAGTGCTGGTGAGTTGTAGCATATCAGGGTGCATGTCAACTTTAACATAGAAGAAGAGAGCACAAGGCAAACGGCACAAAGAAACAAAGAATTTGGAATATGTTGGAAATGTGCACGTCCTCGGGACAAGCTTATCACAGTACCAGGTACACAATGCCACTGTGGAAAGATACATAAGAGGTCCTTTATACTGGAGCTTACTGCAGCATTAGGCTCACTGCATGGTCTGCTGGAGGATGAATGATGAGGGGGAAGTCAGATCTGTTTACAATTTAATAAAAGGTGCAACTAAACCTTACATTTTCATCATCACAGCTTCAAATTCAGCGTAGATCACCTTGTTTGTAAAGAATCACTCTTATATTTCGTTAGATTACCTTTTAGAGAAGATTGTTACACACATGTGACACACTTTGGGCGTACTTGGTTTGGTCTGCGCCCCTTAGTCCCAATAAAGAGAAGTCTTAATGCTGCAGCATGCGATGATATTTAGACAATAGAGAGCTTCCAACTTTCCTGTTTCAACATGACAGTGTCCCCCTGCACAAAGCAGCTCCGTAAAGAAATAGTTTTCCCAGTTTGGTGAGGAGCCCCGACCTCGAGCCCATCCAGCACCTTTGGGATGAACTGGATCACCGACTGTGAGCCAGACCTGATCGCCCAACGAAGGGTCCTCCAAACTAAAACAGAAATGCTATGTACAGAGACATAAGTACTGCACAGTGCCATTTATTTAGTTTCTTTCAGGCTTAGTTTTGTATTAATATAAAGTACTGAATGGTGCGCTGTGGAGTTTTCTTGTAAACAAAGAAAAGTTGATGTTCATTGTGTGTATGTCTAACAAATGCGATGAATGCATTTCCTACCGCATTAAACATTTGCAAATCAGATTTTTCTTAAAAGTTTGAAACCTTCATTGTTTACATACAAGTTTACTAGCAAGACGTCTTGCTGCGTTTCTCCCCTCGCATTACCGCCACTTGTAGATCGGTGGAATAGTGTGACACCATTGGCAGGACTGTGTATCGCATCACCCGCGTGCACACGACAAACAACCACCCACTTATAGAAAGACCCATCCATATGCTGTGATATTTTACTACTTTCACTTTGATACTTCAATTTCCCTGCATGGGATCAATAAAGCTTATCTTATCTCGTCCTTTAACAACCACTTCTCGTGTCCGATCTCACTGAAGCTCTTGTGTCTGAACGGGAGCAAATCCCTGCAGCCAGAAGAGTGGAGGCAGTTATAGCAGCAGATTAATGCCCATGGTTTTGGCATAAGATGTTCAACAATCACACAGGGTGTACTGTTGAGGTGTCCACATACTTTTGGCTGGCATGTAGCTGGAGAGTGGCCTCATAGTCAGCAGCAGTATAATAATAATAATAATAATAAAGCTTTATTTATAGAGCACTTATCAAAACAAAGTACAACGTGCTTCACAACAAGAGAAGTAAAATATCACAGTGAATGATGAAATATAAAGAAATAAAATACATAAAACGCACAAAAGCAATAAAATAAACAGTTCAGGTAAAATCAAGATCTGCTTTCAGATAAAAATGTGTTCTGAGAAGAGACTTAAACGAAGACGCTGACTCAGACAACCTAATGTCTTCGGGCAGGTTGTTCCAGAGCCTCGGGGCCCTGATGGCAAAGCTCTGCCCCCCTTAGTTTCCATCCTGGACTCAGGAACAGACAGGAGACCCCTGCCCGAAGATCTCAAACTACGTGAAGGTTCATAAGGGATTACAAGGTCTAAAATATAATCTGGAGCCATGAAGAGCCTTAAAAGTAATCAATAAGATCTTCAAATCAATCCTAAAACCAACAGGGAGCCGATGTAAAGAGGCTGAACCAGGTGTGATGTGATCGAACCTCTCGGTCCTGGTTTACAGCCGAGCAGCTGAGTTCTGTACAGTCTGCAGTCGTGTCAGAGTTTTTTGATTAATACGTGTGAACAGGCTGTTACAGTAATCGAGGCGTGAGGAGATAAAAGCGTGTGCAACAGTTTCTGCATCACTAAGATTTAAAATAGATTGGATTTTTGCAATATTTCTGAGGTGATAAAAACATGATTGACAAGCTTAGTGATATGTTGCTCAAAACATAAATTGCTATCAAACAGGACACCAAGATTTCTTGCTTTCAGTACACACAGTATACTGTGGTTGTGCTTGTGGTTTTATTGTAAATTACACATTTGTTCATGAAGGGGGGGCTTCAGGTCTCTGTAATTCAAAGTATATTAAAGGCAGAATGATGTTTGTAAACACACGATTCAAAGTTGGCCCCTCCGCCCCGGCTCAGCGAGAGAGAGAGAGAGAGCAGTGGTGGTGGACCGAGCTAGACAATGCATGAAGAGAGGGAGCGGCGTTAGCGAGAACAAAGCAGTGAATCAGAGAAATAAAACGTTACTTTCTTGTTTCACCTCCACACCACCCTGCAGGAAGGAGCCACATTGTCCCACGCTTCATCCTGTCGGCCTCTGCTGTGTGTGTGTGTGTGTGTGTGTGTGTGTGTAGCTCAGCCCCGCTCTCGGTCAAACAGACACAGTCCTGCAGCTCTTCATACTTCCACAGTCTCGCATGGCCAGGCCCATCTCCACACTTCGTTTTAGCGCTGTGACAGCGCCGGAGATACATCCATGACACACAGACAGCAGAGGAGAGAGACGGAGACAGCGATGTCACCCGAGTCCCGGCCTCACAGCCTGCGCACTGTTATTGGCTGGAGGCTACACGCCACTGCCTAAAGGTTGACGCCCAGAAACGTCCCGAACACAGAAAACTAATAAGAAACTGAGAAAATACAGGCAGAGGGCAGCGTCTCCGCAGATACAGACACACACTTCTAGTATTGATTGAGAGGGATTATTTTTGTCTGTACATTGTTTTTTAGAAGAAATCCTACTCATTATGCCTTAGTCATGCTAGATAAAAAATCGATTATTTTAATTTTTTTATTGCCTGGCCTTCCCCACGACTCAAAGCGAGTCAAAGCCACCATGATAATCATTAACAACGACCAGCATTCCTCGACCATAACTTGATTTTCTCTTCATTACTTGCTTCACTGAGTCGTTAGTTGTCTCCTCTTCAACAAACAAACAACAAACTGAGCTCATGCCTATGTGGTGACAGTCAGAAATAAAGAGTCTGACAACAGTTATGTTGAATATGTGACCAGACTTGCTGTATGATAACTTCATTCCTTTCGTCATTCTTCTCTGAGCCTTATCATCTGAGTCTCTGAGCTGCACGATGGTATGTGACATCATGTTGAGCTGATCTGTGATTTGATACCATGAAACATAAATAGTCAGGCCCGAGGCTTATTGTCAGTGAGCATGCTTATGGAAACTCCTTCTTACCCTCCTGAAGGTGAATAGCAATCAATTAAAGCCCTGATTAATGATGTTTGATTGAACTGCCTCAATAGAAGCAGTGTGTGTGTGTGAGCATAAAACACTCCCTGTTAGGGCAGAACCGAACTCTAATCTCTGCTGAAGCGCTAATGGGGGTTTTTCTGTCAAAAGGATATCTCCGAAACATTTCAGCTGATTTCTTTGATATTTGGTGGATAGATTGGACTAAAGATCAGCTTAATCTGCAGAATCAGATGTACTGGTTTTTAGCCATAATAATTAAACTAGATTCCTAAGATTATGTTCAAATCAATTCAACTTTAAAAATGTAGGTGATGGGAAATTCAGAGTTTCAGAGTTTAACAGCAAGTTTGAGAAGGGATTGTAGAAATGTTTAACATTGAATTATTCATTCAACCTTTAAGCATACTTTACATGTGAAAATTTGTTAGGAAACATATGATTTAAGGATATTTCACATCTGAAGTGTAAGAAAGATAGACAGTAGGCAAATGTGGTTTCCAGACACTTTAGATATGTGCTGTTTTTGGTAAGGCCACAATTCACATATGATTTTGACAGAACAATGCTAAATCCTTTTATTTTTATTGAAATTGTCTTTTCTTTCTTGCAAAAACAGTTTTAAATAGTCCAAGAAATAACAGAAATGGTCTTAAAAAACATTTTGTGGAAATTGTGTGTAATTGTAAAGTGTAAACGCCTCCTCAGGTCATTAAAACTCCCAAATTCGCAGCAGCCACAGCGAGGACATGACCGCAGTGTTTTGTTAATGGTGTCTGCAGTGCAGTTGGAGATTAGTTGAGCATTGAAAGACGTTTAGTTTACAGTGTTTTAATAATGCACAGCTAGGATCTGAACATGCTGACTTCCCCATATCTAAGTTTTATTCAGCAATTCTCTCCAGACGCATGGAGACGCGTTGCATGTATCCCTGAGGTCTAACGTGTTGAATACATTTTCTTTAAAGAGTTTCCCCTCGGGGATCAATAAAGTATTTCTGATTCTTCCTTATAAAACATTGGCAAAGCTGATTTTAAAAAAACAAAAAAACGTATTTTAAATCCAGCATCTATGTTTACTTGCTGGTGGTCTTCTTCCTCCCTGCCTTTGTTGGCACATTGCTGCATATCTTGGCGTGTTACCGCCACCTGTAGATTAGTGGAATAGTATGAAACCATTGGTAGGACTGTGCACAAGACCTACTCATAGAAAAACAGCTCCATAACACTGCTAGAGGTCAAAACCCCCACAGGGACCCTTTAAGCTACATGCTTGACACCTAAATTACAATGACAGGAGGCCTTCAGCGCTACCTTGGAAAGTGACATCACTTTCAGTCCTCTGTTTTAGAGATTTTTAGTCATTTGATTACTAAAAGGCATTTATTTGCATGGATTTGTCATCCAGAGCTGAAATACACGACATGGCCAAAAAGTATGTGGCTTTGTGCATTTTTTTTTTTTTTAATTGACATGTTGAAACAGGAAAGCACCTTCCCTAAACTGTTGCCACAAAGTTGGAAGAACATTATGGTGTAAAATATAATTGAATGCTGTGGCATAAAGATTTCCCGTCATTAGAACTAAGGGGCCCAAACCATAAAAAGCAGCCACACAGTGTACTAGCAAAATACAGTTAAAAATTCTGAATGTATAAATAAGTCATGAACAATTTTGTACTTGTTACATCTTTGTCTCTTTCCATAAATGGAACTGTATGCCATATCTCCTCATCTAATACAGATAATGCTTCTATTCTACTCTCTTGTTTTGCATGGAGCAAGGTGTTTGCATGATGTTTTTACCTACAGAGCATATCCGTATTGTACGCAGAGTGGATTCAATCTGTGTTGCAGTGGACTGATTCGTGTGTAGTCGGGTCGTGGGATGACCACCGCAATGAAATAATGTGCCAACAGCATACGTCTTGTGCCAACTGCTGCAGGCTGTGGAGGCAGGCTGCAGGAGTGTGTGTGTAGCTGCAGTAGTGTGTGTTTGTATGATTGTGCGCCTACATGCCAGTCTTTCATGTGCAAAAAAACAGGCGTCACTCTGCAGCAGTTTAACTGTGTATGCTGCAGCTGAAATAAATTCTCCTCCCTGTGCTGAACACATTCCCTTGGCGTTAACAGCTTGCTTTTTGCTACATCACCGTTGTACCCCTCCAAATATAGATCATCTCTCCCACCAGCACTCCTCATCCAGTCGCCGTCTATCTTCTGCTGAGTCTGCATAGCAAATGTCCTGCGCTAAGTGGACAAGACACTCCATCTGCATACAAACCAGCCGGCTTCAGGCTGCCTACCTGTGTGTGTGTGTGTGTGTGTGTGTGTGTGTGTGTGTGTGTAAAGAGGTAGAAGTGAGGGTGGCTGCAAACTGTTACTGGTCTGATTCTGCAGAGGCTCAAAAGGACAAGACGGAGAGAAAGTGTCAGTCATTCCTCAGAGCTGTGGATTTGGATGGCTGTGTGTGTGTGTGTGTGTGTGTGTGTACATGCTAACATGTACACATTTGCATGTGAGCAGGCAGTATTTGTGTGTGATATAAGCCCGTGGGTTTCTTTGTGAGCAGCTATTATTGATGCTTTATATTGTGATGCTGTCTGATGCCACTGCAGTGTTTTTCAAACTGAAAGAATCGATATCAAAGCAACAGAAATCTGCACAGTGACTATGATAATGCTGGTGTTCAGAGGCTTCAGTCACATCCCAATTTCCGTGGAGCACTTTTTCTTCTGTGTTTTACATAACACTTTGCATATTTCCCAACAGGGAATGCTGCAGTGGGTGGAATTATAAATGTACATCTGTGGATTTGTGTACTGTATTTACAGACTGAGACAAAGAAACTCACTTGTTAGCAGTTCTGCACTTTTAGCAGGTTAAAAAGTTGCCAAACTGATAGTTAACCTTTTCTGAATGAACAGAATACTTTAAAGCTGCATCTTGACTTAGACTTTTACAGCTGACATTAATATGCATTTCATTTCTTTACACATGATTTAGCAGGATTACATTTACACCAGATAAAGAAATGTCTCTTGTACAGAATGAACTCGGATTTCTTGTCCTATTGTAGCCTGCCATACACATCAGTACCTCTTGTAATACGGTACACTGCATGGCCAAAAGTATGTGGACATCCCTGCCCCCAGGTCCATAAAGAAATGGTTTTCCCAGTTTGGTGTGGACTTGACTGGCCTGCACAGAGCCCTGACCTCAGCCCATCCAACACCTTCAGCATGACGGGGAAACAAGCCTCCAGGAACAGCACTGGGTTTTGGGGCAAATTTGGTGTAGTGGCCACAGTCAGAACTACAGAACATGTGACGTATGCAGTCCCAACATTAGCAACCTTCATTGGAATGAATGGGGTGCCGGGTTCTGGTATCCAGGTGTCCCTATACTTTTGTCCATATAATGTATTTGCATCCCTTTTTAATAAGACAATGTTAAGCTTGTCTCGCTCGTTGGCCTTTCGTAAATATCCTGGCATTTTGAAATGTGTGTTATAGTGCATTTAGCTATATTCTGCCAAACAACTGTAACTGAAACTGAACTGCATTTGACACAGTGGACTCAGATTACACCCGAAACAGACACAGCCCTGTATAAGTCAGGAGAAACCGGGAAAGGAAGGAGAACACGGATTTAGCAGTAATTATTCAGCCACTGCTGCAAACGCAGCTTGTTTCTGTGAACATGATCATACCATTGATCCATCTTTTGGGGTAGTCAGCACGTTTAGGAATTCAGGAATGCATCACCATGCATCATTCAGCGACACAAAAATGTCCCACTTCTGTCTGCTGAATTCAACACATTGTGTTACTCTTCCTGCTGCCAGTTTGAGTCTCATATTCTTGAATTCACAACTGTTTCCAGTGTTGTTTATCATGGATTAGAGATGCATCTCATCTACGTTGTGTTGTTGAAATTAACCTCATGTCTGGTTACTGTCCAGTCACTTAGCATGCGTGACGGTGCCGGGAGTAAAGGTCACTCATTTTACTTTTTAATGCCACTTAAATCAGCATAGTTGAAGCAGAGTTAGAGGGATTTCTAAGCCGTGAAAACACTGAGGCAATTATTGTGCAGGTTGTCATGGAGAGAGTGTGACAAGAACGGCCACATGCTTTCACACTTAACATGTCAGGACAGGACACACAGCCATCAACAAGCTAGGGATGAAAATAAAACTCGTTAAAATTTGAAACTCGATGACTGTGTTCCCGTACAGCTTGTTTTTTTACATTATTGTCACAAAGAAAACTCCCTGCTGAGCCCGCTAGTGGCGTACACGCCAGTAAAGGATGTTATCTGATTAGATGCTGACGTGCACTGCTCTTGACCAGGTGCTTTTGTTTGTGTAATTGTTCACGTAGAAAACATATTCAGAGCCACACACGCAGCAATGTTCTCATTTGTACAATCGGTTGTACTGTGTTTTGACATAAATTTACTTTTATGTCTTTCTCTTCTCCTAGCAAACAGCTGCGCTGAACACACACACACACACACACACACACACACACACACACACTGTAATTTATTTTGACTCAATCGCACAAACACCATCCTGCTGCTGGAAATAATCATCAGAGCATTAATGAAAACCAATTAAGTGTATTAATCCGCCGCTGAAAATAGTCCCCAACCTGCTTGTTGAAGCAGGTATCTTGATCTCTAGTGATATCACAACAATATGTGTCACATTGTTTAGACTGCCTCCATGGTGAAGCATACATATGTATTTATGGCCATCTGTAGAAGCAATGCACATTTACACGTCATGTTTATTTGTATAAACACAAAACCCATCTGCTATACTGTATTCTGATTATACTAAAGATCATTTTCATAATGGCTCCATAGTTTACATGTGTGTCATGTTTTTAGGCAATGGCACAAGCAGGTAAGTTAGCTTTACTAAACATTTGGTATGCTTCAAATCTTTATTATAAGAGAGTTGAAATGCGCACACACTGTATACTGCTGACTGTCCTGAGGCACTCACCAGTAAACAATTCTACAGCACAGACAAATTTAAATATACATTTAAGCCACATCCTTATTTGGTTTTCCATTAGTGCAGAAGAATCTCAAAACATCTGAAATTATTAAGTGATAAATGTTGTAAAAGTGTTAAGACAAATATGAAAAATATACTGTTTTACACACAAATAAACCAGCTGACATTCATTAAAAAAAAAAAAAAGCCAAAACTCTATATAGCAGTAGTGTCACTATTGAAGATACAGATTATTAATTATTGGAGAGAAATTTTAAACTGCAACAAAATGGTTTCATTTTGGAGGTCAAAGCGCCACATAAAGAGTTCAAACTTGGGGTTGCTTGTTTAGAAATTACTTTTTTTAAAAATTTTATTATTCTACTAGTTTGTGCTTCCGTGTGTGATGTGCCTAGCACACAAGCACGCGTCTCTACAAGACAGATTTAATCAATAGAATCTGAAAGAACTGTCAAAGAGAAACTACTACGTAAGATGAAGCATTGGCCTGACATGCAGAGTGATCAGTTGGGTTATGTACTCAAAATGACTACACATGAGAATCGCGTCACATGTTCACGACTAGTTCAGTGATGGAGGTAACAGATTATCAGCACTGATAAGAGATGAAGTGTGCAAGCAAAGGAAGCGAGTACAAGACATTAAAGCCTGACTCATACTGGATTTTTGATATCAATATCTGGAACTTTTTTTTTTTTTAAATTATGACCAAGACACATACTAAGAGGGATATTTTTCAGTTGAACAATTAACTTGTCAGTGCTCTCTGGTGGACAAACGATGCGATGGAGACACTATTGGTATTTCTTCTTGTGACTTGTCGGCCAACATATACACTGAAACAGATGTGTGTCTATGTATATACAATATATACATATATTCCCAATATATCAGTCTAGCTCCATCCATCCATCCATCCATTTTCTTCCGCTTATCCGGGGCCGGGTCGCGGGGGCAGCAGTCTAAGCAGGGACTCCCAGACTTCCTTCGCTCCAGACACTTCCTCCAGCTCCTCCGGGGGGATCCCGAGGCGTTCCCAGGCCAGCCGAGAGACATAGTCCCTCCAGCGTGTCCTGGGTCTTCCCCGGGGCCGCCTCCCGGTGGGACATGCCCAGAACACCTCCCGAGGGAGGCGTCCAGGAGGCATCCGGATCAGATGCCCTAGCCACCTCAGCTGGCTCCTCTCGACGTGGAGGAGCAGCGGCTCTACTCGAGCTCCCCGTGTGACTGAGCTCCTCACCCTATCTCTAAGGGAGCGCCCAGCCACTCGGCGGAGGAAGCCCATTTCAGCCGCTTGTATCCGCGATCTTGTCCTTTCGGTCACTACCCAGAGCTCATGACCATAGGTGAGGGCAGGAGCGTGGAGATTGACCGATAAATCGAGAGCTTTGTGTTTCGACTCAGCTCCTTCTTCACCACAACGGTCCGATACAGCGCCCGCATCACTGCAGGCGCTGTACCGATCCGCCTGTCAATCTCACGCTCCATCCGTCCCTCACTCGTGAACAAGACCCGAGATACTTGAACTCCTCCACTTGAGGCAAGGACTCCCCACCTACCCGAAGAGAGCAAACCACCTTTTTCCGGTCAAGAACCATGGCCTCAGATTTGGAAGAGCTGATTCTCATCCCAGCTGCTTCACACTCGGCTGCAAACCGTCCCAGTGCATGCTGCAGGTCCTGATTTGAAGAAGCCATCAGAACGACATCATCTGCAAACAGCAGAGATGAGATCCTGTGGTTCCCAAACCGGACACCCTCCGGCCCCTGACTGCGCCTAGAAATTCTGTCCATAGAAATTATGAACAGAACCGGTGACAAAGGGCAGCCCTGGCGGAGTCCAACATGCACCGGGAACAGGTCTGACTTACTGCCGGCAATGCGAACACAGCTCCTGCTCCGGTTATACAGGGACCGGACAGCCCTTAGCAAAGGGCCCCGGACCCCATACTCCCAGAGCACTCCCCACAAAGCGCCCGGGGCACACGGTCGAATGCCTTCTCCAGATCCACAAAGCACATGTGGACTGGTTGGGCAAACTCCCATGAACCCTCGAGCACCCGATGGAGAGTATAGAGCTGGTCCAGTGTTCCACGACCGGGACGAAAAACCACTCTGCTCCTCCTGAATCCGAGGTTCGACTATCGGACGAATTCTCCTCTCCAGTACCCTGGAGTAGACCTTACCGGGAGGCTGAGAAGTGTGATCCCTCTGTGATTGGAACACACCCTCCGGTCCCCTTCTTATACAGAGGACCACCACCCCGGTCTGCCAGTCCAGAGGCGCTGTCCCAGACCGCCACGCGATGTTGCAGAGGCGTGTCAGCCAAGACAGTCCCACAACATCCAGAGACTTAAGATACTCAGGACGGATCTCATCCACCCCTGAAGCCTTGCCACCAAGGAGCTTGCCAACAACCTCAGTGACTTCGGCCAGGGTGATGGATGAGTCCGCCTCCGGGTCCCCAGCCTCCGCTTCCTCTTCGGAAGACGTGACAGCGGGATTGAGGAGATCCTCAAAGTATTCCTTCCACCGTCCGACAACATCCCCAGTCGAGGTCAACAGCTCTCCACCCGCACCGTACACGGTGTTGGTGAAGCACTGCTTCCCCCCTCCTGAGCCGTCGGACGGTTTGCCAGAATTTCTTTGAGGCCGACCGATAGTCCTCCTCCATGGCCTCTCGAACCTCTCCCAATCCTGAGTTTTTGCCTCTGTGACCGCCGCGGGCTGCAGCACGCTTAGCCTGCGGTACCTGTCAGCTGCCTCGGGAGTCCCACGAGCCAACAAGGCCCGATAGGACTCCTTCTTCAGCCTGACGGCATCCCTTACTTCCGGCGTCCACCACCGGGTTCGGGATTGCCGCGCGACAGGCACCAGAAACCTTGCGACCACAGCTACGAGCCGCCGCATCGACAATGGAGGTGGAAAACATGGTCCACTCGGACTCAATGTCCCCAGCCTCCCCGGGATCTGGGAGAAGCTCTCCCGGAGGTGTGAGTTGTAGACCCTGCTGACAGCGGGCTCCGCCAGACGCGTTCCCAGCAGACCCTCACGATCACGCTTGGGCCTGCCAAGTCTGTCCGGCTTCCTCCCCTGCCAGCGGATCCAACTCACCACCAGGTGGTGATCGGTTGACAGCTCCGCCCCTCTCTTCACCCGAGTGTCCAAGACACGCGGCGGAGGTCAGATGATACGACAACAAAGTCGATCATCGACCTCCGGCCTAGGTGTCCTGGGTGCCACGTGCACTGATGGACACCCTTGTGCTTGAACATGGTGTTAGTTATGGACAAACTGCAACTAGCACAGAAGTCCAACAACTGAACACCACTTGGGTTCAGATCAGGGGCCGTTCCTTCCGATTACCCCTCTCCAGGTGGCACTGTCGTTGCCCACGTGGGCGTTGAAGTCCCCCAGTAGAACAACGGAGTCCCCGGGCGGTGCACTGTCTAGTACCCCTCCCAGGGACCCCAAGAAGGCCTGGTACTCTGCACTGCCGTTCGGCCCATAGGCCGCCACAACAGTGAGAGACCTGTCCCCACCCGAGCGGAGGGACGCGACCCTCTCGTTCACCGGGTAAACTCCAACACGTGACGGCTGAGCTGTGGGGCTATGAGCAGGCCCACACCAGCCCGCCGCCTCTCCCGCAGGCAACGCCAGAGAAATGGAGCGTCCAGCCCCTCTCGAGGAGACGGGTTCCAGAGCCCAGGCTGTGCGTGGAGGCGAGGCCGACTATATCTAGCCGGTAACGCTCAACCTCCCGCACAAGCTCAGGCTCCTTCCCCCCCAGCGAAGTGACATTCCATGTCCCTAGAGCCAGTTTCTGTGTCCGGAGATCTGGTCGCCGAAGCCCCTGCCTTCGGCTGCCGCCCAGATCTCTCTGCACCGCCCCTTACGGATCCTCCTGCGGGTGGTGGGTCCACGGGAGGACGGCCCCACGTCGCTCCTTCGGGCTGTGCCCGGCCGGGCCCCGTGGGGAAAGGCCCGGCCACCAGGCGCTCGCCGTCGAGCACCCACCCCGGGCCTGGCTCCAGGGTGGGGCCCCGGTAGCGCCAATCCGGGCGACGTAACTGGCCTTGGTTGAAAATTCATAGGGGGCTTCTGAACCGCTCTTAGTCTGACCCGTCACCCTGGACCTGTTTGCCATGGGTGACCCTACCAGGGGCATAAAGCCCCAGACAACATAGCTCCCAGGGTCATTCGGGTACTCAAACCCCTCCACCACGTTAAGGTGGCGGTTCAAGGAGGAGAGTCTAGCTCTATATTGTGAATTAAACCCTGAAGACTAAAGAGACGGTCCAAGAAAAACGACATTAAAAGCATTAGTCGTTTGTTCAAAAGGAGTAGAGGTAGAAGTAGTGTGATGTTATTGCAGCACCACATATAATATAAACACTTTATATTTTTGGATGATTATAAACTAATTTACTAACTAGACCATCATTTCTCAATCATCTTCTTAGTATTGATAATGGGATCCCACCTGAAAACAGAGTTTTGGTAAATCCACAGGAGAGATTTCTCTTCTCACTGGTTTAAAGTGGGCCGGACTCAGCTAAACAAAGGGGATGTCTCGCTCTTCAGTGCATCAATCAGGATTTAACAACATTTAACAAGCCGCCGACATTTGCTGGCTTCTGATCAAACCACACGCGAACAGTCCTGATGAAGCAGATTAGCTGAGTTTATGAGTGTTTAACTCTTAATAAATAATACCTTGATATGTCTTTTTAAAGATGATTGTCCCTTTTGTAGTCACAGCTATTTTATAGAGAAATGAAGTTTTCAGAGACTTTTTCTCTAAAGGAACCAGAGTAAACTAGGGTTGTTTTTCTTTCCGTTTGTACGGTTTAATAGTGATCCAGCAGGCCAAATGAAACCAGCACATATTGACCCACCAGCTCCATTCATCAGGCCTGATGTATCAGATTCACATCCAGCCTCACAACACCATTGATTTACGTGCTATTTTGATTTTGCTTTGCCCCTGTTTGTCTACACAGCGGCTTTACATGTGTTTAGTATTCAGATGACCTCTGCTTTTACCTCAGGAAGGAATAAAATGAGTATCTCCAAAAAGTGTCTAATGATTGAGGTGTTTTGCCACTTTAACAAAAATCATATTAGAATAACAGATTATCTCATATTATAAAAGAACAAAACTCAAACATAAAAACTGGTTATGTGGTTCAGCCGGGGCTTATCTCTGAGCTCTGAGGCCCGGAGCTAAAGCACGCAGCAAATCACCACTAAGTAACCACTGTTGGACATTCCTCAGCAGACTCTGAGTCAGTGTTGATGACTCCACACTCTCACTGACCTCGTGATGGACGCTTGGAGGCGTGCAGAGCAGGAGGCGCGAGGGCGGACTAAAAGGAGAAACGGATAAGATATGAGAAGGATATGTAGCATTTAAGCAAAGTGAGGCGATGGCTGACTGCGTGTCGTCCTTGAGGGGGTGTCTCCTGTCGACTAGCCCAGTTTCATGTGTGCGTGTGTTATAATTAGTACAGCTGATGTGTCTGTGTGCTGGAATCTGTTTATTATATGGGACACCACCAGTGCATTAACGGGTGTTAAATGTGGTGTGTGTGTCTGTCTGTGTGGTGAGTAGGGCTGCACCGAAAATATATTTGTCTATTGACGATATAATATTTGAACGAATACATTACCCTATTTCTAGTAGGTTATTTCTTATGTCACCATTTTAATTCTATTTAATTAAAAATGTTTACTCACCTTGCTTTTCCCTTCAGTTCTCTTTCCCACACACACCTACACCTCTGTCACCGGCTTCACCTGCGATTCCGTAGGTGAGCCAGGAGGCTTGTTATTAATGACGTAGCCTATCGAAATGATCGAAACCAACGTGGTATCGAATTACATCGGCACCAACAGGTGCAAGTAGGTCTACATAAACAGGAGACGCTCTCTGTGTGTGTTTCTCTGCAGAGCATGTGCGACTGTCGGTAGCCCGCACGGGAGGGGGGGTAGAGCGAGGGGAGATTGTCCACTAGTTAATAAATCGCGGTGCTAAAATGGGTCGCCAAATATACCTTGGCGGCCTGCATACAAAATGTATGTGTGGGAAACACTGGACGAGATTTACAGCTGCAGCTTGTTCTGAGGCGGGCGATGCACGATATGCAAATCGACGTATTTCCGTAATCGATTACGACGATGAATCGCCCGAGCCCTAGTGCTGACAATCTTTCATCAGGACTTCTCAGAAACTCGATGAAGACAACCACAGACAGCAGGGTTGTTTATCATCCGCATAAACTTGTCGACCACATCAGCTTGATTTTGCAAATAGCTGACAAGAGTTTAGGCTGATCGGCTTGCTAGTGTGCGTTCTTATCAAAGTGCAGGATCAGCTTGTGTTTTTCAAAAGAAATTCTGACTTTACATTTAGAGATAAAGCAACATTTCTAATTTTTAGTTTATTTAATCTAGAAACATGTTTCTTTCTGTGTTCAAGAGAAGGTGATGGGCGACACCGCGGTGCATCGTTAGCAACACACTTCTTGTTGTGTTGTGACAACAGACATTAACACGCCGCTGATAATCACCAGTGACGCTTCCATAAGGCAGAAACAAAGACCTCTGACTCACAGAGTGACTCAGTGCTGGACTACTGACTCAAAGGGGACGGTAATGTCCCTGACATTGAAGTCATTCACACTGCAGCCATGCATTATTGAAGAAGGCTCCACAGTGGTGTGTGTCCAGGGCCCCTGCGGGGGCCCCGTATTTGTTGTCATATTGTTGCTAGGACTGGGACTGGTTAGCTTGAGGATAACATGAGAGTTTGTAGATACATAATTTTATGTTAACACAAAACTAATCCTGCCACAAATAATAATGAGAATACAGGTTAGGCTGCATACCCTGGTACCAATAAGGGCTTGTGAAGGCATACAAACTGTTATTTGGGTATGAATGGGAACAGTTCGTATAAGATACTATTTACCGAAAGTTTTTTTTCTCTGCTGCAGCATACTTTTATTTACATACATATATATATGTTTACACATACATATCTGCTTTGTTGGTTACAGGGCCTGAACTGTGTTTTAAGGAAAAAAGTGCACTGCTAATGGCAGTTTGCAGACAGCTAATTAGCTGACAGTAGCACATCAAACAACTAAAAAACTAACCTGCAAATGTCCACACTATTCAGTTTAGATGCTAATTGTTGTTGTTGTCCTTAATTTTCAATACCACTGCTAACAAGACGCCGTCTGTCCCTGGCTTGTAAGCTACAGTTACCAGCTAACGTTTGTTTACATTGTGTCCAATCAGACTCGTACGCCATCGAGCCCACTCAGAGGCCTGAAGGCTAGCGTTTCTGATGTATCTCCAAATACCTTTTTTTATTCCTTTCAATAATATAAAATATTATAAAATAATATATTTAAAAATCACTTTTACATATTTTCTGACTACAAGAAGGGATGACTTTAGTGATTTCAGCTGGACTTAAAACCAGCTTTAATTACAAAAGTCTTGAGGCTTGCCCTTAAAAAACTGCCAAACTGGAGAATTAATGACTGTCTTTTCTGTCATGAAGCAGGTTTACCTTTTCCATAAGAAAGATTTTTCCCTTTTTTACCTAAAAGCCTGGATCTCTTTTCTTCTTCTTTCTTTCTGTTTTCAGAACACGATGAATCTTCCTCCAGACAAGGTGAAGATCCTCAGTCAGTATGACAACGAGAAGAAGTGGGACCTGATCTGTGACCAGGTGGGTCTGCTTTCTAGGTTTTTATTATGTTTTCCATCAACTCTGCCGATACTTCCCAGTCTATCATCGTGCAAAAATAAGCAAATTAATGGCACATGTTTTATGGGCAGTGGACATACAGTATAAGCAGTGTAGGCCAATCAATATACTGACAAAAGGTGGATACCAGACACAAGAAACCACTCCAATCCTCACAAACACACACACATGTACACACGAGAGGAAGCTCATTAATATTGCCGATCACCGTAGTAACCACAGGGAGGACACCTTTCACCATCATACAGAGCCTCACTCAGCTTTTCTTAATTAAAAAATAATTATAATTGCACGAAAATCGAAGCCAAACAATTTCACTTTGATTCTTGTAAGCTGTTTGGTTTCTTTCCCTCTTGACAAATTTCAAAAACTGAGTTTAATTAAAGGGTATGCGTGGGACTGCTACAGCCGGACTGTGTGTGTGTGTGTGTGAATATAATTGCTGCATCACAGTAGAATCATTTCTGGAAACTTAAGATCAAACCCATTTGCATAAGAGACGCTGTGTAATCAAAGTGCCTGTGTGCAACCCCGGCTGAGCGCTGCCCTCTGGGGCCCCCGTCCCCTCACTGCAGTACAGCAATCAAATCTAATTAGAGGTCTGTCTGTGCGCGTGTGTTTCTCTGCATCTTCAGGAGCGGTTTCAAGTGAAGAATCCACCATCCACTTATTTGGAGAAGCTGAAGAGTTATCTGGATCATGGAGGAGTCAGTCGAAAGGTACAACCCATCGAACTCTCATCCCACATCTCACTTTAAAGTTGAGTTTCTGTTTGGTGTCAAAAAAAGTATTTTATCATCATATTTCATAAAAATGTAGTTGATAAAATTCTTTTTGTGGCAGAGACTTAAAATAGTTGATACCACCAACATTTGACATTTACACAAATATTTACAAGAGATTACATTAGACCTCCCTGTTCAGACACAGTTACTGTAGCCTGTTTGCACTAGGACATACGATAACCAAAGCCAGAAAGCTGCAGACCAGATAAAGAATGGAGACATATTCTGTCAAAAAGTCAAAACGCAGTAACTACATATTTTTGTTTTATCGTATAAGAAGAATTACGCCATAGAAATGTATAATTTATGTGAAAACGGCATGTAATATTTGCAGAAACTAAGAAATGGACAGCCAACTAGAGAGCTAGCAGGAGAGCTATGTTCAAGGTTCCCCGTGGAGTTCCTTATTTCTTGCGCTGTTAGTGATGTAAAGGACTGTTTGATATCCGAACATAGTGGCCAGATTGAGACTCATCTGAAGAAATTTGACTTGGATTTCAAACCACCATGAATATGTTTGTTTGTTTGTTGTTGTTCTTTAACATTTCTGCTGTCCAAAACTGATAAATACGGTCTATTCTCAATCTAGATTTGCCTGAAATCGTATCTGTGCTGCCATCCTGAATGCATACCTGGTTGATCATTGTTCCTTTTACACATCTGTCCATCAAAACATTAAAGCATCAATACTTAAATCTCTAAATACATCATTCAGGTTACAAACTTGGATCATTCCGCTACAGTCCCACTCAGTTGCCCTCTTGTATCACTCCAGCGTTTAAATCATTAAAGTCATTTTTTTAAAAGGTACTTTGCAGAAGTAAAACTGTCCCGTTAAAAACGACAGTGAAAGAGCAATGCGTAAATTTACATCCTGGCCAGAAGGTTTGCCAAGACTTTTATTTTCCCTCCCTTCATTTAATCCATTTATCAATATGATTTTATTGCACTATTAAATGGCCAAGGAGCACATCTGTGTAATCATTGTGCTTTTTTAATGAACAGTATTTGTTGTGTGATTGCTTATAAAGTCCGTGCTACAAATCAATACACCGGCGTCTTTTACATTTTCTGAATGATCAAGCTTTTACTGACCTTCTAACTTCCCTGCATGTGTTTTGTCAGTTTAAGAGACGTGTTCAGGAATCCACTCAGATCCTGAGAGAGTTGGAGATTTCCCTGAGGACCAATTATATCGGGTGAGTCTCACTCCAATTCCCATTTGGGGGAAAAAGGCTCCGTCGAGTTCAAACCATTGTTGAAGGAAAGAAGCTGATTATATCACACAAATTAAAGTTGAGCCACTAAATTCTGACAAAAGCTTAAAATGAAACAGTGTATAATATTCACTGATGTACAAAGCTGTTGTTTAACTGAAGCATTCAAGACTCTGACAGAGATTTTAATTATAAAGATTTTTATCTACATGTGAATACAATATAATAATGATTAATTTAAAACCCGTGCTTCCTGGACACATTAGTTTTGCCTCTGCAATTAATTTAAACAAAAATTGTAACATGTAACGTAGGTGATACCTGAACGTGTGCTTTGAAACATTTCAATAGAACAAACACAGGTGATGTTGGAGACAAGAAGATGGGATTTGTGTGTCCAAAAGTGCATGTTCTGGCTTTTAGCTTGTAAATAAGGGTCATTTTGAAGTGTTGTGAAGTTGAAATGTATTTTCTCTTTGCAGCTGGGCTCAGGAGTTCCTAAACGAGAAAAACCAAGGCTTAGACGTTCTTGTGGACTATCTGTCCTTTGCCCATAGTGCCGTCACGTAGGTATCAGCTTGAAACACCATTATTTCTCCTTCCTGGAACAGTCAAGTCTTAACTATGTCTGTCTTATCTCCTTCACACAGCCACTTCCCGTACCTGGATTAAACAATCTCGTGAAAACCACCACAGGCCACATTTGTGTGAGAGTAAACTCTGATTGTGTGACTCACAGGTATGATGTGGACACTTTGGACAATGGCACGCTGCCCGCAGACAAAGGCAAAACTATGGACAAGTCAGTGGAAGATCTGAGCAGAAGTGCCAGCAACTCACCTACTCACAGTGCCTCGAAGGCCGGCAAGGCCTTCACAGTCAGGTATGGAGCGTGTGGGCTGATGTTAGTGATGTTTGATCATGTGAAGGCGAGGCAGTTGATGTCCCAGCCGAGAATGACTGCAGATGTGTCTGTTTGTTTGCACATACTGTACATATGGATATGTGCCATGGGTTTAATTTGCTAATAAGGCAAAGTTTATAAAGGGTTTGTACACTGTAACATTGCAAGTGCTTTATCAAAGTTAATAAATCATGTAATGCTTTCTAGAACAGACGTGAGAAACTGATCTAGTAATAAATATCCAGTAGAAAAGGTTTCAGTCGTAGTCATCTGGACACTGTTTTCAGAATCAATCCAGTACGTATGTTCAGTAACTCATTAATAAAGGAGCGTGGGTTTTTCACTTAATAAACCAACAAGATGAATAAAAATGATACTCCATGGCCAAAAGTATGTGGACACACGAACATTACATCCATGTGTGATTGTTAAACATCTCCTTCCAAAACAATGGGCATTAATCTGCTGCTTCAACCCCATTCAGCCACAGGAGCACCAGTGAGGTCCAACACTGATGCTGGGCGTGTCCACATACTTTTGGACATATAGTGTTGTTAAAAAGACAGGGCAGGTTATTCTAGAAGAAGTAAAGTTACAATTTGTAAACCCTAAACTATAACTTATTAGAAAATGGTACCATAATCCACTGTGCTGTACATTTAGTGCAGATACATCATGATGTTTTCCTACACGTACACATACTGGATACTTGTATGTACTCTGTTTTCACAAAAACACAGAATTATGTGCACACACACAGAAATCCTTCATCTGCTGCAGAGATTAAATTCAGCGCAAACAAACAAACCACTCTTGATCTCCCTCGACAGATGGCACAGTTGTAGAGTTGATATTCAAATACAGTTAGATCAATACAGAAAGCAGACAAACAAAGTACCGGCTCATATTTCCCACACACACATAAAACGGATATTTTTCAAACAAACTAGATGAGGTTATTTGTAACCTTTTCTTTTAAGTAGGTTGAATTGAATTTCTATTTATTTCTGTCTTAAAGTTATTTATATATATATATATATAACAAAAAAATCATAATTTCCTATGAAGAATAGGAAATAAAAGAATGAACACCAATAAAGAACAATAATTAATTAAACTAAATTAATTAATTAAAAAGTAAGATTTTTATTTGATATTGATAATATTGACACACTTTTGTTGATTTATTGTTGTCGCATCACGTCAGGTTATTGTCATGTTTTTACAGGTTTAATGTCTGAACTGTCAAAGGCAGACATTTTGTTTTGTACAACTGTTTTAACTCGACAGCAGTCAGACGATGATTTAATAAGTTCTGACAGCAAACACCAGGCACATGGACTCTGCAGGTTTATCGGGGAAACATCTACTGTGTATATGTCAGACTGCAAATGAAGGTGTACCACGTGAACACACACACACACACACACATCTAATCTGAAGCGACTGCATTCTTGTCATAGTTTGGTGGCCTCTTGTTCAGACTGCATGTGTGTTGTATGACTTGTTTACGCGTGAATGTGAGAAATGTCCGAGTGAAGCAAAGCAACACACGCTCTAAACTCGTTAGACAAGTGGGAGTTTCCGGTTTGTCTGCGGTACTCGTTTGATCTAAACATTGATCTAAAAACTCGATATATGGATTATGTATGTCATACGATCCAAGCACTTACAATCACTGCAGCCACCACTTTGCTACAGAACGTTTGACAGAAAAAGATCATGTGCAGACCTACTAACTAGTTAATATTGCACATATTTTAGTTCAGGTGTAGGACAACAAAGCCGTAACTGCAGCGTCTCTCACCTGGCAGATTGAACTCTCTCCAAAACAGGAAAGCCCTGAGGAACTCTCGAGTCGTCAGTCAGACGGACGACGTTCATCTCTGCATCATGTGTCTACGTGCCATCATGAACTATCAGGTATTTAAAACCACCTACTCATCATGTAGTGTTGTTTTGTCATGGCCTTTAATTTATTTTTCATGTTTGTCAGATATGTGTGGAAAAAACAAACATTTATTCACAATCACTCTTGACTTAGCATCTCTTTGATTAGGTCATATTAAAGAGATAGTATGTCATAATTATTAGTTAAAAAGGTGACTTTCTAAGTCAATATTCTGAGTTTGAGTAATGATGTGACAAATTGAGAATTTTTACTTTCTTAATCATGATTCAGATATACAAAGAAAAAATCTAACTTTCTAAGTCAAAATTAGATAGACAGGAAGGCGGAAATTCTTTTCCACAGTCAAACAAGTCATGACATGCAGAGTTTATACAGAATTATACAAATTACGGGATTTACCGGGACGCTTAAAGGGGTCACACAGCAGAGAGCCACACAGATACTCTACACACCACAGAAGGAGCCCAAACCGTCCTGCACATGGGTCGTCTGTAGTCTAGTCCAGAAGGAAGGGGGGTGACGTGCGGGTAGAGCGGATGGTCTGGGTCGTGTGTTGTTGTGATTTGCTTTGCGGATCAAGGATGTGGTGACACAACTGGATAAGTTGCGGGTGGGTGCCGGCTAATTGAGTTATCTTTGACTGTAAGCAAATGGAAAAAACAAATGGCACCGTACAGAAGAACTGGCTCAGTAACGTTACGGTACAGGAGGAGAAGAAGATGGGGTTGGACAGACTGGTGATGTAGCTGATGGTATGCTGATTGAAACTGAGGTTATTGTCCAGTGTAATGCCAAGGTACCTGAAAGACTGGGGGGATTATAATTACAAGTTATTAAGTTAGAACACTAATATGAGATATAAACTTACTTACTAGCTCATAATTTTGACTTAAAAAGTCTAAATATTGACTAATTTTGTAACTATGACTTAGTAAGTAAGTTTTGGTTTAAGTGTCTTATAATTTTTTTAACTTTAAATATAATTTTCTTTTTTCTGGCGGACATTCAGGTATTAAACATCCGATGAGCTTAAATTAGATTTTAAATGACCGGAACTGTCAAATAACAATAAGAGGAATAAAAGTGATGTAGCTTATTTTAAATATGATTACAGTCGGTCGTGTAGCTTTCTATAGACACTTCATCCAGCCTTGTGTCTCACTTTAATGTGTGTGTGTGTGTGTGTGTGTTGTCAGTCTGGGTTCAACCTGGTGATGAAGCATCCCTGCTGTGTCAACGAGATCACACTCAGCCTCAACAACAGAAACCCAAGGTACGGAGCATAAACGTTAATGTGTGTTTGAATGTGTTTATTATTAACTAACAAGCGGCATACACACTTTCCTTCGATGTCATGACTTGATGTAACTCTATCGCCATTACAACAGGATTTGTTAAGGAGGGTTAGACTGAAAGACCCTCAAAATACATCTAATAAATGTACATAAACATTGTGCTTCTCAGGACCAAGGCGCTGGTGCTGGAGCTGCTGGCGGCCGTGTGTTTGGTGAGGGGAGGCCATGACATCATCCTCTCCGCCTTCGACAACTTCCAAGAGGTCTTTAGACTACTAAACTCCGTTCAGCCATGCTGATCTGAAGGGGTTTTTCGGGGGGTTTTGGTGGTTGCTGATCTCACCTTCAGGGCTTCCTGCTCTGACTGATTTCATCATCGCAACCTCAAATGTTTTTTTTTATGCTTGTAAGATGAGATGCTACAGATCCATTGTTTGCCATGCTGGTCCAACTCCTCAAAAGCAACCGTTTTAACTCTCACTTATGATTTGGGCTGAGTATCGTTTAAGTGCCGCTATGAGACCCGAGTTTCGGTATCGATACTAATACACTACTTATTTAGATCATTTATAAAATATAACCCAGTTTTTCTTCAGAACCTTTAGTTCTAAAATGTTACTGTAAATGTTGTCTAAACACCGCAGCAGAAAAAAATTAAAGCTACTGTAATCAATATTTTCATAATGTATAAAATGACAATGTGAAAGGGGCCGCTGACATTGATGAAGCTACAGAGAATTATCAGCTGAATGACTCAGCTCCACTCGGCTTTACGGAGCTTTATATTGAGTTTCAGCTCATTGTTTATCTGTCCAGCTGCAACTTCACTGCTTTGGTTCACTCTCAGCACTCTCATGTCTCTTTGGCAGCAGACAGACAAAGTTAGCAACCAGCTGCTGAACATAGTGGAGCGTTTAGCAGCTAAAGAGCCAGATGTTTCCCTCAGGAGCTGGTGGAGACCAAAAACAGAGCTAACAGAGAGAATATAGGACTTATATTCATCAAGTGACACAAACACGACTCCAAATAAACAATAATGTTGCTCCGTAACTGCTGGATGTGTAAATAACCAACTATTTGCTAACAAGTTCAAATTAGTTATTGCATAACTGATGTATGTTATCAAATAAACGTCTAAAACAATCGAATTAAAGAAAGATGATCAAAGCTAATCTAACCAGGAAAGATCGATTAGTCCAATCAGAGATTTGACTGAAAGTACAGTTTTGGTGTTTTTGAATAGTTTGTCATCTTGTAAATGATTATAGCAGGTTTTGTTGCAAGAATTCACACACACACACACACACACACACACACACTGTTTAAGATTAAAGTTCACTATTTCCACTTTATGCTTCAGTTAATCTCCAACATGATACATATATTACAACCCACATTCAACCCACATTATTTTAAACTGGTCCTAGGCTTAACATAGAAGCGGTATTCGTGTTACAGCACCCGCGGGCCCCTTTTAATGCTTTGAAAAGCAGGTTAAGGGGAACCCCAGACCCACCTGCCCCCCCACCCCCGTCAGCTGCTCTGCCCAGTTGTCCCACTGCCAGACGAAACTGACTGAAGAGGCGTAAATATGTGAAACACTTGTTGAGTTGCCTCTGACCTCTCCTTGGCCTTCTCTCATCTTTGCCTGAGAAAGCAGCAACTGTTGCTAACAGATCGCCTCCTGTGGCTACAACAACGCAGACAGAAAGGAGTATAGACCTGAACTAGGAGGGTCTATTATTAGTAAATGTCAAGGATGTTAGAAACCTGCCCTGCAACAAGCGCTACAGGAGGATTTCGATGTCTGCTGGCCACAGTTGCTTTTGGATTCAGATCTTGACCACTATTGTAATTTCCTTTTAATTAGCCCAGAGCTGCCAGCATCCACTTTCAGAAACACTTAAAACAACCGTTTAATTAGATTGAATGGCTGCTATAATGGTCTTTTACTAAAGACAATTTTACTTCAGTCGTTGTTATTTGAATTTAAGTGTGTGTAAGTTTTTGTCGGATCGTTTATCCGGGGGGGGGGGTACATAAGACAGAAACAGAAACAAATAGATTTTAATGTGCTGAATTGAATACAAACGTTGGTTCTACTCTGGAAAACTGACTGCTGAGGATATTTCCTTGTTTGTAATCCTGAAAGGCGGCTGTAACCTGACACAAATGCATCACTTAAACTATCCTGTACACCTGAGGCAGAGCACATTGTAAACACAATATGGATCAGTCTCTCAGTGAAGCCATCTAAACCTTTCACTTAAACGAGACTTCATTTGGAAAAACAGCCGCAGACACAGAAAACATAAATCCAAATGCCATAATTTCACTAGAGGACATTAGGAGCTGAATAATTATTCAGTATTATCATATATCAACTTTAATTATAATTGTATCGTGATGATATTATCATATCATGTTACTGATTTACAAAACTCTCTTGTCCAAATGAATAAGTCCATTCTTAAGTTCTTAAGGTTTTTGTTCGTCCATCAATTTCATTATTTTAAATGTAATTTAGAAAAAATGTGCCATCATGATGCTGCTTCAGCTTCAGGGTCTCTGTATTGTTCATGCTGGCTCACTGGGACCATTGTTAATGTTATGGTGGTGTTAATTAGTAACATCTGTGCCGTTCCTACTAAGACACGTCAAAAAGCTGTGATTTCATTTATTAGGATCCACAGGAAGCTTCTCGTTCAGTGAAGCTACACAATATTCACATGATACAACCCAAAATCACATAACGGTGCACTACAGACCAGCTCACAGCAAAACGACACATCAGCAAACATTTGGCAATGTTAACGTTTCCCATGCCAATAAAGCCCCATTGAATTTGAGTATATTATATATATTTATTTCATGATACTGATTTCAGCTACTTCTCCCAGCTCTACAAGACATCACGTACTCCTACCGTGTCTGACTCTCAGCCCCAAGTCCATTAGTGAAGACGTAAATCTTTAAAAACACTTCACAAATATATAGTTTGTTTGTTTTTTTTAAAGGCTGTGTAGTTTTTAATCAACCGTTACTCAAACAAGAGGAAATAGTGTTTTTGTTGGGGACTATTTTCAGTGGCGGATGAATCCACATGTGGTGCTCTAGTGAGTATTTGGGGCAGCAGGACGGTGTGTGTGGGACTGAGTCAGAATAAACTACAGTGTGTGTGTTCATGGTGATGAAGGAACATGTCAGCCTGTGCAACAGTGCGGCTCACTGATGTTTTAATAGTTTCTGGACAACAATGGAGCTCTGCGGCTCAGAGGAGCTGTGATACACACAGTACTTGTTAGTAGATACATTCATTGTTGGCTTTTCATGGGATTTGTTGACCGTAAGAAATACAGAATATCACCAGACTTATGCTTTTTAATAAAGAAGAAGAAAATCAAGTGACAAATTAAAAACCTGTCAGTTTAAGTTCTCTGGCAGCGTCAGCCCTCACCTCACCTGGCTGATTAGTGCGGCATCAGTTACCACAGGGGCGACTTGAGTATCACAGTGAGTGGCACTTGTTCTGGTACCGCAGCAACGCCGACGTGTGTGCGTGGGCGAGAGCCAGAGGGAGAGAGCCAGAGAAAGATGGAGAGAGCGATAGATTGGTCGTAAAGTAGAGGCAGGCGGGCGCTGGGCCAGGAGCTGGCTTATGTGTCCCGCAGTAGCAGAACGTGGGCATTGTTTTGGGTTGTGCAGGCTGTGAGGTTGGCGTGCTGCATTATTTAGCGGGCCTGAGTGGGCAAAAAGGGGGAGGCAGAGTAAAAGACGGCAAACACAGACAGACTACAGCTAATGGCAGAGACCGGGAATCTGCTGAGCTGTTAGTTAAGAAAACACAATTATAGTTTAGCTGCATTTTTCTGTTTTTCTACGACGCAAACATGCTCACTGCACTGTGGGGGAAAACACTGAAGCCTTGTTTATGTAGAGCACACTAGACTGTGTGTGTGTGTGTGTAATGATTATCCTGCACAATGTAAAGGCAGCACTGGTTTTATTATTCCCATTATTTGTGTTTGTCCCTGAACTGGGCTGACACCTGAAACTATATTCACAACCGCAGAATCCCCACAAACAGCATCCGAATTATCCTCCTCCGTCAGTGCAGCACTGTTTAATTAGATCGCACGTTTGCTGAAGTACAGTTAATTTACACACTGGGTCTAAGGATGGATGGATAGATAGATAGATGCATTACTGTGATATTGTTTTGGAATCCATTTCTGTGTGAGCACACTGCCCCCATGTGTGTACATTTGGAGAAAGCATAATGCAAAAAAATACAAGTTTATCTAGTCCATCATCAGAAGCTCTTCTCAAAGGACCAGCGCTGCCTGCTGTGATCTGATATTACCTCTCGCTCCTTTTTAATGTTTTTCAGGTGTGTGGAGAGAGAAGTCGATTTGAGAAGCTCATGGAGTATTTCCGAAATGAAGACAGCAACATCGACTTCATGGTAAAGTGTGACTGTGTCCAGATATATGAAGCACTAGACAATAACAACCATACACCATCCAATATAAGACTCCATGTGGAGTAATACTATGCAAAGACAGGAGTTTTATGACTTGCTGGGAGAAACCTACAGTGTGCTCCACTTGATACTGGTGCTGGTCGTCTGATGCTGGTAATCAACAGTAAAATGTTATTGTAATTAAAGGAGAACTCCACCGGTTTTACACAGGTGTTGTGGAGTACTACTGCATATGTGACAAAAGTTATGTAAAGCCTTTTGTGCTCTGATAGTCTGATAAATTGCCTCAAGTGATGTCACTTGAGTCAGCGTCAGTTGGGGCTGAAGACTACAAGTCTAAAAATGAAAAACATCTGTGGAGAAAGAAGTGAGCCTACCAGACCTCTGTGGCCCGCTGCTCATCTCTGCCGCAGGCTAGCAGCTCGAGGCTACATTAGCCGCTACTAGCATAACACACCCGCACCGCCGGCTGAACTGTGAGTGGTTGGATTGCATTGTGGGTAATGTAGGCGCCAATGTAGATTTGAATCCGCACGTGTTCTAGAAGTGCAATGATGAATCGGTGGACTACTCTGTAATTATAGATCTACAGAAGATATATTTTATAATAACAAATTTATTAGCAACTATGTAAAAAAAGGAAGTTTCTTACTAGTTGTACATTTACTCTGACAGATTTTACACCTACGTTTGATTCCTGTCTGGAAATAATTAGTTCTATTGTTAAAAAAATACAATTAATTCTGCCTTCCTGTAAAACAAATAATAGAAAGCTCTTAGAGCCATTAACAAAATGTCAGTCTTCCTATTAAACAGACTGCATGCAATTATGTACAATGGGCAGAGTGCATATGACAGCACTGAGCTGAATAGTTTTTAACGCTGTAGGCCAATTTTCTTTAACTCATTTTGCTTTAACCCACAAGATCACAAATATAAGTGTGTTATGTTCTGTGGGGAAAAGCTGAGGATAATCATTAAAAAGAACCTACAAAGAACTTATGTTGCATTTAATGGTTCAACCCAGTTATAAATACATGAGTCAATCCAAACAATAAATATGTAAATGCCGCATAAACTTATAGCTACAAAGGAGGGTGAGGCTGCTCGGGTGACATGGAAGTAGGGCTGCAGCTAACGATTATTTTTGCAGTCGATTAATTGTTTGGTCTATAAAACATCAGAAAACAAAGAAAAATGCATCACAATTTTCTAGAGCACAAGGTGACGTCATCAAATGTCTTGTTTGGTCTGACAACCAAAGATATTTCCTCGAGACAAGGAAGCAAATTCTCATATTTGAGAAACTGGAACCATCACATATTTGGCATTTTTGCCTCATAAATGACTAAAACAGTAAATCTATTTTCCAAAGTTTCTGTCACTAATCGATTAATCGTTGCAGCTCTACATGGAAGGAAAAAGAACTATTAGAGAATCCAACATTTAACAATTTTCAGTGTTTATTTTCCTCAATCAGAAGTACTGACTGCGCCTTTTATGTGTATTCAGTACAGCTGATCCTGCTCAGCTGGCCCGCTCACTCTGATCTGACTTACATCAGATAATAATCACACCTGTAGTTGCACACTGTGGCAAACACTTCTCTTTGTAGACAAGCTGTCCTGTCTCCAGTCGGCAGCTACTGCTTGTAAAAATAAATGTACTCCGTCTGCCCACCAGGTGGCCTGTATGCAGTTCATCAACATCGTGGTCCACTCAGTGGAAAACATGAACTTCAGAGTCTACCTCCAGTATGAGTTCACGCATCATGGGCTGGATGACTACCTCGAGGCAAGTCTGACCTTTGACCCTATAGTCATATCAGAATCAGAAATACTTTATTGATCCCCGTAGGGAAACTCTTTGTTACAGCAGCTCGCCTTTACGTCAGTGCACACAGGAGAAAGTACTAGCAAACGATATGATACACTATAAACACTATAAACAGGTCAGAAAATAAATAAGTATCCTGTCGGTATGAGTATAAGATAAACTAAGTGTCGAGTACCAAGTGGTTTACTGGTTGATGATGAAAGTACAGTATAAAATACAGTGTCACCACATATGTAATATGTAATAGTAATAATAAGCGGAGGTGCATGTACTGTCAAGAGTAATAGAGGTATATGTTATCAATACAATAAATAAGAAAAACTAACATGGGAAAACTAATATTGCACAGGAGTAGTACACAGAATATTGCACAATATTGCAATATAGTTATTAATTATGGTGGAGATGTAATGCTCAATGTCCAGTTTAGTGACCTAGGGTCATACAGACTAACCCTTAGAGGGAGGAGTTAATCCCTTAAATTTAATCCCTTTAATTAAAATGTGGACATTTTTATTTATCGTGCAACTTAGACTCAAAATGCACAAAATGTAGCATTCATTTGCAACAAGGTGATTTATTTTTTTTTTGTGTGCAGAAGTTGAAGTTCACAGAGAGTGACAGACTGCTGGTGCAGATTCAGGCCTATCTGGACAATGTGTTTGATGTGGGCGCTCTACTGGAGGACGCAGAGACCAAGAACGCTCTGCTGGAACACATGGAGGACCTGCAGGAACACAACTCACAGGTAGATATATACTGTATACAGTATGTGTTTTGCAATCTCTTAATCCCTCACAGATAGAGACAATGAAGACAATCACAATGTATAAATGAAAGTTGTGCTTCGGGGTCACAGTTAAGCACCAGGCTGCAGGAGAGTGAGAGGGAGGCGATGGAGAAAGTCTCAGAATTGGAGAAGAAGCTCATTCAGACCACAAAAGAAGTGGAGCTCTTAAAGGTAGAGTACACCGTTCTTCTCTTTACATTTTGTTTTCTTAAAGGAAAAATACAACTTGGGGTTTTTTTTGGTAGCAGCGGTTGTATCTGTTATGACTTCGATCATACAGGTCTAAAACAAACCCCAAGTAAGTCCGGGTTAAACGTCCATCGCAGCTTACATCCTGACTTTGTGGTTGAATTTTGACCTACCGTAGTTGCCGTACACACGGTTATTAGACATTTCCGGTGTGCTCACTTCCAGCTTTACCTACAAATAAAGTGATTGTTAATCTGACAACACTGTCAGCTGGTGTACAACCTGTGGGACCGTCCAGGGGAGTCATTTCCACTGGGGATGGAGGGAACGTGTCCCCTCTCGTTTATTGTTTCAGGGGGATTTTCTTACTAAAGTCTCTCCAAACGTTGTCCTCTTACTGTCCAGCCGAAAGGTCTGAGCTGATGAAACTGTTGACACTCATCTGAGTCGCCTTCGGTTATTAGTGCACTCAAAGCAATGAGCAGCTGAGTGGTGCGGCGAGTGCTTCGCTGACTTTTTTCGCCCGGGGTTTTGCCTCTCTTACAGGCTGCCCCTGTGCAATATGCAGCCTAATAAAGGAATACCTGCAGACACTACTCAGGGCTGACAAGTAATATTTTAACAGCCAGTAAAAACAGGAGGAATGATTACAGCCAAAACCGTTTTGATGTACATGTGAGTATTGTTTTTAAGACAGACATGACAAACATAAGCTTTAATATAACAGATATAACCAATGGCCAGAACTACAAAATAAAAGCCAGGTTTTAATAAAGCAGTTTTCCTCTAAGCATGAAATTTGTAGGCGATATGCTACACTAATCTTATTATACGATACATTAAACATAATGAGAACATATAATGCTGGTGATGTTTCTAGTTAGATTAATGCCCATCACATATGGCTGTGATATCGTTGTTCGTATACACAGAACTACTAATGTTTCCTGATCGTGTCTGTATTGTAGGAGAGTCTACGCGAGTCCTGCTCCCAGGTGACTCTTCTGCAGCAGCGAGAACGAGAGAGAGAGCTAGAACGTGAGAGGGAGAGAGAGAGAGAGAGAGACAAGGACCGGTCCACCCAGGCCCTGAGGGAGCTGGAGGTGAAAGTTCAGGCTCTGGTGGAGCAGGGGCTGGTCCGAATGGAGCGCTCCTCCTCTGGACACCTGGACGTTCAGGTGGTCCCCGTCATCCAGCACGTCGCACAGACAGGTCAGACTGTCACCTCCAGACTGAAATAATAGCTATTACACAAGTCATGAGAAACACCTACAGCAGAGGCTTCAAACTCTAATTACCTGAGGGCCACTGGTCAGGTTGTTCTCTCATGGGGGGGGGGGGAGCAATTTTAACAATAATAACTAAAATATATTCACTCTGAAGCTGAGCAACTCTCTCTGTAGCTCCCTGCCCTGCAGGCTTAGAGGAGTCACGACGCTTAAGATTGTGTTCTTGTAGAGAATCAGCTTTCTCCTTGCAGATGAGACAGGAAGCCATCACATTAAACTCCATGAAAAAATAACAAGTATCTCACTTCTCTTGAAGCTTGTTGAAGTTTTAGGTTTAGAAAGAGACATTTTGGTGTTCAGTGTGCCACAGAAATAAAAAGCAAATTCTCCTGTTTTTTGCAGCCTTGCTAGAAAATAATTGCTCTAAGATAAAAGACTGCATTTGAGGACCAGATTCAATAATAAATTCTAAACATTTGGTGGGCCTCACGGGCCGACTCTGCCGCTAGTTTAGAATCTCTGATCTACAGTATATCTTGCTGCTCTCACAACATTTTGTGATTATGATCAATTCAAAATAAAATTAATATTTTAATTAGTTCAAGGTGTCAATCTGACATTCATGAAGTGGCCACATGGACTCAAAATCTCAGCACAGATTGAATTTGACCACAGGTTTAATTTGGCTAGTGGCCCAGTCCATTTGTTGTGAATACAGAGCTAATTTTAGAGGTGGTGCGATTGCATGTAAAGTCAATGCAAAGACGTGAGTGGACGTGAACAGACAAAGCCCCCCCTCCCCTGGGTGGCATGAATTAAAGGCAAACACGTGCGTTTGTGTTAGTAGTTCAGTTTCCTGAAAAGAACCGTGTTATTTGGCACAACTCAAAGGTAAAAACAGTGCACCTCCAATTCATTAATTACAATTAATTACTAAGCTGCCGTAACCTGGAGTTTTTACTCACGTGAAAGCACACAATCCAACATATATGAAGAACAAAGTTTCCAATAATAAGCGAATGATGAATAAATATTTACTTGGGTTCAAATTTGTCTCTTGTTTTCCTCTCATCAGCACCAAATTACACAGTTCTTTCAAGGAAACAAGAAATAAGAAACTGGAGAAAAATAACAGTATCGTTGTTCCCCTCTCAGCTAAAGAAGAAGCAGATTCAGGTAATGACCTCGCGGCCGCTCAGCCACACCTCTCTGAGGGTCCTCTGCAGTCGGCAACAGTGCAGGCTCTGCCTCCACCACCTCCTCTTCCTCCTCCTCCACCACCAGCGGCTCCACCACCCCTGCTGCCTCCTGGAGGTGGTGCGACTGATGGGAGCTCAGGTGAGGGCAGGAATACGTCAGTGCTAATGTGGCAATTAAATGTTCGAGGCCCTTTGGTTACTTTTATGTGACTTAAATTCTGAAACGGTCACATTGTCGATGTTTTTTAACACCAGTAATAATAATTACCCCTAATAATTGATCATCTGGACAACTCAACGCCATCATTGAGTTTTTGCCAGTGCCTAGAATATGGAGTTTTAAAGCAGACAAATTTTATCTTGAACAGTCATTCCCAAACGTTTTAGTTTGCGACCGCTTAACACAAAGTTTCATTTAAGTACTTTTTAAATGCCCGAAGAGGTAAAACTATACAATATATTGCAAGAAAAACTAACTTTTTTTTTTGTGGAAGAATTTATATGTTGTACTTTAGAAGATGAACATTTTGTTTTCATTCTTTCTTCTAGGTTGTAAAAAAAAGAAGCCCATTCAAACCAAATACCGCATGCCGCTGTTAAACTGGCAGGCGCTGAAATCCAGCCAGGTGGCAGGAACCATCTTCAACGAGCTGGACGACGAGCACGTCTTAGAGGTTTGACCAGTTCGTGTGTTTCCATTACATTCTGTATACGCTGAACTTCTCACAGTCGAGTCATTCTCAATTTATTTATTTTCTTTTTATGAAGAGTATGTTTATTGGTTTTGTTAATTTAAAAAAAAAAAAACAACACACACACGAAGCATCCACAAAACTCCCCTCCCTTTACCGATAATACAACATTTAGCTATAAAAGCAACAGCACAGTGTCTGATCATAAGCATTTCCACAATCAGGTTTGTTGAAATGTAAAAAAAAGCAGCTCATAATCTTATAGAAATCCTCAAACACTAAATCAGTGTTTCTAAAGACAGACTGCAAAACGTCTCTTTACTGATGATAAGCATGGCTCTGAATATCAATCCATTCTAACAAACATTAATGTATTAATTAACATTTCCTTCCAATAACTGGAAAATATTCAGGGTTTATACAGTATGTAATAAACTATTTAACTTCTCCAGGAACAACATTTTCTGTTGATCTGAAAATGTGTTTGAGAGCGTCTGAGTAACAATTTCTTCATTCCATTTTAATACAGTTATCAGGATTAAAATGGTGTAATTAAACAACTGTAATGTACGTCCAAAGCAGCTCTTTATGCTGTATCTGTGTCTTCAAGAGTTTTCTTTAGAACCTGCTTGTAATAAAAAACGTAAAACATGGACAACTGATGTCTGCCACGCAGGTGAATTGAATCTGAAACTGTCATTCATACAGTAGACACACATTTCGTTAACAATGGCTCCGTTCCATCAAGTGTCCCAGTTCCACCTGTGAAAAGGTCTGTTATCTTGTGTATTTCTTATCGCACCACCAAAAACACGAACCACATCCATCAGTTGTGATTCCATCTCTGTATATTTCTCTGTTTCCTCATTGGACCTTTCTTAGGAGCTTAACATGGCGTCTTTTGAGGAGCAGTTCAAGACCAAGGCCCAGTCCACTCCTGTAGAGCTGGGGACCCTCAAGATGAAACGGGCCCACAAGACCCCCAGTAAAGTGTTTCTAATGGAGCCCAACAGGGCCAAAAACCTGGCTATCACCCTGCGCAAGGAAGGAATGGCTGCATCCGACATCTGCTGTGCAATTGAGACGTATGTACCAAAATCATCTAAATAATGTGGCTATAAAGCAGCATAATCTGTTGCGTAGAATGAAAAAAAACTCATTTCAGTACAAGTGAGATACTTCCCGTTTAAATCACCGCCGTCCCCACAGGTATAACCAGAGAGCTCTGAGCCTGGACTTCCTCGAGCTCCTGGAGCGTTTCATCCCCACAGAGTATGAAATGAAGCTCATCCACAACTATGAGTGTGAGGGCAGGCCCCTGGACGAGCTCAGCGAGGAGGACCGCTTCATGGTGCGCTTCAGCAAGATCCCACGGCTTTCCCAGCGTATCAGCACTCTCACCTTCATGGGCAATTTCCCCGAGAGCGTCCCGCTAATACAGCCTGTGAGTTCACGGGGAGGAGGTTCTGTATTTCAGAGAAGAGACAGAAGTTAGGTAGGAGGCATCCAGGCCCTTAGAAACTGGAGGAATGGAGGAAATCTCTGTGCCGGGAAATTATGGCTCCCATTGCTTATTATATCGAACGGGGAAGGACTGAATTTTACGTAGGATGTAACACCTCAACACTTCATTTACTTACGGTCCTTTAGACCACAGAAGGGCCTCAGATTTTTGCAGTTTTATGCTTCATACGTGTAAACAGACGAGGCTAGATGTAAGCTCAGCGTGGCAGGCTGTTAGAATCTGCTAGTCGTACACATTTTGGATCTGGGTTCATATGTTTGGCTGAGAAACAAACAATTTCAACTCTTTCTGACAGCAACTGAATGCCCTCATTGCTGCCTCGATGTCGATCAAATCGTCCAGCAAGCTGAAGAAAATCCTTGAGGTAAGTACAGTACCGTTTATCTAGAAATGTTTTACCTTCGGGATTTTTCCTCTCTGTGCTGTGGGATATGGAGACATTTGTGGAACAGAACTGCACAGATGGATGTTAATTGCAGGCTTGAAGCTGAATAAACCCTTTTACCAGGAACATATTATAGTTAAGAGGCCAGTTTAGTAATAATTGTGTTCAATTTCAGGTCTTTGTTTGAAACAAAGTATTATTTTACCCGTATTTAAAGTGAGTGATGAGCATGAAAGTTCATATCGTATCTAAATAAATCAGTTATTTTTGCTACAAAGCTGAATTACGAACATACTGTCTCATAAAAATAACTATAGTGTAACTATAGGTACATTAGCATTAGCTCTAAGAAGAGAAAAGGCTTTTAGATGAGACTGAAGACAAAGTCCATTTTATGTTTTATTGCTCTTTACATGATTTAATGGCAAAATGTCTTTTACAAACTTTGACTTTTTGTCTGGTTGAATAATTAGAAAATACTGGTGTTTCAGGAAGGAACCTTTTTATTTGTAGTTTGGGAGAGGAAAGAGACGAAGTTCTTAATTTAAAATGTGTTTCATGTGTGAAGTTTTGCTCTTTTCTGACAAACATCACCACTTCAACAGTATTTTGGTGTCTTGTCCGTGTGCAAACAACAGTTCTACTTGTTACTTGTAATTCTGTGACGTCTTTTAACTGTTGCACATCTGACTGTTTCTGATGTAAAGATCATCTTAGCATTTGGAAACTACATGAACAGCAGCAAACGAGGGGCAGCGTACGGCTTCCGCCTGCAGAGTTTAGATTTGGTGAGTAAAAAGGGCCTTGAGTATTTTCTTTATAATACTACAACACACAAATGTCACTTCAAATCCAATTTTCGGTCTGTTATTATTTATTGTTTTATGCCTACTATCCCCAGCTGTTAGACACCAAATCTACAGACCGCAAGCAGACGTTGCTGCACTTCATCGTCAGCATCATCCAGGAGAAATATCCAGAGGTCCAGTCCTTCTACTCAGAGCTGCACTTCCTGGACAAGGCGGCGCTGGGTAAGAATGAACACATGAGCTGATTGGTGTCGTGTTGACGGCTGCTTCTTCTTCCCCATCTGTCCACCGCAGCCCTCAGAGGGTTTTCTGACCCTGCTCCTCCCAGCACACCTGTCACTCTTTCACCTGTTTCCTTTGTACCACAACTGTTACAAGGAGTTAAGTCTGGTGATATTCTATATTTTCTTCCCATGAAAAGACCAAAACCAACAATGAGTGTATCTTCTTCCTCTGTGCCGTAGAGCTGCATTGTTGTCCAAAAACACATCAGTGGGCCGCCGCTGAAAATAGTCCAACAAATGTCCTCCTGTTTGAGTAAAGTTTGCTACAAACCACAGTGACCAGCTGTTACTGGGAATACTTTCCTTTTTCTTGAAGATTTGCGTCACGGGTAGGGAAGGGTTAAAGTGTGTGTTGTGGTCTTAAAAATGAAGGATAACACCAGACTTTTCCTTTAAAGGCAACATGGATCATATGACATATTTTACTGAACTAAATGTTTTGTAGTAAAGAATTTATTCTAAAATACCAAAAGCAAAATATGTTTGTAATCACGTTCTGTAACATCAGTATTGTGAAACAAATGACATCCTATATTTTTAATATATAAATTTTGGCCATGATACCCTCAATTATATCTGGGCACAAAACACAAATGTATTGTTTGTGATCGTGTGTTTGGTAGTTACGAAAGAAGTTCCCAGTGATATAATTCCATGTCGTGTAGTAACACATTTTTACAAGTAAAATCAAGCTGGTATGAAACTGGTCGCTTAGTTACAGGATGTCCAACAAAATGTGTTTTTAGTTGAAATTGAATGGCTCTATGGATTGTAAATTCAATCACACTGCAGATATGAGTGTGTGTCAAATGTTAATGAGGCGTCATGACCGAAGGAAGATCACTTAATTCGAAAATGTGCCTTTGTGTAGGTTATCTTTTCTTTCACAGCGTGACCCCTAAATCATCTTTACTAGCATATAATCTTATTACTGGAGTAGCAGTGTGACGGGACCGAGCCGGCAGACACGAGGTCTCAGGTGGATTTTTAAAAAGGTTTTATTCATTCAAAAATGAATAAAAGAGCAGAACTGTACAGACTGCACTGGTTCCACCTGTCTACAGTTTCTACATTTTACGTCTTAGATTTGATTTTTTCAAACATACCTATATGAGCATTGTTGGAGGGAGCCTGAGATCTATGAATTTCATTGCCAACGACTGTGTCACTGTAATTGTGGAGCATGTGACAATAAAGACCTTGGACTAACAAAGGGGAACATATCAGAATCAGAAATACTTTATTGATCCCCGAGGGGAAACTCTTTCGTTACAGCTGCTCACTGTCACGTCAGTGCACACAGAGAAGTACTAAGCAAATCAAAATATAATACAGGTAAGATAAATTAAGTATAAAAGCTAAAATAAGTAAGTACACTACAAAATTATACTACCCACAATAATAAATAACGTATGAAACAAAAGATGTGTGAATGTAATGTGCATAAAGTCAAAATATCAAACTAAATGAGAAAAACTTTTAAGTGTTTAAGGTGTGTGTGTGCAGGAAGGTTAAATTGAAGCCCGACCTCACTCTCGTGTCTTGTAGTTTCTCTTGACAGCGTCCTGCAGGACGTGCGAGCTCTGGAGAGAGGCATGGAGGTGACCAGGAGGGAGTTCTCCGTAGAAAAAGACAATCCTGTGCTGCAGACGTTTCTCAGCAGCAACGCTGAGCTGCTCCACTCGCTTATAGCTGATGGAAAAACTGCCCAGGTCAGCTTTAATTACCCCAAAATAAACCTTAATCACGCGTTGAATCCGTGTTAACTGTTCTGTATTTATACACCAGGAAAGTTTTAGACTTCCAGAAGACGATCGCCATATATTTCCACATTTTGTTTGGGTCGAGAGCTGAAGATTGCTGGTTTTTTCTCTCTTCCAGGATGCGTATGACTCCGCTGTGGAGTACTTCGGAGAGAACTCTAAAACCACTCCGCCCTCCATGTTCTTCCCTGTTTTTGTCAGGTTCATCAAGGCGTACAAGGTCAGATAAAGCTCATTTTATTGATCCCTGGCATGAACTGACTGATAATGAAAAACAGCTTTTACTGTACACTCACAGCCCACTCAGTCATCCACTTTTAGCTAATGTCACACTTATTATTTGACCTTCAGATGTAGATACTATTAAAGTACTTTCTCTGACAGCAAGCGGAGCAGGAGAACGAGCAGAGGAAGAGACAGCACGTTGTGAACTGTGAAGCTCCATCAACACCAACTAAACCTGAAGTCAGCGGGAACAAGGTAACTAAATATAGCAGAAGCAGCTACGCATTCAAAGACTTACTGACTAAACCTGTGCAGGAAAAGTAAATAAGCTTTAATTCTCTCAGTAGCTCACACCACCTGCTGTTGATTGCAACGTGGGTCTTAGTTTTGTCGACAATTTCCATCAGTTATAATAACTATTAAGATCTGAGAACACAGAGCTGTCACACATTTATAATATTAATGAGAAAACCAGGCATTACTGTTATTTCTTTTAAGGGCAGGTTGGTTAGAAAACTTAAATGCAAGTACCTATTATTATTATTATAAAGAATATAGGACACAAAAGAGGCAGGCTACAATGAGAAAAAGGCGAACTCCTACCCTGACTGGGCCGCTCTGCACTTACCTATCCAAACTAAAAAAAAAGCACACACTGACTGAGGCCGTAACAAATCATCTTGGCGGAGCTGGGGGTTTGTTTACAACCTCTCTGGCTGCTCGTATTTCTTGCCCTGTACAATGTTGTTATGACCCTCCGACGTGAGGCTCTAAAGATAGTTTGTTGTATGCTGCACAGATTGTAAAGCACTTTGAGGCTAAATTGTGAGCTGTAACTTGACTAGAAGAATGACCAAAACTGTAATTATCCTTTAAGGTACCTGTTTGACATCGACACGTTTGATGTTTCAGGTTCCAGTGACGTCCAAACTGCCACAGATGGATCTGATAGCAGAGCTGAAGAAGAGGCAGGTGTCTCCTCTGGTGAGGGAGGGGAAGGACGGAGCCATCGAGGACATCATCACAGGTACACAACACCCTGGAGACAGATGCACCGTCTGTTAGACCACAACTATCTAAGTAGATCCACACCGTATTATCTCCACCAGTTCTCATTTGGTTCTCTGACTTAAAGGAATATTTCAACACTTTGAAAAATACACTTGTGTGTTCAGAACATGGTTAGCCTAGCTTAGCATAGACACTGGAGGCAGGTGGAGCAGTCAGCCCTAATTACAGTGAAGAAATACACGTCCCAACACCAGTTAACATGTGTCTCGTTTACATGCCGGGACTGTCTCAGCCACTGCGTGCAGCAAGGGCGTAACTTCCTCTGGGGATTTTTGCCTCCCGACTTTTATAGTTTCAGGTTGATTTTCAAACTAAAACCTCTCTGAACATTGTTCTCTTACTGTCCAGCTGATTAAAAACGTTGATACACTCGTCTGAGTCGCCGATAGGATTTAACGAAAGTAGCGTTCGTGCAACAATTACTTTTTTTTTATACAATCATAATGGAAAGCACAATAACTAATTATGGCATTTACTAGACTGATGGACAATATATATATTTATAGAAGTAGGTTTTAGAGTGCTGCGTCAAGCCATATGGGCTCATTACTGCCCCCTGAGGCCGCAGGGTAGAAAACACCCACTCGTACTGAGTGTTTTTTTGCAACAATGAGCCCATTCTACACTCGAAAGCTTACTTCAAGCAGCACCAAATCTGAGATTTACAAACAGTAATTTTCGGTTTTCGAAGAGAAATGACTCTTTAAGGATGAGCACTAACTTGGTTCATTTGTCTGATTAACCACACGGCTGCTTCCCTGATGTTTTCGTGTCGGGCACGATGGTACCAAACCTGGCAACCCAACTGTGACGACAAGACTTCAGGAACAAGATTAAACAGATATAACATGTTAATCAGTGAGCTTTAGAAGCGTGCTGTTTCCCTCTGCCTCCAGTGTTTATGCTAAGCTAGGCTAACCACATCCTGACTTCCAGCTCTGTAGAAATGGAGAGACTATTCCTTTTAAAGGGAACCTTAGTGTCCTTTTTCTAAGTTAAGAAAACATCAGACTCTTATTCAAACTGCAGTCGATGTCATACATCTGCATTACTAAACATTTCATCCTGTTTACTCTTTTAGGGTATTTTTCTTCTTAATTCTTCACTACTTTTTCTTTAAAAGGCTTACCTCACTTTGATTTGTCCTTGCTTGTCTCTCTCTCTCTTCCCGTCCCTGGTGTCTTCAGCTCTAAAGTCCGTGCCCTTCACGGCTCGTTCTGCCAAACGCTCCTCTCGTCTCTTCTGCGACTCCGTCTTCAGCGACGAGGTGACTTCTTAAAATCCCTCGATGCTCTGTGGGTCTGTGTTTCTCTTCCGCTCTTCTGATGTTGTATTTTCTAACTGAGAACAGAAGCTGAATAAATAAATACAGCTGTTCCTCTCAGTGTACATTTAATATTTCTTAGTCTTTTATGGGGAAATCTCACACCTGTGCTGCTCTAACGATTATAGAGGTTATTCATAAACATGATATTCTGATACCTGATTTAAATGTTCTGTAAGCATTTCTTTGAAGCAGAAAATGTGACCTAATTTCTGCTAAACACATGTAAACTAACCCAGAAACAACTATATACACGTAGGCAACAGACAGTAATAAACTGCATGGATATTATTGTCTTCTAATGTAAATTTAAGACACTTTCTGCCCTTGAAAGACTATTTTTGAGGCAAATCTGAGTTTCCTCCAGAGACGTCGGCCCTTTCCCGGCTCATTTGAAGCTGCAGCTTTTAGAAGTGATGAAAGGAGCTGATGTGATTCACTAGTTTGTTTTTTTTTTAACAATAACAACAAGTCCTTCACACTAACAATGTACTCTGAGCTTTTTCTGATTTGACACCGTATTATGTTTAGACACAGAAAGTACTTGGTAAAGGTGAGAGAAAGATGTGTTTTAAATGTAACATTTAACATGAGACTGATCCTTTATCGATACTCAAAACAAGACTTTGGCATAAAAAGTGATCAATACTTTGATCCGCCCTAGTTTCTGATGTCAAACTATTTACCCCAACCACCTCTACAAAGTTTTGAGGTGCTCTGTCACACAAGGGTCGTATTCACACGGAAACTTGGTTTTATGCATTTGAACAAACCAAAGCTATCACTTTAACTCCACCCGACTAACAACGTGTTTATCCAACCAGCTTCAGGAAATTAAAAGGCCGCAGGTGAAAACGATGTCGAAGTCACTAGTGTCCATATACTTTTGGCCATGTAGTTAGCAAGGACTTGGCTGCTCCCATTCAGACACAAGAGCATCAGTGAGGTCCGACACAGATGTTGGGTGATCAGGACTCTGTGCACCAGTCACGTTCTTCCTCACCAAACTGGGAAAAGTATTTGTTTATGGAGCTGACTTTGTGCACGGGGGCATTGTCACGTAGCACTAAGATTTATCTTTATCTGAACTAAAAGCAGCTGAGTAAATGTACTTGCTAAAGTCTTTTCTACTCCACTACATTTATCTGACAGCGTTAGTTACTTTACAAAATTAAGATTTTTACACACAAAGATGTTGTCAAATGTGATGTTTTGTTATGAATCAAACTACCCAACAGTTTATACAAGTACGGCTAAAACAATAAGTCAAAAGACAGAAAATTAACTGGCAACTATTTTGATAATCGTTTGGACTGTTGGTTGGACACAGCATCATTGTGACGGCATTTTTCACAAGTTTCACAAACCAAATAATCATCAGATATAATAGTATAACAGTCACAGGGGACAATTTACTGCTTTTAATATGTTACGTACATTTTCCTGATTATACTTAAGTAAAGGATCTGAATACTTCCTCCACCACTGACTAAAAAGGCCCAAACTAAAAGTACAGGGATGTCCACATACTTTTGGCTATATTTAAAAAAGGTATATAACAAGGTGTTTTCTGCTTCCTTCAAAAAGTAACTGTAGCTACAAAAGTTTTCTAAATATCTCCCAGAGACATGACTCAGATTATCTCCCCTAAAGCTTCATATTACATCAGAAATGTGTTGATCGGCTGTTTAGAGCGACACAAATGTTATTTAATGTCCTTTACCTGACAAACATTACCAGTCTTGACTCAGGTAGTTTCCTCCGTGTGTTTGCCGTTTGTCCTCCACCTCAGGTTTAAGGAATCAGCCGTACAGACGGACAGACGGCGGCCGACACAGCGCCAAGTGGAAACCAGGGCAACAGCTCCACGTGTCCTCAGACATCTCCCTCTGAAAAACACTGCAGACCAGACTGAAAGCTATAAAAGCACACAAAGACCTGACATTTAACTCACCGTGGCAACGATTTTACTCTCTCATGCATGTTTGAGAATGCAGAGGTGAAAACGCACGTTTCCAAGATAAAAAAAAAATAAGCTGAAATATTCAACAAGCTATTTCACACAAACTCTCTCTGAATAAAATATAAACTTGGCTGATTGTCGAAATGTTCTGTGATTTGAATAATCAAATGTTAAAGAGTGAATATTAGCTGCACTTGATGCTAACGACCCTGGATGTTTGATGAGCCAATCAGCTAAAAGTGACTCCTCAAAGAGAAACTCGGATCGACGGACCACTCGTAAATCATTTTTATAGTTTTCTTAAAAATGCTCAACATGATTTTTTTAATTGGTTTTATTAGAATATTAATGACCACTGTCCATCTTTCTGTCCTCTAGTAAAGTTTAGGTTGAAGATTTGTAATATATTTAAATTATTTTTAATACTGAAGTGTAAGAATGAGGAACTTCTACTCTGCTTCTGCATTTCAACAAATAAAGCATTTTATACCGTTCTTGATTTTGTGTCTTTCTTTAGTTTATACGAGTACTTAGCATTTAGGTCAAAGCACCACTGTGCCGAACATTTGCTAATTAGGACTAAACACTAAGTACACCTGAGGCTGATGGGAACGTCATTAGTTCTGCAGGTATTAAACAAATTAAAATTTCCACCTGATGATGGCGCTAGATGAAAAGTCAGAGGATCACTGAAGTTGGTGGGATTCATCCTCTGGGGAACATGAACGTCTGTACAAAATGTCGTGACGATGCCAAAACTATTGGCATGGAAATCTGCACACCGATTGCTAAACTGAGCACATAGTTTAAGGTAAGTTTTGTATTAAGAATATTCAGAATAAAATAAATATAATTCTTTGAAAAAGTTTTAAAGTAATGCAAAGCAACATTTAACATAAACAATACAATACGTTATTATATTTGAACTGACAGCTAAATGAAAGCAGACTGGTGTCAGAAAACAAGTGATGTAATCTCTCATGTTAGCAATTGTACAATTCCTTTGATTGTTAAAGTTATATATAGATATATATATCTATATATAGATATATATATCTATATATATATATATATATATCTATATAGATATATATATATATCTATATATAGATATATATATATATCTATATATAGATATATATATATATATATATATATATATATATATATATATAGATATATATATATATCTATATATAGATATATATAATCTATATATAGATAACTCTGGACTTTATCCCCATATTTATCTAATATATATATATAATCTACTCATGACATTTAAATTATACTCATAAACTCATAAATAACAATATATATATATATAAATAAAACACCTTTACACTCTTTGACCCCCCCGACTCCTTTTATTCGTCTTCGACTGCTCCAAATATTTGTTCTCCTTCCACTTTATTAATGTTTGCTCAGTTTAGCGATCTGTTCTCATGTATTTCCACATTAATGCTGTCTTTAGTTGCCAGAAATATTTCTCAATGACCGTCTCAAAATATTAATTCTCTCATAGAATGACTTTATTCTTATAATATATATTTTATTTTCATTAAATTACAACTTAATTCTTGTAATATTGTTTCTCTCAAAATTATTTTCTTTCCCCAGTGCTCCCTAAATTTGTGGGAAGTGCCATTAATCTGAAATATATTGTACTTTAGTATCATTCAGATTTTGGTTTACACACCCTTCTTTTATAATATTACAACCTTTTCTCATAATTTGACTTTTCTTGTAAAATTACAACCTTGTTTTGTAGTATTATGATATTTTTCTCAATGTTACAACTTCATTCTTAAAAATCAGATTTTTTTCTAATACTACTTTGTAAAATTTGTAAGTTTGAGAAGCGTCTAGAAGATATTTTGTCCTATAATATCTGTAAAATGTAGGTTTTGTTTTCACACCTGCTGATTTCCACTAGAAGAAATCACAAATCTGTGTAAATGTTTCTTTGGTCTGTTGAAATGAGACTTGCTGCAGTTTAAATTATTTCCCCCCGTTTGTGTTTTAAATGTCCATCTGTTATAACAACTTCAAGTTTCAGAGTTAATTTGCTTTGAAAATGTCTGAAACTGCTCGCCAGATGTTAGTTTGTTAAAAAGGAGAATAAAATTTACTTTTTGCCTCAAATTAAAAAAGAAAATCTGCAGACGAGCACAAACACACATAAACGAGAACTGCAGCCACTTGTACATTTCCAGCATTATAACTGCAGCGAGTTTCAGACAATTAAATGGAGTTCAACAGATGCAGAAGAGAGGAGGAATCACATTAAAATAACCGCTCAAAGACTCCGCCGAGAAGAAGCCAGTGCTTTGTATCCGAGAGCCACTTCTTCATGTACTTTTCTTCTTTCAGGGAGTTTAGAGTTTATAAGTTGTGGCAGCAGTGCGTTTCCCAGCTCGTGACCTTTGCTCTCTGCAGATCTTTAATCGATCAGAGATTTATTTATTTTTTTTTAAAGAACAAGACAGAGAGCTGCTCTCATGTGGCCAATTACTCGGGTTCATCCCGACACTTACAGTCAGTTTGTGCTGTAGATATTTTCTCCAGCTACTAGAAAACTAAAGTAATCACTGATGATTCAAGAGGGATTTTAACGGTTTAAGTCCCTTAAATGGATTAACATTTAATAGTCAACATTTATTACAAATGTACTTTCTGTCTATCATTTTTCTTAGAGGTGAAAAGACTGGTAATCTATTAGTCAACTGAAAGAAAATGTATCTATCAATAATTTTAATAATTGTTTTCAAGCATAAATGCAAAACATTCACTGGTTGCAGCATCCCAGATGTGATGATTGTAGTTAACTGATTATTTGGGGTTTTTTTGGACAAAACAAGACATTTAAATGCAACAGTTTGGACTCCGGGACATTATAACAGCCTTTTTTCACTATTTTCTGACATTTCACAAAACCAAAATAATCTGCGGATGAATTCATGATGACAATGAAAATAATCTCAAAAACACATTTAGTTAACAGCATGTTAAGTTGTAGTGACCACACAGTCTTCTCACTTGTAAATCTAAGGTGGAGGGAGCACTTTTATTTGGATTTTGCCCTTTCTTGTGCGTTTTTGAATCCTTTACCACAAATTGTTGGTGGGTTTAAACCAACATTTCATTGATGGAAGACAGCAGAAATTACATGCGATTATACAGTATAATATATGCACTCAGTGGCCCTTCATTAGGTGCATAAATTCTACCTTTCCAAAGATAATGTTCAGTTTTTGTTGACACTGTCAGAGAGGAATTAATCTAACTATATGTTTATTATTGAGGTCGTAGTTAGTGAGGGTGTACTGGACCGCATTATAATGAAATGTGTTTCTAACAGTGGTGGAAAGTAACTAAGTGCATTTACTCCAGTTCAACAGCACTGTAAACTACAACCTCAATAACAAACACACGAGTGTGTGTGTCAACAAAAGCTGCACATCATTTTCTTTGTATTGGACTGCATTCGATTCTACAGGTGTACCTAATAAAGTGGCCACTGAGTGTATTACATAATGTCTATTAAATTAAAAGCAGAGCACTACAGAAGCCTTCCTTTAATTTGAAATCATGACTTCAAGAGTAACGATACATTATATTTTTTGCGCTGTACAAATAATCTTGTAAATTGTATTATCTTAATTTTTCCAACAACACACACGTTTGAGTCTCCAGTCTACATGTCAAAAATGGCCTCGAGTTAGACACTGAACCCAAAATTGCTCCTAACTATAAGTTGCTTTGGATAAATGCGTCCGCCACATGAATGTCATATAATGTGGTTTTCTTGAGATAACAATATAACTGTGGTCTTTAAAACAACCTTTGGTTTTCTCAAGATATTCATCCTGTAATCGCAAGAAAATGATTTGTTCTTTTGTTAAAATTGTTTGTTAATGAGATACTTGAGGTAACAGAATATCTTGGCCGCTCTAGGCTTCCGTAGAAACAAACCTCAATAAAACACATAAGAGAAAGTCATACAATAATTTGATAAAATGTCACTTTTATCATAATGAGAATCTCTGTATACATCAGAAATAATCTGCAACACATTTAATAAAGTAAGAACACACAACAGAATATACATGAATGAAATTAAACAAGACAAACTACAAAACTCTAAATTAAAAACAACTGTGGGCAAATTGATATCACATCCCTAAATCAGTACAAACGAATTTCAGTAGGTCAAAGATATCCCTTGTCTTTCGTTTCACATCATGGGAAGGAAATAATAAAACATGAAACACCATCAGAGAGTTCTGTGTGAATAAAGAATTTACAGTGTGGGTTGGAAATTTCCATTTAATGCTGACAGTAGTTAATTAAAAAAAAAAAAAAAAATCTTAATCTACTGGATTAATAAAGTTACTGTAAATCAAATATCCTCGTTAACATCCATGTACTTAAATGATTGCTGCATATTTACAAATGAATATTTTAGAGTATTTCCTTGTATTGTTAAAGGAATAGTTAGACATCAACTTCTTCTCAACTAACTCTCAGCAAGAAAGCGAATATCAATACCACTCATGTCCGTACGGTAAATATGAAGCTACTGCCAGCAGCCGGTTAGATTAGCTTAGCTTAGCATTAAAACTGGAAACTGGGGGAAACAGCTAGCCTGGCTCTGTCTGGAGGTAACACAATCCACCTACCAGCACCTCTAAATCTTATTAACGCGTTCTATCTCAGTTATTTAATTTGTACAAAAAACAAAGTGTAAAAACAACAACGTGAGGTTTTAACACAAGACAAGACATAAATCAGTGAGCTTTGTTTTTGTGCTAAGCTAACAGGCTGCTGGCTGTAGCTTCATACTTAGGAAAAACATGAGTGGCAAGCGTATTTCCCAAAATGTCAAACTTTTGCTTTAACACCCCCCCTTATACCTTATATCTTCCACTGTGGATCTATAGAAATCCAAAATTTAAGGATAGTCTTTGCTGCTTTATGTAACAATATTCCTATTAGTGTTGCATTATGGTTATTTTTCACACTGTCCACCTCAAGCTGCCAATATACACTGAAAGGGTGATAACTAACAAATCACATCCAATCACAGTGACCACTTCATCTTTCACTTCTCCCCAAAATGTCTGTATCCCTGTGCATTTACAGAACATGTGTGCATACGTACCAATTTCTGAGTTTCACCTCTATGTTAATATGACAGCCACAGGCCCATACGTACCATGAACGTGTTTATGGTTACTGTAATTATTCCTCCTGTTCGTATTTCACAACACGTTTTCAATGTAAGTGACGTGGGACGCAATTCAGTCTTTGTTTGGCATAAAAGTGTATTTAAAAGTTTATCTGAAGTTCATTTGGTACAGATAAGACTGTATCTTTTGCAGATACCGTCTTACTTCTTCTACCTCTGACGCTGAACAGACATGGGACTCAAGTCATTTGGTCCAAGTCTCAAGTCATATTTTCTTGGGCAAGTCAAGTCACAGGTTATGTTAAGTCAAGTCACTCTCCCCCCCCAAGATACTGCAGTCTAAGGTTGTCAAAAGTATTGATACGTATATCAGGCTAACGTTAGCTAGCTACGGAGTTGTAAAAGAACAGATTGTATCTGGTTAATGTCAGCTAACTTCAGCCCTCACGGACACGATCCGAATTTGTCTTCAAATGACGAAAAAAGTTTAGAGTCTTTAACTTCCAAGTCGAGTCTCAAGCCATTTCTTTTCCGTCAAGATGCAAGTCATCAAAACAGTGACTCGAGTCGACTCAAGTCCACATTTCTGCTGCTGAGGCCTTTACGTTAGTCTTCAGATAAACTTTAAAATACATTTTTACACCAAACGATGACTGTGGATTTCGTCCTCCATCAGTTTCATTGGAATCGCTTTGAGAACTGATTTCTTCACGGTCAGTATGGAGAGGAGGAACAATTAAAGCGACCAAAAACTATTTCAATGTACATATAGGCGTGTGAGTAGTGTTTTAAACAATGTGAATTTGTCCTTCTAAGTCTCGAGTATTTTTAATTGTGCCTTGATCAGTATTTAATGTAAGAAAACTGAATGTGTTCGCTGTAATCGATTCCCATATATTTGCTTCTGTTCTTGGTTTACTGTTGTTCAACATCCAGCCTCAAACCAAAAGTTTTTCCACCTCTGCTCTCGTCTTCTCCAGTTCCTCAGTTACTTTTTTGCTTTGTCTCGCTGCTTCTTCAACACTGGAAACAAACTGCGGCAGATCTGTGGCCTCCTGAGAGTCACTGAGAGTTTTCTCCATCGTGGTCACAGAAGCCAGCGTCTTCGCGGCTTGTCCAGCTACACTGTGCACAAAGGCGCTGGAGGCCATTTTGTCACCAATGGTTTTGATTTTTTTCAACTCTTCCACCAGCGGTTTGATAGTTTCCCTGAAATCTACAGCTTTTTGTATCATGTTCAACTTCTTTGACTTTGTTTTCTGTTCTTCTGAATCTTTGCCTCCACGAAAATGACCAGTCACCTCTCCAACTAAACCAACTGCAAACCTCGTACCGAACAACGCACCGAAAGCACCACCAACTGCACCGCCTGCTGCACCAACCGTCCCACTAAAGTACGGCCGATTGCACCTCCGATTGCAAAGCTGATGGTGAACCACGCTACATTGTTGACTACAGCATAAACTGGACTAACAGTTGCTCCCACGCCGACTGCTCCGCCGATTGTGCCACCGAACACTCCCCCAACTACACCACCAAATACACTGCCGACAAAACCGACAGTTGCACCGACTGCGTTGATATCACCACAAAGCCTGGCGCAAGTTGCTGCACTAACTCCCCCGAAAGCTCCCAATACTCCACCAGCAAAGCCCCCAAAAGGTGCACCAAGAACTCCTCCGGTGACAGCGAGCAGAACTCTGGTCGCCTTACTTTCAGTAACTTCCTCGTGCATTTCATGAAGTCGAGCAGCTGTCAATACGAAGCTGTCTGAACTTCTCTGAAGACGATCTTTATGTTGACTGTAGAGTTGTATGAAAGACGTCAAACTTGTGATGAGTTCGTCTTTCAGGTCAGTTGAAGTGGTGAATACTCTGTAGTCCAGAGAGCCACCTTCAAAATATTTTTCCATTTTTGTGTTTTTCTGTTACAATAATCAACCTGACACTGAGGCGAAGTCGTCTACTCGATGAAAGTTGAGCGTTCAGGACTTAGTTTAAGATCCATAAATCGATAGTAAATTCCCACAAACAAAACCAGGAGCGCTGACGTTCTTCCTTTTTTACCTGTGAAAGAAAAACAAAAGAACATTTTAAACTTGCTGTGCTGAATCTAATATCCCTTATGTAAAATTTTATTAGGTAAAAAAGTAAATAAATGCAACTCCAGACAAGAAAAAAACACTGTCTTGTGTCACTTGAATACTAAGCAGTAATTTTGACATTTCAATAATAACCATACAAATGGGTGTTACCATCTGTGTAGCTTTTCCAGTTTGGGAAGTTTGTAAACTAAACTAATGACATTTGTGTCTCTTCATCCTACATCATACGTTCTGGCAAATAACACAAAAAGTTGCATTTTGTCTTGGTCAAAAATAATAAATATGACGTTACACTGCTGACAGTGAGTGAACCAGGAGTTTGAATTTGTTACAGCAGATTCAGATCAGAGTGTTTTATTAGTACTTACAGTCTGTCGTCTGCTCCACTTGTTTGAATGAAACATCAGCTGCTGTTGCCTTAGTGATGCCTTGGTCTCATTTCTCTAAATAGATGGTGTTCGCACGCAGATTTCGGAGAAGTAACACCTGTACAGTCCGATTTGTTCGGAGGAGAAAGAGCAGGAAGTTGAGGAGTCACAGCAGGAGGGCGGAGCTGTTACAGTAAAACTCTTTCACTTCCAGGTGCCTCGAGGGAAAAACAGGACCCATCAAACAACTGTACAACTGCCCAGTTTCTATTATTAGCACAAGTAGGCGTACTGTTGGCGTAGTTGAAACTATGAGTGACACCCGAAAGAGAAGCAGCATCTGGCTCCAGTTTAAAGACAATGGAAACAACAAAGCAGAGTGCGTTCACTGCAAGATGAAAATTACTTTCAGAGCAGGTTCCACCACAAACCTGCATAGACATACGAGAACTGTCCATCCTACATTGCAGTTAGAGAAGAGAGGGCAAGCTAGCACACATCTGCAGATCCTGGTTTGTCTCATCCCAAAAAAACAACAGCAACTGCAGCAGCATCTACTGGCTTCCCCACACATGCAGGTATAACCTCTCTTACTGCAAAATCTTCTTTTCCTGTCAGCTGTTCCCTTTCAGGGGTCACCACAGCGAATCATGTGCCTCCATCTAACCCTGTCCTCTGCGTCCTCTTCACTCACACCAATTAACTTCATGTCCTCTCTCACTACATCCATAAATCTCCTCTTTGGTCTTCCTCTAGACCTCCTGCCTGGCAGCTCCAACCTCAGCATCCTTCTACCAATATATTCACAGTCTCTCCTCTGAACACGTCCAAACCACCTCAGTCTGGCCTCTCTGACTTTATCTCCGAAACGTCTAACATGAGCTGTCCCTCTGATGTCCTCGTTCCTGATCCTGTCCGTCCTCGTCCCTCCCAAAGAGAACCTCAACATCTTAAGCTCTGCTACCTCCAGCTCTGCCTCTCGTCTTTTCTTCAGTGCCGCTGTCTCTAAGCTGTACAACATCGCTGGTCTCACCACCGTCTTGAACGCCTTTCCTTTCATTCTTGCTGATACTCTTATCAACCTCTCCTACTGCAAAATAAGCCAGTTTATACACAAACCTCTATTGTTTGGAGGCTTTTTGATTAAAGAGCTACAGGAGATGCTGCAAGAAGAAATCCTACAGCTGATGCTATAATTGAGGTGAGGTCTTATCTTGAGGAGCCCATCATCCAACGAGCAGAAGACCCACTGAGCTGGTGGCAGGCCAAGGCCTCAGTCTTTCCACGCCTGGTGAAGGTGATGGAGGGGAGACAGTCCATCCAAGCTGAGGCATTGACTTTTTTGAATGCCAACCTTCACTGAGGACATTAATGCTGTTCGTTGAGTTTGGTTCTAGTTCTGTGGATTTATTTGCCGTTTTGTTGTTAATTTGTGCAATAAAATGTTTGATTAAAATATTTAAAAAAAGAATGGTTTTGTAACAGAATAAATGCACAAAATTAGGCAATTAAAAATAAGGATTCTCATAAAAACATGAAAGGGTTTTCAACACACAAACCATTAATTTTTTGCAAAGTTACGGTAAAATAAAGGCCAACAAAAAATCGTAAATGAAGAGCCGTTCAGGTGTCGAAAGAGCCGGCTCTCTGAAAAGAGCCGAACTTCCCATCACTACCAGCTACGTACTTGACACCCAGACATTTACTACTACTACTACTACTATTATTATAGCTTTTAATAATTTTTTTCATTGTCAGCATTTTTATCTTTGTTTTGTCTTTTAATTTATTTTATTTCACTCTTATGGTCTACACTTCTGTGAAATGCATTAACCTGTATGAAAGATGCTATACAAATAAAGTGATTGATTGATTGATCAATTGATTGATGAGAGTGGTATCAATCTTCTCGTCTAACTCTCAGAAAGAAAGCGAATAAGTACATTTCCCAAAAATGTCAAACTATTGCTTGGACTGTGCTTTCACTTTTAGTCGGGAGATAATTCCAGAAAAGATCCTCCCGTATTTAAACAAAATCTCCCATTTCAGCTGGGTTGAGATCTGGTGACTGAAGGTCACAGCGTACTGTTCACATCATTGTCATACTTATCAAAGCATCTGCTTTTATTTTGTTTCTCCGCTCATTTATTCAGGTTTTTATTTTAAATTTGTCACCATCTGTAGCGATGAACACTTTCACATATGATTCGACCTGTAAACCAAAAACCAATGTTCACTCATTTCTAATTACTACCCCATCTTACGCCTCACTCACTTGATTATCATCTTTCTCCTGCTCCTCTCTGCTAATGCGACAACTCAGCTTCTCCTCAGGAGTCATTAAACTTTCATCTAATCCAAATAAACGCTGCCCGACCTCATCACACCAGAGCTCGAACCTAATTGAGCACATATTTGGTTACTTTTAGGCGTTGCTAGGTTTAAACTAATGTGTGACATGTATTTGTCCGTGAGGAGTCAACATGATTAAAACCGTTGCACTCAGTATTAAGTGATGATACGTTCATGATTTATTGAAGATGGTTACAAAGATGCCTTCGAGTTGAAAAATCCTCTCATTTCAGCTGCTAATTATAAATCGAAGATTAGATGATTCCAGGTTCTCAAATGTGAGAATTGACTACTTTTCTTGGTCTTACATTATAGAAAATTAAATCTTTCTGGGTTTTCGACATTTGATGAAGTCACCTTGTGCTCTAGGATATTTTGACGGGCATTTTTCACAATTTTTTCAATCAATTAATCCAGAAAAAGAAAAAATAAATCATCAGAATAACTGATAATAACAATGCTTGTTAGTTGCAGCTAGGGGTGTCGCAATGTACCGGTATTGACGATAACTGCGATATTTAAAAATGATATCATGTTAATAATATACATGATAATATCGTGTTAATAATCAAACACCTCTTGAATCATTTCCGTTTCTCTCCGTTCTCACTTTGCACCTTAAACTTTGGTTGCCACCAGCCATAAAACAGAAAAAAAGGTGAATTTGACTGATAGCAGAATCGAATTTCGTGAATTCCTTTGGCCACAATAATTGTGTAGTGAAAATCTGATGACGTGACAGCCCTTGTTGCAGCCCTTGAATGAATCATTTCAGGCCATTCACAGATTCACACCAACAACCATCATGTATAAGAGGGTCACCTTTATTGTCACAAAACCACAACAGGAACGTACAAAAGCAGCAACCTTTTTTGTTTGGTTGATTTTTCTCACACGAAGCAGCAACTTTTACTTTCCATACACAAAGTTGCGTGGTGTTTTGCACTGTTAAGTTGGTCTTTAGTTATACTGACTTTGTAGTAGATTATCATCATTCTTCACAATTCACAAACAACACTTACCGCACACAGCAAGCATCACTCTCAGACTGGAGGAACAGTATTTAGCTGATATACAATATCATTCAAATATCTTTCTCAATAGTTATAATAATCGTTTTTCTTTATTCTGACAGTAAACGGGGCTTGGCTGACCCATTTTGAACATAATACAAAAATCTATGTTACTGTACAATTTTTGTTTACTCTATCATACACTCACAAGTATACACAGAATTATTGACAAGAAAATGAGACCTCTGTTGACCCAGCGTGCAGATCTCTAGGAATGTTTACAGTATGCATGCCATTTTGGATTATTTTTTTCCCGTCTAAAAAATTTCCACATAAAATCAATTTTGTAATATATCGTTTGGGTTTATATACATTTTTGAACATCCACAAATGGTTTTGAACAATCACACATTCATCAAGAAACCATCAATAGAGTTTAAACTGTAGTCTGTGTAGTGTACGTACACTGTTGGTTATAATAGAGGAAAACAGCTACAAAATGGGGCGTCCTATCAGTGAGGTGATTGTTTTAGAGGAAGGAGGATATGTGCTTTTTATAAATGTGGTGGTACTATACTGTTCAGTCCATCACAACCATCCTCCCACTCCCCCACTGCTGACTGGTCTGCCACAACAAAGTGTGATCATGGTTACCAGGAAAAAAATAAAAAATAAAAAAATCTTTAACGCAGAAAAATAATAATTTACAGAATAAATGTGTCACATGCTTATGAATCCTCTTCAAGTATAAAAATACAAAAAAAGCTTGATTATATAAAACATAGATGATACTTTTCTTTTTTACATGTTAATAAAGCGATTTCTTCAAAACAAAAACTAAATGGTCATATAATATACATAAAATATATCTGAAGTGATAGGTTATACTTTAACTGCGTCTATTTTCGTGCTAGCTTTTAATGCTATTTCTGAGACTACTAATACATTCCATAAATGTATTAACTAAATACTGAAACATCCGTTTGTAATTTAATTTCTGCCAGTGGTATAAATAAATACACACTCACAGTATGAGATTAATATTTCCCTCCAGCAAAATGTCTGTGTGCAGGATTATTTAATAGTTTAATATTTCACCCCAAAAACCTTTCATCTCAACTCTTCACATTTCTGTGGTTTAAACCTTCCAACCATGTCACATCCAGGGTTTGATTTAATGTTCATAATAAAGCAGTCGTAGCGGGGTTAAACTCTGAAAACACACATGTTGCAGAAGACTTGAAAGGAAAATATTGGCTGTGTCCCAATTTCATACTAACTGTATACATTATATACAAATTAGTATAGTGTTTTTGCTATTATTAAGCAAAAATCAACGTACCTTTGATACGTCAATCAAACTGTGATGCAAATTGAATTTGACCAAGAGAAAGCAAATTGGTTTTCCAAAGATTTGATACTTTGTTTTTCAAGATCTTCCTGAGCTTTTTGCGATTTGTTTTAAAGGGAAACTCCAACAAATTTACAGATTAAGATCCGTTTACTCGTCATGAGAAGTTTGGCTGTGTTCAAACCATAGACTGTAAATAAAAGATGGACGACATGACAGCTCCCCAAAAGTGAAGCCAAAACATCTGGATCGCCCCCCGGTGGCTGGCTGCAGTATAGGTCATAAACCCCGCCCCCTCCATGTTAGCGGATGGGACATGAGCCAAACTAAAAACTCCATGTACACGTCAAATAAATCGTTACCGCTAGTGATGTGTCAAAGTGTGGTTGATGCAGGGGATTGCACAAGAAAAACGAATGGTCGCCTACCTGCCTCAACTTTTGTCATAACGCAACGCCATCTGGCAACACGCTGCATCGGCCAATCAAATACATGCAAGTGCACATTCCTGGTAGATTATTTTACAATTATGAACTCCGTATTTCTACAGTTAAACTCACAACTGTCGTCACTGAGGAGAAAATGATTGAAACATGATTTTACAGCTTTGGAAAGTTATTTGAACGGCTGTGCAGTGTTGTGGCCTCTGATAAACCTTCAAACGCATGGATCTGTTACTCAAACTGGACTTCCTGGACAGCATTTCATTGTCTCACTGGTACCTGAAGTAAAACGCCCCCACTAACACAGCCCCCATTGTTTTAACACGGGGCTGTTTTCAGTCTCAACACCTACAACAATGTAATCTTAATGTTTGAGTTCGGCCGGGTATCTGTACTGCATGGCATTCCCTAAAGAAAAGCCTGCGTTACGGACAGGAGGCGTGGAGTTTGAAAGACCTAGGCATTTATCAGGCTGCGAGGTTCTAAGTGTCGAGTTATGCTCAGTCAGAACTAATTCATACGATGTCCGACCAAGTTGTAAATCAAAAGTGTTTAAACCTGATCAGAACGACCACGCTGGAAGGTGGAGTGAAAATCCGGCCGTCATTGAGAGGGAAGACGCGATATTGTTTAAATAACGGGGATAGCGCTGCACATTTCCACACAGTCTCTCCTGGAAGACATTCGTAGTGTTGCACTCGGTTGTTCACGTGAAAAGTGACAGAAATAGTTGCACCAAGAATGAAAAAATAATAATAAAAATAGAGCTAGCGAGAGAAGTTCAAACCCTGGCTCTTTCTTCCACAGCTGACCAATCACAGCGTGAAGTCACTTTTGGATAGTCACAGAAATTATCTGTAACTGACGTCGGAAAAATGTGGTTTCAGAAGGTATTCGACCATCTGACAAGCACTTCTGAAGAAGCATACTGGCTGCTTAATAAAAATATGCTATTAAGTTGCATTATGGGAAATGTAGGATCCAGCATGTTTGGAGCTTGACCCACACTAGTGACAAAGTCCGGATCTCTCTGCATCTGCTGCTCCAATTCCTATTTTAATCTGTCTCTTCAAGTCCCCAGACCTTATGGAAGTGTAAAACTAATTCCTTGGAGTACCTTTAATTTTTCCATATTGATTGTTGAATATTGACTTCCTTGAGTTTTATTAATTTTGTCACTTTTCCAGCGTGAACACAACAGACTCAAAACCTGCTCAGAATTAGTGTGTAGTATGGAACTGGGACACAGATGTTGTGTTGGATTGTTAGATATGGTGGACGATAGATTTGCAACTAAGATGTTAGAAGTTAAATCCCCACACTGCTTCATACTGCAGGTTCAGAGCCGATGCAATTACCTCCAAATGTATAAATCTTTATCTAATGTGAAACAGAACTCCAGTAAAGTAGATTATTGGGGTGTTATGACATCCTATTTGGCTCCTTAGTGTGATAATTTGGTGATGTCTATCTGACAAATAGTTCAAATGACAAAATCTCACGCTTTCAAGGTCTGAACTAGGATTGAGTCCAAAACCAGAATGATCCGAGTACTCGCTCCTCACGTATTTAGTCCAGCTGAGACCTGAGAAGCAGACAGAGAATGAAGAAAGCAAAGCGAGAGAGAGAAAGGAAAGCCTGGCTCACAGACCAAAATGATGTGAGGAGAAGCAGTGAAGGGAAACACGAGCGAAACTGATGATGAGCAGCGTTTCTGCTGAAGCACAAGAAGCAGCAGTCAGCGACAAAAATCTCAGCACTGCCCCCAAAAAAAGCAAGCAGAGGGAAGATTGAAGAGCAAAAAAAATAAAAAATAAAAAATGTTTTTTAAGTCAAAAACAAGAAGCAGTGAGAGGGAGGGGGAAAAGAAAAAAAGACAAAAATCAAAATTTACAAACAGACAAATGTATTTCAAGTTTGTTAAATCTGTGTCTGAAATGCTACGAGGTTTTCTGTGTTTGTGTGTGTCACTGAAGCCGAAAACTGCCCCCCCCCCGCACTACCACTACACTGCGCTTCTCCTGATTGGCCACCGGGGCTGTCAGGTGTTGGTGCATCGGCGTGACAGTCCTCGTGCTTGTGGTAAGACGAGAGTATGTGGCTGTCGCTGAGCTGCAAACAGGCTGATGATACTGTGATCACTGTGCTGCTCTGCTGTCAGACAATCTGTCCTTATTCAGCACTTCTTCTGTGAGTGACTCGGAGGAGGGAATGGATGGAGGGAGGTAGAGGAGGGATGAAATATATGGCAGGAGAGGAGGGATAATGTAATGAACAGGGGAAGACAGCATTTTGAGGAGAGGAAAGGAAACAAAACAAGAGGAGGGTAAAAGGAAAAAGAGGAGAGAGAAGAGGGAAGGAAATATTAGGATGGGAAAGAAGGAAAGAGATGCAGAGAGGAAAGGACAGCTGAGGAGAGGAGAAGACAGGGGAGGTAACAAGGAGAGGAGACAAGGAAAGGGGCGATGAAGAGAGGAAGTAAGGAGAGGAGGTGGAAAAGGAAGAGAGAGGCGACAAAGAAAGGGGAGATAAAGAGAGGAAGCAAAGACAGAAGGAAAGGAGAGGTGAGATGAGGAGAGGCGAAGAAACAAGGAGACGAGAGGAGACAAGGGGAGGGGAGGATAGGAAGCGAGGAGCAGAGAGGAGGGGAGAGGAAAAAAGGCGAGGTGACAAGGAAGGGAGAGCAGAGGGTAGGAAAGGAGAGGAGACGTGGAGAGTAAACAACAAGGACACAAGAAAAGGAGAGTAAACGAGGAGAGGAGTTGGAGGAAGAGGAGTTGAGGAGGAGTGTGTTTCTCTGACCACAGCTCTTTATAAGCCGAGGCTCTTGGGTGTTGCTAAGAAAACATTTCCTTCTCTCTGACCTGATCTTTAAACACCACGGCAGCAGCAGGAGTCTCAGAGGCTCCTTTATGTGCCGGATAAATAAACCAACTGGAAAAACAACCAAAACCTGGCCGCGCCCCCCCGACAGTGCTGATGAACGGCTCTGCACATTAGCGAACCAGAGATTTTCCCCACGGACCGCTCGTCTATGGGCCACGCATGGCTGGTGACGGTTCGTCCATCTAAATGTTCTGTGAGGACAAACAAGTTACGTTCAGGAAGATTAATGACGGAGACTGTTTACTGCACTGGGCATGTAGACGAATGCATGCCACAGTGGGAAAGTACGTCTAAAGAGTGCCAAGTGCATCCTGACGTGATGGATGGCTCTTGAGAGAGTCCTTGAGAGGTAAATGCAGAGTAAAAACCTCAAGAAAAATGAAGGATAAACGAGTCCTAATTTTGTAGCTTTGGTCATAATTTCTATCAGTTACGAAGACATTGTGCTCACCAAAGTTGTTGCTGTGCAACGAAGTCCAGCGGGACAAGAAACGTGAGCAGTCAGATGGTCAGACATGTTGTAAATAGACTTTGGTTCTGATAGACTCCTGCTGCTACTTTTAGTACGTACATGCTGTATGCACACAATTAGGACATATTACTTGGTCATAACATTGCGCCTTGAACTTTGACCCTCTTGCTCATGCTGCGCAGAGGATTGTGGGTAAGAATAGCCAGAAAAGCATGCTGGCTGCGACGGGATGCAGTAGGACATCCTGGTATTTTTGGCATACTGCATTTGACATACTATGTATTGGGAAACACTAAATCGGTTTCTGTAAATAGTATGGGTATTGAAACGCACACTGCTTTCGGATCCGGTTCCAGGTACCCGTATTCATTAAAGCTGCACTGTTCAGTATTTTTATATAAATCAGTGGATCAAATGACTAGGTCTAATGTGAAAGGAATCAGCTACATGGAGCGTTTTAGGGCCTTTTAGCTTGTTGTTTTGGTTTTACGACCCGCACTTGTGGAAGTCCTTAAAAAGAGAAAATGAGCACACTTGAAATGTCAGTAATAATTCCTCATTTCACAGGAAAACTGTGAGCAAGACCACGACAAGTACGGGGGGGGGGTCAAAGTAGAACCAAGAAGTCGGCCTGTAAACTGTCGTGGGTGTTAAGAACGGACAGTTTGGGTCATAATTTTACTTTTCATCTTCATTTTCTCTTCTAAATAAATCTGGCTAAATCGTGTATGTTTACAACCTGTCTGATCCTTTGACTGTTTGTGTTTCTTGACCCGTCTGGCTTCCCAATAACTAATTTGGTTAGTGCAATAATATTATTACTAACAGAAATTATAGCCAAAACTACAACAACAAAAAACAAACAAACAAACCCAAACAAACAAAAAAAGACCCATCCTATAAAGTATAGAATCCACAGGGCTCTAATGCCTCTGTGCAGGGGACAAAATCAAAAGCAAAATCACAGTTTTGGCTAAGATGAAGATGGATTCTTTGCAGACTGGTGAGGATTAACACCCGACTGTAATGCCTCAAGAAAAGGCTGGCTGAATAAAATACACTTAAAAAGGCCTTTCACATCTTCTGAATGCTCATATTGTCTGTAACAGTGTTGGAAGAGGGTGTACGAGGAGGAAGAATCCAAGCTTGACAACAGCTTAAGTTCAACAATAAAAGAAAACGGTTTGTGGTGACAAGGTGCTGCCTGGAGCCTCAGGGGGACACTGGTACATCCGTGGCTCTCTCAGCGCTCTCAGGAACAAAGGGACTAGCAGACAGGTGCATCACCCAGGCTTGAAGTGGGATTATAAAAGTGCACCGCCTCTTTTTTTTTTAAAATGCAGCAGGGCAGCAACTTTTCCCATCAAACTCAAAATGAACAGTGGGTGTGTTGTGTCAAATGTGTCAAAAAATAAATGCCTGCACAGGTCAACTAAAGTGGAAATTGTGTCATTTTGCGATACAATATGTATTTTTCCATCATATTGTTTTGGCAGTTCTTGTAGATGGATGCTGTACTCTAACAGCCTCTGGTTAACAAACATTTCACAATCCAAATGCTTTAATTTGCCCGAGGCAAGCGCGCGCACACACACACACACTGCACCACTTCCTGCTGATCCTGAAACAGGCATCGTGTGATGTTTACATCCTTCACCCACAACAGAAGAGGGGTGAAAAAAGATTTTTAAAAAATAAAACTAACAGTAAAGTGACTGAGATGGCAGCAAATTCTAGTTAATGAGTCAAACGTTTGTTGTCCCCCATGTCTATGACTGTTTTACTGTATCATGACTCTTTACATTAACTACTATACATGGGGACACAAGCCACAACACTGTATGTACAGTTTAGAGTGACAGAAGCATTTATATCTACTGATGCTGAACCAAATAATTACTCACATTATCTGTTGAATTACAGTGGAAATTCTACTGCTGGTACTGTGTTGAGGATACGAAGGAAAATGTGTTTCTGTTCAACTTTAACACCATGTTTGATGACATTATCTCAAGCCATGAGCTCACTCCTGACTACGTAAACATGGAGTTTATGCACACAAAAAGAAAAACATTATTTGACCGTTTGCTTTCAGGCTCTTTGGATGATCCATTTTTTTTTTTAAAAGCAATACGGGAAATTAGTTGATATTCAGACCAGCACAAGGCACAACCGGCCCTGAATACTAATCCTCGAGGTCTCTTTGTGGAGGGAAGTGCCACGCTCGCCCAGATGGCATCGCCGTGTCAGGTGGAGGTCAGCCATGTTAGCCATGTGCTAATTGCTGTTACGGCTAATGGAAGCTATTGTTAAAAAGACACCGTCCTTTCTGGGAAGTCATAACCTGATAGATGAAAGTTAAGTCTCTAAATATGAGCTGAGCTCCTGTGGATGAGCTGCTTTCAGGGAGTGTTTGTAAAAAAATAAACTCTAAATAAACATAAATGAGGTTTTGCATGTTTAATGGGTAAATTCAATAATTAATCAAAGTAGATTTCTGAAACTGCCCCAAATGCAGAGACGATGCTTCTGGGTGAAAATGTGGATTAGCAGTAAAGGTGCTCCCTGACTGGAAGTGTTATCATTTTCTCTTTCCGAGTATTTTCTGAAAGCTCTTTTTTCTTTTCTTTTTTTTTAAAGACCGTGGCGAAGGATGGGTCAAGGCTCCACTCAGCAGGTCGGGGGCAGCTTGGAGTGTCTGCAGGAGCAGATAAGACGAGTGGAGCTTCACATTTAAAAAGGCCGTGCTTCAGAGTTCATTGGCCAAGTGCTGAGTTGAACCTCCAGTTCACACATACAGACTCAGAAGTGACCGTCCCTCTCTGGCCTCTCATGAGCGTGAAGCTTGCGGAGGTGTTTAGCATCGAGCCGGTAATTTACATACTCAGCTCTGATTGGGCATTTTATTTCTCCTACTGCTACTATACCGGCGCAGGACGAAGCAGTCCTGAGCGATGTGTTTTCAGGCGACATTTTCTTATTCATTTTCCCAGTAGCTTGTTAAAGTATTGAATGGAGAAGCAGTCCCCCCCATTTTGTACTTCACACAGTTGAGTTAGAAATAGAAAACAACTTTGCTGACATTTCCAGAAGGAGAAATGAGTTCGACTGGCTGTCTCCAGGAGTTGAACCTTTCTCAACTTCCACATGTCGCTGCTGGGCGACTTTACAGCCAGCACCAGGAATTCAATTCACAATGAATGTCGCACCTCCAGTGTTTGAGTCTGTATGTGTGGACGGGGGGAAGGAAGCAAAGAAGTTTTATAAGAAACTAAATACCTAATTGTGAAATTTAACCAGCAATTAATATACCACTAAATTTATTTAGGATTGAAATATTTTACTTTGACAACCATCTATCTGAATTTATGTGGTTTGAGTTATTCTTTGTAATTCCAGTTGCTTATGTAATTAAATCATTGCTGCTTTTTTTTTTGTTGCTTCCATATACATTTAGTTTTTCTGTTGCTGTGCACAGCCTCAGTCAGTCTTCCTTTACGATTCTCCACTTCTTCTCTTCCACCTTCTATAAATATGGTTTATTGCACACATTAAACTGAAAAGCGTGTCTACAAAAACAGCTTTTTCATGTAACCTTGCACCTTGTGCTTCACACTCTTGTCATCTTGCATAATAAGTCACAGCATTAGAGCTCTTAAAAGGCAATTCTGAGTAAGCTAGCTTAATGGATTGGCCTCTTGGCTGGAACGTGGACCTCTCAGGCTGTTCAATACCAGCCACACCAACGTACTAAAATACTGTGCAACTGCTGCAGCGCTGCCCGCTAACCTTGAGATTTAAAGGATGGGTAATTTGTAAGAGCAGCATGTGGTAATTATTGGATGAATAGAGTGAGAGATGAGGATTCAGTGACAGAATACATGGATGGATCATGGTGAAATATCATCACTTTGACCTTGAGATATGAAATCACTCCGTGGCATTACTGAAGGTTATGTCGCACAATGGAGGCAAAGGTTGTATCTGAATAGATCTGACTATTATACTAAAGCTAGTTTAATCAGTCACAAGCACCACCAAGACCTTCCCTCAGGAAATCAAAACATCGACATACTCTTACGACAACAACTTGATCTCTAAGCAAGCTAGGTTAGATCCAGTAACTCAAATGTCAAAACACACATCAAGAACTGGTGAAAATCAATCTGTAGATAGTTCCCCCTCTGGTTTTTGCGTAAGCTCATATTGTCTGCTGGTTGGGCCTATACAGTTTTTCTCATCTCGTAGAAGTCGCAGGGGGAAACTTCCTTTGAAGTGACAGCAGAGAGGAGAGTCAGAGGCAGACGGAGCATCAGAGGTGGAGGTTTTAGAAGTGGAATACCTGCTGCTGGCCCTGGACTTTGGGGAAATCCTCTTTCTGCTTGCGGGTTTTGGGCCTCTCTAGGCTGCCTTGTTGAAGGTGTTTGAGCCTGGCTGCGACGGTGGGACCCTTCGTCGGCCCCGGAGAGTTGCTGTTGTTCTGTGGGAGCCAGGAGAGGCCAGGTATTAGCAGAACTATCATTTTAGTTATTTTACGACAACAAAACTGCCGTTCTCAAATCATCATACATAGGTACACTACATGGTCAAAAGTATGTGGACACCAAAGGGATTTCCTCCCATTCAGACACGAGAGCAACACAAACCAAGAAATATATACACTTGGTTCCCATGCTTTGTTTTTTCACCTTTTGTAAAATATATCTTAAACTGTTACAAATAAAAAAATATGAATATTAGAAGGAGACTTTGATTTTATTTTGCTGACATTAATCTCCTGCTGACAACTTTAAACATAGCACGGTGCCCCAAATGCCTTCAGTGAACAAAAACAGGATCTGAATTTAAAACACCTGCATGTGAGAAAATAGATTCTTTCAGAGAAACATTTCTGTCTGCAGCTCTCAACCCGAATCCCCTCCCTCACCCCCGCTGTCCTTTATTTTGACAGCTACCTGCTTAGCACCATTGTGCGATAATTCCAACAAAAACAAGACCTCTTTACTCAGCTAAATATGTCACCGGAGCTGTCAAGAAGTGCGCTCAGTGCTCACAGTCTGCAAGGAAAAAACTAAATACATCATCTGCTTCAATCAGTGACTCATTGCACATCACACCATCAATTACAAGGTTGCATGTTTACATTGCTAAAGCTCTAGTTAACGGAGAGGATCAAACAAAAACTCAAGTTGCAAGTTTCACAAAAAAAGATCATATTATGTTTATGTTCAGAGCTCACAGGAAGCAAAAAGCTGGAAGTCAGCAGAGGAACAGTTAACAAGGTTAGAAAGAAAATGAAACCACACTGTATACAATGTGATATAATAATATGCCTTCCCCCCCTTTCTTCTGCTATTCGGTTAACGATTTATTTAAAACTTGTCACATAAATGTGTTGAAAGTATATAGAAATACATACAATGATACCATTAGGTAGTCGGCTAGTTTATGGGCGCTGAGCCCTAACGTTAAATAAGAGAGAAAGAGCCATTTCCGACCTTCCTCTCGTGTCAGCTTCACCTCCACCTGTGGTATTTGTTAGTCTTATAGACAGGTAGGTCCAATCATAAACTCTGACTGTTAAGAATCAAAAAGTAAAAATTTTACTTAAGGTCTGAGGACCGAAACAGCGTAAATAAAGTGAGCACAAGTGATCGACAGTGTGCAGGTTCTTTCAAAACTATTAACACAGAAGAAAACATGTTTGAAGACACGAATAGATGGCCAGAATCTGTGAGACACTGGGCTGCATTTAAAGTCATTTCCAGTCAACTGTTAAACGTTTAACAACCAGCCTGCTTTGTTTTCTTTTTAAAATCTAAGTGTATTTGATGTTGGTTCTTTTTGCAGAGTCCAACAAAGCTGCAATATACAGTTCACTGCTAAGTTTGATCATGGTGTGAAATGATTTTTCTACGTTTTAGGACTAATAGTAGTATTTCGGGAAAGCTTGATGGTCATGATATCATGATAGTACCGTTTACTGTGATATTTTTGGCTAGAATACTACATGAAAATTTGATACCAGCACATCCCTACTGCATTATAGGACAACTGACACTAGATTTTTGAGGCTGATACTGATAACGATATTAGGGAGTTTAAAAAACAAAACAATGACAATATATCGGCAATTGCCCCTTAATTATTTTGGGGTTTTTTAACAGTGGAATAATCAACTCATCAGTGCTCTCTGGTGTACAAACTATGTAATGTTGGCGCTGTTTCTATGACCTCGAACCTTATTTGACTTTTCGGTTCTGCAAATTCTTATCAGCTGACATACACACACGTAGATATCTACCTATATCTATAAGCTATTCTACAGATTCATTTATTGTATTTGGCGATTTAAATTCTTTTCATTTAACTTACACATGTTAAAATCAGATTTGCTTCTTCTGTTTCTCAAATTGACAAAATTATTTTCTGAAGTTTGTCTCTCTTTTCTGTGCTATCTGCCATTAAACCGGCCCAGTTTTTACAACTGTAAAAGCACTTTGTAAACCGTTTTACATTTTCTGCCCTGAACAGAGGAGTCGACATTTATTAGTCGTTATAAAGGCTTAAGTAAAAAAGAGAATTAAAAAGGGGAAAGGATGCCAAAGGGACAGTCAGAAGGAGAAGCACAGTCCACAGGCGTGGTAGGCGGAGAGGGCTTTTGGAGGTTTTAAAATTTACCTTTTTGCCCAAGGACCCAAAGGTGTAGGGAGGGGTGGGGGTGGCCTTTGGTGGGGTGCTGTACCTTTTATTACAATCTTTTACAGGCGTTCTCTGAAAGATCTTTGATCCGTGGTTGTTGAATGAAAGAGTGTGGCAGAGACATGTTATCACACGGATACGTAAAACCAAAACCAGCAACACAAATTATAAATATAAAACCTCTGTATAACTAATAAATCAATGATCTAAACTGTGGCACCTCTAGCTCAGCAATAATCTTCTCTTCGTCGTCCTCGTCTTGAATGGCTGATGCTGCGATCACAGGCGGGGTCGAGGCAGGTCGAGGGGTGTCAGAGGGGGTCCGCCTCAGCTTCACAAGAGTTTTAGGCATGTCACCATCTTCTTCCATCTTAAAAAGGAAAAATAAAGAGGGTAATTTCATTTTTATCAGCAGGATCCTTCTTGGTTGTCTGCACCTCCAAACTTGGTTTATACGACCAGTCATTACTTGCTGTAATTGTAATTGTAACTGTAATTTGAAGACCTAATGTAAACTGATTCATGTGTCTCTGTGGAGACACAGACCGTTAACTTCACTAAAATGTCAAAGCAGCATGTTAAAAGTAATTTCCATTGTGATACGATCTCTGTTTAAGCATCTCAGAAGCAGCTGACAGCCTATTGTAGAGTTCTCATGTACTTCGACATATTTAGTTTACCAACAATGGCTCTACAGCAACAAACGATCCAATCAGTGCAGTCCTGTGGGTGTATTGACAGTAAAGGTCACAGGACAATGGACTGACTCGTTGTTGAGAGCTTAGTGCAACAGTGATGTGCAGCTAGATGGCAACACACAAACATGGCACACAGTGTAAAGGTAACAGAGGAATCTCACAGCCACAAACTGTACATTAGGCCGTGATGAGCCCCAAACAACCAGCACTGAAAACATTAGATTTATTTAGCTGACGCTTTTATCCAAAGCAACTTAATAAGTGCATTTCAACCACGTGGATACACTCCAGAAATGTAAAGAATCACGTACAAATACATCAAATATGCTTCATGTGCTACATTTAGAAACAACAAGCGATAGAGAAAGAGTTTGTTTTTGTTTTTCCCAGAGCAGCTTCACCAAACTGACCACTGACCGAGTATCAATAACCCAAATATCAATACACAGATCCACTCAAGAACCGCAAAAGTGACAAAACAAGTTATGCAGAGCACTCAAGCGGTCAAACGTTACTGTACATGCGCTTCAACAGTAAAACATATACGTAACAAATATATGCGCTGCCATTTCACTGTTAATTAGAAGAAAACTCCTGAAAACAGCTGAGCTCCACAGAACTCCAACAGGAGCTGCAGAGGAGCATTTTGACAGTGTGGTATTAGTACTTTACATATTTTTTACTAACACTTATTAAACCACAAATTCACAATTTTGAGTTTCAACAGAATACTTACAGAAATATGGCAGTTATTTAGCACATTTCACCGACCTCAAACTGAACTTGTGTGTGAACGAACTGCCAAAAATGTAATCTAATAAGGAACTACTTGACGTTGATCAATTAGAAAAGGGCCAAGGTCCATGAGGAAGGTTTTCAGCACTTTGTTGAATCACTGCCTTGAATTCAGACTTCTACTCAGCAGGTTTCTCCACAGAGAGAGATCAGGGAGGCTTTAGAGCAGCAGCAGCAGCTTGTTCTTGCCTGAGAACCAAACCTAAAACTGCCCGCAGCCAACAGGAATCTCACTCTTCTCCAGGCTTCTTAATTACGTGGGTCAGAATCCAACTTGTCTCTCAACACATGTTTCTTAATCCCTACATACAAGACCACTGAGACTGCATTTCAAAGTGAAGCTGCATATCTTAGACACCTCGAGGCTTCCCTGACTGAAAACATCCAGGGCTTAAAATGGCTTCCTCTAATATTTTGGATCAGCTGTTGCAGGAAGGTCTGCATGAGATTTAGACAGATTCCCAACAAAATTCTCAACACAATACTGACGCTTTTCAACCAACAGCAGCACTATAAGAGGTGTGGTTCACCTGCAAAATGTCACTGAATTAGATGCAAAACAGCTGTTTCTGAAACTCAAAGCAGCTCTGCTTACATCCCTCAGTGACACTTGATGTCATATTAGTTGAAACAGCTGGCTGCTGTATGTTTATTTAGTGGCTCCACGGTTCACTTGCTCACAGGGTACAAACCCAGTCAGTGACCAGACAAGTGGGGCGTTTCTTTCATTCAGCTGTCATTCCAGGATCAAACATGGCTTTATTTACAATACCTAGGCTATATTAACATTGGCCCTGATCTGAAGCCTGGAGATCGGCTTGGAACATCCTTACTTTCACTTAAATGATGATCTTCACCCTGAAATTAATCTTCATAGCTTTAATTTAACTTATCATCAGCTGCTAATATTCAGGATATAATGCTTGCAAAGAATTAAGTAACCACTTAGCTTTTATTTAACAATGAAATGCACATAGTGGACAACAGAAAATCAAAGTAGATTAGGCTTCAGAAATGAATTACAAAAAAAACTTGCCTGAGCCTAAAAAGGTTCTGAAAGTGTCTCACCTTCAGATTCTTGGTGGTGACAATGACGTCTCCCGTGCGGTTGGTGGTGAGACCGTGTGCCGACGGGAAGCTTCGGCGAGGTGGAGGCGGAGGCGGAGACTTGGAGGGTTTCTCTGTACGATACCTGGTCACGTTGAGATCCACTGTAAACAGAGGAAAACTCTTCAGAACTGCAACATAAACCTGTAAAAGTCAGTAAATGAACAGAATTTACTGCACAGATGGTAGAAAAAAAAAAAAAGAGACGACTCACCCGACCCTCGATGTGAACCGGCCCCCTCCATACTGTTCAGCTTCTGGGCAGCCAGCTGCACTTTGCCAGGCTGCTGGTCCCCGCTGGCCGTGGTAGTTGAGGTGGTGGTGGCTGTGGTCCCAGTGGTCCCAGATGCAGGAGAAGTAACTGTGGTGGAGGTTATTGGGATGGTGATCTGGGGCTTGGGGGGCACTGCTGGCTTGTTGATGTGCCTGGCAGCAAAGTCGAGGTCCGGGATGGCCTTCATCAGCTCAGCCTGGGTCTCTTCCAGCAAGCGATTGATGTCCTGGGCGCTGAACTGGGTCAAGCTGGCACGCTTCTCCTCCCAGTCCCGCTCTGCCGCCTGACATATATACAGATATAGACAAATGATGAGCTGTAATATGCTAACTGCCACCAGGCAACGCTGGAAAAACAAAATTAAGACACATTGATGAACAGGTAAATGGAATTATAAACCGACTGCTGCTGCTGGTGTGTGCACTGGGTCTCAATCAGATATTTAAGTACCTTTAGATGCTATTTTAAATGTAAATGGATATTTGCCATCTGGCTAATCCTGACATAATGAGAATATGTATTCAGTGTTAGATTGCACACAGCAATGTGCAAATGAAGAAAAATACACATAATCAGCAGCTGATTACCAGTCTGACTTCGGCCGACACAGACTTATCGGCAGGACGCCGACTTGGGAGATCATCGAGAACCCGGTTTCTGAACGTCATTAAAGGCTGGATGTCCTGCTCGGGGCCCGAGGTGTCTGCGTCGCCGGCGGACATGGGCATCCAGTTGGCCAGGCCAGCGCTGGTGCTCAGGTCAGAGAGGCTGAGAGGAGGACTGTTCAGGATATCCAGGTCAGAGCTGCGACTCATGTCCTCCGCTCTCTTCTGTGATTGGCCGGAGAGGTCTTCAGGGCTCTTCCACACACCTTCTGTGACTTGTCTGTACATATAGGAGGGATACAAGAAACTACAATACACACAGGACACCATGAAGGTCCTGGACTGTGTTAGAGAAGCAATCTAGAAACTACAAGAAATAGAAGATAAAATACACAAAAATGATGCTTTGTCAAATTAACAACACTTATCAGAGCTGGAACTAACAATGTTTTTGCACTTTGTGCTTTATTAGAGTCAACAGTAGAGCGATGACAGGAGATGAGGGGAGAGAGACAGGGAACAACACGTATGGTCAGCACCTTAAACCCCTCGGGCACATTATTTTTACATTTTTTTAATTTATTTATCATTTGGTCTTTTCAAAATGTCAGAAAATAGTGACAAATTCTTTTCACAAATTCCCAGAGCCCAAAGTGACGTCCAAAAATCATCAGCAGAGCAAACTGGTGCATTTTAGAAGATGGAATTACTATAATAAATAATAATGTTTATATAATGCATTTTTTGCTTGATAGATGACTTAAAAACGATTGATCAATTACCAAAACTGTTAATTTATTTCCTGTTGACTGACTAATAGATTTCAAGGTGGGGTGTGCAATTCTGGAGAAATCCAATATCACGACAAACACCATGATATAGAGCGAATGACGACACAGCAAGTAATATAACTAGCGTTAGCTAGGTTGTCGGTTAGCAGACCTTCGCTACAGCTGCTGTTGCGAAGCTAACAGCCAGAGAGGACGAGACGGTTTCCCAGAGCCAGCACAGCAGCTCCAGACAGCGATACTCACAACTCTCCTGCTGCTATAGCTAACATCACAACAACAGCAGCAGATCTTGGCAAACTAGAAAGTCAGCTGAATGTCCGTGGGCAAGTCATTTAACGTTACCTGACACACAAATCACGGCTGGAATAGTGTTGTGTGGCTCGGTCCGAGCCTCATTGTTTGTTTCCCCATTTACAGAGCCAGGGCTGAGTACAAACACCGGAGTGTTTTTCAGCGCTCACACTGAACGGACAGCTAGCGGACTGAGAGGAGATATTCGCTGAATTTGACAAAAAAAGACGTGTATTGGATTAGAATCGCATACCCCACCTTTAAGTTAAAATACACCTGAACTACCATAAAAATGTTTGTTTGTCAAATTACAAAAGTACTTTATCTACAGGCCATTACCTTATGAGACATGACTGTATAAAAATATACAGAATACAAATGCCGTATGCCGTACTGGAGAAGAGCTATGTGACGTGTTTTAATTTTGATGAGCTTGCATTGAAGCTCAATCTCGCTGCATGTGCATTAAGTACCAAAAGCTTGGATCGAATGTTTGGTCAGATTTGTAATCTTGTTTACAGATTCTTCGATTCGATACTTCCTGATTTAGACTCTATTTAAGCTGCTTGTGTTTAGGCAAAATATTACGTTTGAGAGCATTAGCTTCTTTTGTTAGATTAAAACAAGGGTTTTGTTGAAAAACATGTTTACATTTTTCAATGTACGGTGTGGAAAAAAGTATAATTTTGATATCAGTGCTGAAACGCTAGTATGGTATCGGCACTAGAACAGAGACATTTCAAATGATGGAGGCCTACCTAGAAGTGGATTCTCAACAACCTTGTTAACAACATGCTCTGATGAAATGAGCAACTCTTCTAGGATGCTGGTCAGAGTGATGAACTCACTCTGACCAGCACATCTCACTATTAACTGCAACATTAACATTGAAATGCAGAGAGTGTTGCTCCAGTCTGCTCTCAGTAAACCTCCTCTGATGTATCGCTCAGTATTCAGACCTTTTTCCTTCAGGACTTACAGATGATTATTTAGTATTTGATGCTGCTGTTTATACGTCAGAAATAATTTTCCATCACTCATATAAAACACAAGAATGGGCAGGAGAGGAGCATGATTTCTGTGAAATGTGTTAAACGTATCCTTAGGAATCCTTTGTGTCTACAAATAAAGGGTATTGAATTTCAACATTTTATTTTAGATGAAACACCAAATTAAATGACAGACTGCAGAAAAACATTTTTATCCCTTATTTTTATATATTGTTATTCTGTTTATCTGGCCTTGAGTTTTCCTGCCTCTCCTGCACAAGCTTTTGTTTACTTTAAATTCGTGTACATCTGAGTATATGTAGGTAAAAGTGTTTGTATAAAGATGAATAAATAAATAAAACCACTTTTATATTTGTCAAAGTAAGGAATCATTTTGGTATCGTACCGAAATTCAGGTATGACTTTGGCCCAAGGACAAACTAGTAGATTTTAAATAATACCCAGCCCTATTATTCAGTGTTTAAACAAAATGAGTGAGTGTAAGGTACAAGGAGTCTTTAATCTTACAGCAGGCTCACAGAAAATCACAATAAAAACATCTACAAGAGGAGAATACGTGGCATGTGATCTGACCCGGTTTAATAAGAAAGTAAGGCATTATTTGAGCAAACTGAGGAGTGTTTGATATGTGTACCTGCGGAGCGTGCTGAGCGCATCAGTCATGGTGTTGCAGCGCTTCAGCAGGGCGTCCAGGCGGTGAGGCTCCTCTTTCAGGAACTTAACAGCCTCCACCTCCACCCTCAGCACCACCCGCATCTTACTCTGCAGGCTGGGGAACTGGTCTGCATGGGAGGGAGAGAGAAAGGGGATAAGGAGGGGAGAATGACAGGAAGGGAAAGACAGATGGATGAAGAGAGAAAGTGGCATGTCAGAGGGACGTGTTGACATAATGATGTGTGGGAGAATGGAGGCGGAGAGCGAGGTAAAGAGGGAGGGAGGGGAGATTACAGGAAGGGAAGACAGGATGCCGTTTCTGTCGCAGCTATTTGAAGCCACTGGATTTTCCTGTCATATCCACAAAGCTTCAGCGAGGAGGATTCAGTGGAGGTCGGCCAAATGAGAGGGAAGGGCATGCTAGACGCGCAGTAACAAAAACAAAGTCTGTGCTCATCTGTGGGTGTGTGTGTGGACAATTCACAGCCAGTATTTGAAATGTTGAACACTCAGCTGTCCTGAAAACTGCCCACCTGCCACTCAAATACTGAATCAAAGCACAGTGTTGCATTTGTAGGCACCAGGTGGACATGCTAACTAGGAGTGGTCAGCCTACACATTATTATAACGAGGCCCCCTAGAGCTTTGGAATTAATATTCAAGATGGAGAGTGGACGTACACGGGTCAGAGTAGCAGGACAAGAGGCTAAACATGAAACTTCATGAATATCAAGTCTGAGAAGATTCATAAATATTCATCTGTGACTTTGTATAACATCACTTTAACATACTATTATGTATGTATTCTAGCAATAGTACTATGACCCACAACTACAACTACAGTACTACACTTGGGTAGATTTATGAGTGGAACTGTTTTAGACCATTTGAGTGATTGAAGTAATGTCAGTAAGTATTTACATCATCATACAGTAGCTTTACTTTAGTAACCACATTATACTGTACGACATGCAGCAAAAAAAGACTACTTGGAGAAAAATGTGCAACCAGTAAAGAATACTGGCATTTTATATCTGGTCTTAAAAAATAAAATCTAACAAAACAAAATAGTGCCAATTTGTGGGTGGAGTATAATTAAGTATAACCACTGGTTACTACTGAAGACATAAATCTTAAAAAACAGCTCACAAATATATAGTTTCATTTATTTTTTTAAACAGCTGGTCACTGTAGTTTTTAAGCAAACAAACAGGAGGAAATAATACATTTGCTGAGGACTATTTTCAACAGAAGATTAATACACATTTGATTGCGTGTGTGTGGGATTGATTAAACTACAGTGTGTGTGTGTTCATGGTAATGAAGGAACACGTCACCCAGTGCAACAGTGCGGCTCACTGATGTGTTTTTAATAGATTAATGGACAACAATGGAGCTCTGTGGCACAGAGGAAGAAGATATATCTTTGATACACAAACAATACTTATATACAGAATATCACCAGCCTTATCCTTTAAAGAAACATGCACATGTATAACGAGGCTGCAGCAGTGGTGAAACAGCAGGGTGGGAAAGTGAGCGTAAGCCAGGCAGTACAGGGACTTTTTGAAACCAGCTGCCCTTAAATTTGTTGCAATTTAAGAGTAAAAGCACTGAGACAGAGAGAAAGCTACTAAATGACTGCAGCTCAGAGGGAAGCGTACTGACTGGTGAACAAAGTTGCAAAATGACTAAAGTGTACTCCAGAAAAGCCACCGCAATCACAGTGATCTCCAAACACATGCAGACATAACAACTCTTACTTTTGAGCTCAGTGAGCGTCTCTCCCAGCATCCTCAGCTCTTTGCTCTTCTGCTCCACATCCTGCTCGGTCACCAGGCCGTGATTGACTGACGAGTTCCTCTGCAGCTCCTCCACTGACTTCTCCAGGTCACTGTGGAGGACCAGGTCACAGATTCACATCACTCAGTACTACATGTGGTCAATAACGTTCGAGTCGTCTCCTTCATGCCACCATTACCCATATAGCAGACATTCTTGTTTAAATAAATGTCTCATTTTCACAATGCTGCATGAATTTATTGACTTTCTGTGGAAGCCACTTTGAGTTTTTATGTAAACAGAATCTGTGTCAAAACACTAGGGAATAGCTGCAAATTAGAAATAGCTGGCACTGCAGTGCATTTTAGGTATTACAGGCACTGCCGACACTGTTGTGTCTTCAGGGTCTACATGACCATCAGATGACACATCTACATAGATTCTAAGAAAATTTGAATTCAATTAGACCATGTATGTCCGATCTGTTGTCCGATGCCAAGGTCCTTTTTGAATACGGCTCCTCATTGCCAATAAAATCAAAACTAATTTTTGTGCTGACTATACTCACTCTATTCTTCTACGGGGGCGTGTTCTTCTTTACTGCACGTGATGACATAATGTGCATCAGGAATACGTCTAGCCGGGGATCATTTGAAATGTTTCAATTCTAGTGACAATACCTGAATTTTGCCAAAACAATACTTTAGTCAATGAAAATGTTTTTTCTACAAAATCCTCTCTTTCATTTAAAAAGGAAGCCAAATATCTCAGATGTTAAATGTCGTCTAAAGACAAGAACTTTGCCTACATAAAAGAACAAAAACTGTGAAAATGTATATTTAAATTAGCAATTATCTGATCTGAGAATAAGTAAACACGATTATGAAGTGGACCAGACTTTCAATGCCAGCTTTCAGTACTTGACAGTTTTAGATACTCTGTGCTTTGGTTGGTACAAAAGAAGTATTGGGCATTGATATCCAGCCCTAGTCACTGTGTGTGAGGTCCTACTGTCTCTGTGTGTTCCTCTACGCCAGTGCAACCAAGACAAATTACCCTCTCTTTTATTGTTGCATAAATCAATTGTGCTCTGAACTCACTGCAGCTGCTGGATTAGCAGCTCCTCCTGGTTGAGGTACTTGAGTCTCTCCTCCTCCACTAGGAGGCGCTGTCTCTGGAGCGGGTCCTCCTGTGTGCGCATGGCGTCCAGCATCATGAGGCTCAGCTCTGACTCCGTCTGCCTCAGCAGGGACAAGACTGAGTCCTGGTTCTCCAGCTGGAACACCAATGCACAGTTTTTACAGTTTTTATGAGCATGCATACCCAAATATACACCAAGTTACTAGTTTTCATAGGTACACCATGTTGAAACTACTGCGTTGTAATACAACAGCCCTGAAATAATTTCTACTTTTATGAAGGTTATAATGTTCAGCTTTTGTTGAAAACGGTTTTAGAGAGGTATTCAACTATAATAATAATAATAATAATAATAATAATAACAACCACAATAACAATAATAATAACAACAACAACCACCACCAATTTGGGGCAGTTTGTATGTCTACTGAAAGTGCTTGTTTTTGTCACTGACAGGTCAGATTATTATTCTAAGTGTCTGACAACATTATGGAAAGGACCCTGCAGAGATAGTCCTTTTTGTTAAAGAGTAAGATCCTTTTTGTTTAACCAGAAACAGCCGGATATCGCTCTCCTCAAAGACTCGCAAATCATCGTAACACTTAATTCAAACTCGACAGAAACAAAATAAAACTCACCAAAACCACCAAACTGCCAACTGAGTGTATATACTTATAAACTGCACACACACACAAAATTAAACTACTGTTTTGGACCCCCTTTATTCACCACTCTGCATACACACCTGCATGTTGCGTAGCTGCGACAGCTGTTTGCGCAGTGCGTTGGTGTTCTGCTGCAGGCCTTGTAGGTGGAGCTGCATCTGCAGACGGGACACTGTCACAGGCTGGTTGGCCCCCGAGGGTGGAGGTGGCATTAGGGCCAAGGGAGCAGACGGTGTTAAAGCTGCCCAAGAAAAAAAGCAGGATTTCAATCCAAGGAACATTCTCCTAGCTTTGTTCTGGGTTCCTTTACAGCACAGTGGGACGGATAGAAGTTGTTCCAAAACACTGTTAGCAAATCAAAAGGTTTTAAATGAACGCTTGAGGGAAAAATTGAAGAACTGTACACAGAGCATGAGAGAAACCTTGACTCTTTAGAAGCCAAATCTCCAAAGGTTTGTCTCTCATGACCTCAAATGTCCATCCAGTAGAAAAACAATTTGACTGACTGGATACAGAAGATTGGTTGTTCCAGGATTTGGCAGCAGCAATTCAGGACAAGTTCTATCTGTGCTGTAGGTCAAGGGTGGAGATTACAGTCTTACACAGACGCAAACAGGGCCAGGAGTGAAAAACAGCATTTTCCACTAAATCAAAGTATCTCATTATAAAAGAGTCCCCAGACAGCCCAAACGTATGAGTGTTTCCAACTCGGATAATCCCTTGAAATGACAATGAATGCTATGCTCTGACAGTAATTAGGGTGTTGAGTCACACGCATCATGCAGAACGAGACAAAGGGAAAATAACTACAAGACAATCAATCGATAACAGATTTAAGAGTTGCATTTTAGGGCCACTAACTAAAATGAATGAAGAGCTGTGAAGTCTTGTGTCACCACCAGAAAACACATCTTCTGAAAGTAGTATCTCAAACACATCAGTGCCAACACCTCTACTGACAAGGTGACAACTTCCTGCTTTAGCTGCAGTGTGTCCTAGAAATTCGGACCAGGAGATCTGAAGCCACCGTGGGGGTTTTTGACCATATTGAACCATAATTCAAGACAGCTTTAGAAGAGCGTCTGACGAGCACAGTCGGCAGCACCTCTGAAACTCTTTGCAGTCGTCGTTACCCAAATGACTTTGTGCCGATTTTAACTGCAAGCACAAAGACAGTCCACACAGACGACAGTTTGAGTCAATTTGACTATTACTGGCTGAAGGAAAATATACACTTTCATCATTCTGGCAGGCAGATAAGTATCTCATCTTAACAGGAGAAAGACAGAAACGTAATGGGCTGAAGTCACAGGTTTAATTAAAAGTTTAGTTAAAAATCTGTGAAGTTCTACTGAGTTTATAGTAGAAATTAATGTTCAACTAACAAAACTACTCCAAAAGAAAAGTCCATTTTAAGTTGCAACAGATTCAACATATGCAGGCTTATCTATAATTTGACATAAGATCAAATATTTCCAATGCTGATGCACAATCGGATAACAAGAGAACATTAACTTAAATCGCAAAATCTCTTGGATACTTCAAACTGAGAAACAGCTGCTCAAACTGAACATTTTATCAAAAGAAATCAATTCATTTTGACCTTATTCATATTTCAAAACATGCAGTTTCATCAGCACTTGTGTGGCTGAAGCAGTTTTATATTTCACTATTTAAGAGGTGTGCACACAGAAGACTGCCAATACATTTTCCAATGCTCAATGGACTTTTTGAACATGGGACAGGTTTGGCTTCCAAAAATAAATCACTGAGCAAAAAAAAAAAAAAAAAAAAAAGAGGAGGAAAACCTTGACAAAACATGTTTTTGTTACAGAATTAATGCAACTCAATCTTACTAAGACAGACAGAAAACAAGTGGAAAGTAATGGACACCAGCTGAGAGGAAGGTAAGTCCTTCAGGAAGACACACACACACTTTTTGGAAGCTAACTGGGATCAAAATAAACACAGGCGGGTAGACGAGGGAACAGGTACCAGACACTTCAGGAACACATAGCTACCTTTCTTTTTAGTTCGTCCAGCTAAAACAAGAAGCATGGGCACCAGTTACACAGCAGCAAAAGCACATACAGTATGAAGAAGCTTGCAGAGTCAGCCATTACGATCACATATGAGGCACTTTAAGAATTATGCAGAGAAAATGAAATAGCGGCAGCTCTGAGAGAGGAAGAAGAGCCAATTTATGTGGCTATCAAACAGGCAGCAGTGGGGAGCAGTGACAGGCAGTGATAGGAAATAGTTTGTCTTTTTTTGGGGGTAGTGAGCACTTACTGTCAGTTCCTGAGCAGTCACTGGCTGACTCAATCTTCTCCCTGGAAGAGGCAAGTGTTAAAGTACTTACAGCCAGAACACACTATCGACTTAGCTACTGAGAAGCTATTGATATATGGCGGAAAATCTGGGAAATATATGTGTTGCTAGCAGCTTTATTCAGAATGTACTTTGTGGCGTGTGTGGATAGGAAATATAACTATTCCCTACATGATCAACAGTAGTGGGCAGTAAATTAAGATTTCAGACATGAATCATAATCATTTTCTCACGTCACCGACAGATGCTGTGTTGCTTAACAGTAATTTATATGTCTAGCTAAAGCAAAAAGTGTTCATGGTATGGACACTTTTACTTGATGTATTTTTCCATATTTTTCTAGTTTTGAGGGCAGCAACGTTGTACTAGGCCTTTTGGACGATCACATAAACAGTCGTTTATATATATATATATATATATATATATATATATATATATATATATATATATATATATATATATATATATATATATATATATATATATATATATATATATATATATATATATATATATATATATATATATATATATATATATATATATAGTGCACTAGGTGGAAAATAGAGATTGGTTTTGAACACAGCCTTCATGTGTGTTGAGGCAAACGTGTCGAATGTGTTTTCTCATACAGTATATTTGTGTGTGTGTCTCTCTCTCTTACGGGCTTTCTGCCTCAGGCGCTCTGCTCAGTACCCTCTGCAGCAGTCCGGTCAGGCTAGCTATCTGCTTCTCCATAGCCTCCATACGCTCCCTGGACACACACACCAAAGACACACAGAATACTGTAACTGATGTCTTTTACGTATTCGTTACATTTGTCACACTATCCAATTTTGCTCTACAAAAAAAGATGGTCTGCAGCCAGTTGTCAGTCGATGGCACAAATGAATAAACTGTGTGAACTCATCGCCCAAGATAATGACTGAGCTATATAGCTTGCTAACTGGTAGTTAGCTAGCTGGCATCATGCCAGCTTGGTGAGCTATTTAAGGCATGTTAACGGCTACAGCAGCTAATATGTCACCAGTTAGCTCAGCGATATCAGCAATACAGTTTAATTGGGTAAGGGGTTTATGAGTTAAACTTTTCATTTATAAGAGAATGAAAAGTTTCACTTCAAGGGATAAATATTGTATAGTGCTAAATATCTAGCTGCAGTGATCAGTGGCCATTGCTAAATAAATATACAGTGTACAATACATTGTTACTACAGTACATAAGAGTAAAATAATCATATCACTTTCACACTCGTGTTAATAACCGCACGCAGGCAGAAGTATGTGTTGAGGCCGTCCTACCTGGTCTCCGTCTCATTTCCAAGCAGAGGTGAGCCGAAGCCTCCGGCGCTCCCTCCCTCCCCTCCAGGACCGGCCATCAAGCAGAGCTGCTCTGAGGTGAGACCTAACCCTGAGCCCTGGCCCCTGGCTTTGGGACTGTCCCCAAACACAGAGGAGGTCACAGAGTCCCTTCTCAAACTCTGCCTCGCGGGGGAGCCCCGACCCGGCATGGTGCCCGCGTAGGAATCCCTCATGTCGGGTATCTTCTGTGGGGAGGAAGGTGGTGGCACCCGCAGCCCCATGGCCAACATAGACGCAGCGTAGGCGTCATTATAAAGCGGTCCTCCTGGTCTATAGAGAGCACCGCTTTCCATCAGCTCTCCTTGTAAAGCAGCTGCTGAATAGGAGGTGAGGGAACGCATTGATCCAGCACCACCTCCTCCTCCTCCTCCTCCACGGCGGTATAAGGAGCCATAGGGGTCTGCTCTGGCTGGTAGAGGGGAGTGAGGACCTCCTGCGAGACTCATCCGACTTGTGTCTGGGCCCAGAGAGTAGGGGTCCGCGTAGATACCCCCTCCCCCACGTTCGTCTCCCCGCAGCAGCACCATGCTCCTAGATCCATCATCGTCGGGCTTCACGTCCCTGCGCTCCAGGATGGCACTGGAGGAGGCACAGAACGCCGGCTGGGTGTGATGGGGCTGATGGAGCTGTGGTTGCTGGTGGGGAGAGGAGTGGTGGGACTGGGAGTGCGGGTGTGGGTGTGGCAGGGAGTGGGTGTGGTGGGCTGGCCCGGCATAGGAAGAAGGCCTGCCACCGCTGTAGAGGAGGCGGGCGCGGGACGGTGAGGCTTGAGGGGAGGCAGAGGAAGATGAATGCTGGGAAGACATGGGCGGGTTGCTGAGGCGGCGGTTGGTTGGAGAGTCCTGAGGTGCATACACCATCTCCCTCTATGAATACATTAAAAGAACAACAGATATAGAACTGGGCCTGTAATTATCAAGTAACTCAGTAGGAAATCAGTCTTAACTTTTTGGTCTTACTTTTAGGCCTCGGAGTAAAAGAATTTGATCAACTTTCTTTAATTAGAAAATGATTCCTGTCTAAATTTTCACCTTCTGTGGGAGGAGAGATATTTATTGATGACGATGAGGTTATTAAAAGATTTTAACAGGGAAAATGGAGCTTTGCAACAGTGATGAGAATTTCTGCAGTAATAAATCAAACTTTGATCGCTCTTACAGCTCCTATTTATCTAGATACAAACTAGATAATTAATTTGAGGGCACACACGTTAACAGGAAGTGTAGTTCAACAGGAAATTGGACAGTTTGATGGGTTAAGTGCCCACAGCCCCACAGAGGGTTTGCAACAGTATTGCTGCGTGCAAATAACTTCACAATACAGGCAAGATGTGGTGCTAATATAGGCACTGTTAAACAATGTGACACACAACTGAGTCAAATTATCTTCTATTTTAAACTGACATATGATTAGCTTGCAAGTCGAATGCAAATTAATTATGGGTAAATATCATTATGAGATTTAAGCTATTCATTTTGGCATACTCTTTTTTCGATATATACTACCTAGATAGTTTAGTCAGCTTTTAATTTTAATTTATTTAGTTTTTTTTAACTCTAAATGCAAACCAAATTAGGTATAAGGCAAGTTTTCAACAGCAGTCCCTTTGCATGATATTGTTATGCATCCTAGAATAAAAAGAAAATAAATAAATGTATAATTATTTGCATATACACATGACGACAAGACATACAAATGTTGCTGCATTTCGCATGTTACCATTTTCTAATATTTCAAACTGCATTATCGTGATTTCCATTTTGCAGGTGAATGTGGTAAAACAGCGACGTCATGCTCTATCCTAGGAATCATGTGTAGGAAGCTTCATAAATAACTCTACTCTGAGGTAGGAGTGTTTTTAGTCCTAATTTAACTTTCAGTGCGATTCCTACAGCAGGAGTGATTCTGAGAGGTTTGGTAAATACGGGCCCTGATGACATTTTATATGTATGCTCACTTTACCCTTGAAATTCTATTTCATTTTATATTTATTTCAAGAATCATAAAAAGGTGAGAAATGGCCTGGAAACTAGTTAATTTAAAAAACAAAATCTTTACGTCACAATGAGCCAGTGCAGTTTTCTGTAACAGTTTACAGCAATTCATAGATGCTGTTTCAAGATTGACAGGAAAGACTCCAAACTGCCCCCTTAAGTGCGTTTTAAGTTGCACTTGATAACTTATTGACAGACTGAGCATGAAGGGATTATCTTTTGGCATCAATCCCACATGTCAGAGAGAAAGGCAAAACAAAGCAGAGTATAACGGAGAGCAGCAGCAGAGTGTAAGTGAAAGCCCTGCGTCGGAGGGTACCAGCCAAGAGTAATAGATACAGCAAAGAAACACAAAAGAAGACAACACGTTAATTGGTTATGACGCACAAAGCTATCTCCTGGAGACGATGCAAATAGAAAACCAATATTTCTACATAATAACCCTTAGGCCTTTTACAACAACACCCTGTGGACAGCCTCGCAGCAGTCTAATGACTCTAGTGCCATCATCTTCCATCTTGTATCTTAGCAACAGCCTCGTATCGACACCATCCTATAACCGTGCTGAAGACAAACAGACATTTCATTCCACCTCCAAGACCCCCTGAAGTCGCAAGACGTCTATCGCAGGTACACTCCCGAAAGGTTTGTCCCATAGCGCCGTTCAAAACTGGCCTTTCTCCCGCTGCGGGAAATCAATCAATCTCATCCTTAACCACATTCTGTCCTCCAGTCCCAGGCCTGGATGGACTTCAGTAATCCTAGTCATGCTTTTGTGGTCTGCAATCAGGGAGTAATCTTGGTTCTGCTGGCTGGGGTTCAGTAAACACACACACACACACACACACAGATGTCCTAGTCACTCACCTTGGTAGTGGCGGAAGCAGCAATGTACCCCACACACATAAACCTCAAGGTAAGCCTGCTGGTTTGAGAAAGCTGTAAAACGCTAGGAAGGTTTCAGTGCCGTGCCACAATCTGAAGACGGCAACCGATCCCATGGGAGAGACAAACAGTTGACCTCCAAAACATTAGTTGCAAATCATGGACACTGACAGGCAGAAAAGCAACCAGCCACACTAGCATGTAAACAAAAAGGCCCCAGGGTGTTTGATTGACGTCAACAAAAACGACAAACGTGTCAAAAATGCCCTGCTGTCGACAACACTCACTTCATCTCAACTGTTTAACATGCATATTCGTTTTTCCACAGTGTACACACTGCATATGTCTGTTTTTTCTGTAATGTAATTTATCTACTTTATAATTTATTTAATTCTATAAAATCGGCATTCTCTAACACTTTAAAATTACTGCTTTCTCATTTCCATAATCACACTGTAATTAGACGGCAACAAAATGCAAGGTCTTGTACAGAAAACACTAACACTGCAAAACTGAATGACATTAGGCACTGTCTATCTAGTGGCAATGGTTTAATTTGCTCCAGCTGTAACCAAATGCATACAGCATTAGTAATCATGCTAATCAGGCTGATGCCACATTCATTTTGCCAGCAGCTGACTGATGAATTAAGATAAATCCTGTTGTGGCTCATCAATAAGAGCGCAACTACTGAACAGGAAGGATGTTATAGGTACTGGAATACTACGGAGATAAAGGAGGAGGACTTCTTATTCATTAATAGCTCTTACATCTCAAAACATTGTTGCTACTACCTGCACCCACTTGCCACTAGTGCAATTAGTAGAAACAATTAGTTGATCAACAGAAAAATAATTAACAATTATCAAAATTGTTGGCAGAGTCAGAGATACCTAACCTTTTTTGCACCAAGGACCATTTTTATGTTGACCACGTTGGTGTGGACCAACCATGAACAGCTCAGGGTATCACAACTGGAATAAAGGTTAGACTCAAAACAGGTCAAAGGTCAAAGTAGACATGTTTAAGTTCCCTCCCTCCTCTGAAGAAACCCTCAGACTATCTTAGGGTGCTTTACACCCGTGCTTCGGTTCAGTCGGTTTCCTGTTCACACTGGCTTTTTACAAACAAACCAAGAGCTGTAAGCACGACGTTAAACAGAGTGACAGGCAACTGATTTCAGTGATGTCATCCTGCATCATCAGCACAACACAGACCCACCTGGGGAAATAAAACTCCCGAGACTGACAGCAAGTCGTGCAGCACTTTACTGAACCTTGTGTGTATTTATCCTCTCTGGTGACACAAAGAGCTCCTTCTGGTTTCTGTAATGTAATGTGATTTTATGTTGTCATGTTAAACTGCCTGCGCTGATTGTCTGCTTAACATTGATTTTTATTAACTGCCTGCATTGTACATGTGCTTATTTGCATGATGCTGCCTTACTCCTCTAAGCTTTTCATCCCGTTCAGGTTTTGCTTTCTACTGTTTTAATTTTACATGTTTGCGTGCTTTATTGTTTTTAATAGCCGATTTAACACCTGGCCAATGGACAACAGTTAAAAATTAGCCTTTTGGCTAACACTGGCACATTGATGCTGATCAATGTGCATTGTCCCTGAAAATAAATAAAATCAAAATTAAAAAGAAATGTACTGGTTATGAGCATCATTAGGCGAAACTGCAACTCAGCGTCCTGTGTTTCACTCACTTTAATGAGGAACTGCTAAAACAAACAAATAGGACGTCCCTCCTTTTCAAGCAGTCTTGTCCCACTTGTTTAGTCCACACCAGAGTTCGACCGAACCAATCGGGCAGCAGCAGAGTTTGTAAATGTCTTATTACTGTCTACAACAGTAGTATGAAGAACCACTGGTTTAAAGTAATTTGTTATGCCAAATGCCAAACCAGATCTGCTCTTCTGTTTTGTATCATTGTACATTGAATATCTTGGTTTTAAACTGGTGGTTGGACAAAACACCAAAACAATTAATCAAAACAGTAATTGGCAGATTAATCAATGACTAAAATAATCATTGGATGCAGTCCTACTGCAGCAAACCCTAGTAGCATTAAGACCACCGTTAAAAGTAATGCTATATTACAAGTGATGGTTATATTAGAGTCACAGGTGGTAGAAGAGGTCATTCGTTAGTCACAGAGTTGTTGGTTTGATTCCCGGCTCTACGTTTACATGTCGAAGTGTCCTTGAGTCTATCATCTCTGAGTAGTGTTTATGCTATTTTACAGTCTGTCTGCATCCAGCTTAGTCAGCACCGGTGATGTGAAGGACTGGCACTGGTCCAAGAACAGTAGTGCTGGAGTAAGGTCACATGACTCGCTCATACCCTCTCAGAGAGAGACTAACTTATGTTTGGACACATTATGTAATGCAAACTAGCGTTTGTAAACACACAGAAATAATATCAGAGTTACGTGGGGGATGGATACTGGCGTGGGGGTGAATAAATAACAATTTTCAAGGGGAATTACAAAATGTATTATTCGCGGGATGATTTGGTTGGCTGCTATCTGCCACTGCCAGAAAGAGACAAGTGTTTGTCTCGCTCCCTAATCTATGAGTCATAAGCCAGCTGCACAGAGAATGGATTGGTTATGAAGGAAAAGGTGACTGTGACTGAAGCAGGATCATTTTCTTGGCATCAGTTTACATTTTGGCATCACAATAATAAAAAGCTAATATGGATGAAAAGTCACAAATACTGTACAACATCTCAGTCATTCTCTTTTCTCAGGAACTATGACTCGACTTTTCTACATCATTGAAAAAACTCTTGTAAATCCTTAAAATTAGGGGAACTCGGTGATGCAGAAAAACATATCTGCACCCACACAAAGATGGGGGAACGAAATGACACAATAACGTACACACACACAAACACTTACCCGCAGGTCTCCGTTAGCCAGGTGTGGGTTGTGGTGTCCGGGGTAGGTGCCGTAGATGGGCTCTTTGCAGTAAATCTTAATTACGCAGCGGTCCTGAACATCCCGCGGGTCCTCCAGCTCATAGAAGACGTTACGGGTCTCATCTTTGATCAGCAGAGCTGTGCTGGGAGACCTGCACATCAATAGTCATCAAAACACTGATAAATAGTCCATGCAAAGACAATTTCAGCACCAATTACCCGCTAATAATCAGTGATGTACATTCATTTACTGACTAGGAGGAGAATTGGAAGATCTTTAACTGCATGAGGCACCCGTAATGAGAGAATCAACTGGACGCAGTCTCATATTGAATTCATCAGAAGTGTAATATTCAGTGAGTCTGGAGTTAAGAGTCCTGCTGACAATAAGAAAGTGAATTGTATGTGTCGCTGAGCAGTTTCAGAGCACATTATACAGATAAATCTATAATTAACAGCTTGATGAGAATGATGAGAATCGTTGGGAAAATGGGAACACTATTTGTCCTGTATACAACCTCACTGAGAAATACAACACAGTGTAACATCAGGTCTGAGCTTTAAGGTCAAAATGAAATTGAAATTAATTTTTAGTAAGAAATCAATGGTTGTTTGTACTTGTGTACTTATTCGGTCAACATGGTAAATACCAAAAAAGCATACATTTAAATGTCATTTATTTTTCTGCAGTGATAGCGCCCCCTGCATTAGTGTTGTTAGCTGTTGCTGATCCCATCTGTGATTTGAACACTCTTGAACAATACTCCGTACATTACTCCGTGTCGCGATTAGACCCTCCTCCTTTGTATAATGTGTAAAAAAAAAAAAAAAAAAAAAAAAAAAAAAAAAAAAAACTTTAAAAAAAACGCTGCAAGTGTGCAGGAGCTGACGATGACTCAGCAGCTGTTGAAATAACATGAACAAAAAGTCTAGGGGGAATGAGTGCTAATGTTAGCAAGCTAAGCTAACTATCTTCCAGTTGTTCCACCACTAGTTAGCCTAGCCTGCTAGCTTCCACTTCCCGAGTGGAATGCAAACTTAATGGCACAATAGGTCCTCCCAAATACTGAATGTTGTAAAAGGTCAGACAGATTACAGTACATCCCTAATTTCTGACCAACACTAAATGGGCTTATGAGTAGTTATTAACACACTATGGACTACAGGAAACTAAGTTTAGAGACTGTTCCCAAAAATATGTCCAAAAATGCTTTTATAGTCTTTTCATGTGTACAACTGGTGTACTATCGTTATAGTTTATGTTTCCTTATGCAAACAATGAGGAGAATTCAAACTTCAGTTCGACTTTAACTTGTCATTTCAACATTTTCAGCTTTGACTCTAAAGATGAGATTTTATACATGTCCACTTGTGGCCTGGAAAGAGGCTATTTCACACCTCTTTTGGCTTTATTGATTTTTATCTGTTTGTTTCATTCTTTCCTGATTTCCTTCTCCATCTGTTTACAAAACTTATTATTTGTATTTCTGCGTCTGAGGATGAAATTGCAATGTGTCACTCACACTGCTCACCTTGTGATTGATTCATAAAACTTGCAATGCAGTGCTGCATATTTTCAAAAAAAACATCTAGGCCAATCAATGAACATGAAGACAGGTCAATAACTTGTCCACATACATTATATTTACACACACACACACACACTTTAATTGAGAGTGAGTTTCATGGATCCCAGGCGTACCTGAGCATGGCCATGGTGAGCCTCTGGGGGAACATGTGCACGATGAGGGCCCTCAGAGTATCCAGGCTGGTCAGCTCGTGGGTCAGGTGCACCCTGCGCGTCTCCTCCCCAAGCTGGAGGAACAAGATCCCTGCATTTATGGATGGGGAGGAGCAATGAGGGAGATCCACGATGGTTGAAAGGGGGGGGAGGTAATGAAGTTTAGAGTCAGGGATGAAAACAGAGAGTGGAGGGGACAATTTTCACCTCAAAATATTAGTTTTTTTGTGCCCGCTGAGAGTGTAGAAGAATCAACTAAATACCCATTTTAGCTTGAACAGTGCATTCAAACCCAGAGACACACAACAGTTACCTCACAACTACTGACACTCCCACCTCTTCACACCTCCTCACAGCTCTGTCAAATCGCTGCTCTAGCCTCCCTCTGTCTTTCCCCTGACAGTCTACACTAACGCATTTCTGTCATTCAGAATTCACCGAACCATGGTCACATATATATAACCCTCGTCTATGCACCATGTCTACACTTGGTGCATAATGGCTTACGTTTCACTCACTACTACTGTTGATATCTGTATTTACAAAGTGGGGGATGCGTAGGACTGCAACTGTGATGTTGCTTTGTAGTTCAGGGGCATCGAGCACAAGATTTTTCACAGATTTTCTCTGGAAAAAGGCAAATAACCAACACAGCAATAAACACTATAGACTGGAATCAATTGATAGTATAAAATAGTGACTGTGCATATAATTTACAAACTGAAAAAAAAAGAGAATTTAATATTAAGTTACTTTTTAAGAAGCTATTTCGAGCCTCAGATGTGGCCTGTATCCTGTGCTGTCTCAATAAAGTGAAAAAGTGGTGCATAGATTGATCGAAATTTTGACGCATTACTATATAAAATGAAATAATGGTCAGACTGTACATATTTCTTGTAACTTCAGCTAACATCATTCCTAGGTTAGCTTGGAACATTAATTCTCCTTTGTGCCGTGATTTGTATCACACCTGAACAAATGTCCCATGAAGCGACACAATCATCATACACCTGGAAGATGTAAGTTATATCAAGTGTAGAAAGAGAAAATTAACTCAGTGAGAGATGTGTTTTAACACATCATGTACAAGTTGGTACATGATGTGTTTTAACACTATTTTAACTATTTTTAGCTTTTTGTATGGTTACATGATGCATTTAGGTATAAATTACCATAAACTGACATTGTTTATTTGTAGTATTGTACATGCATGTATTATTAACAAAGCTTCAATATTCTACTGGTAGTTTGTGAATTGTTTTAGAAAAATTAGAAATTCTTAACACATGCTCTGTCAAGAACTACAATCAATCATCGGTTGCATTTCATCGCACGTTTTCGAACTCCTGCAAATGCATCACCCTCCTCTTCATATGCGAGATACTTTTAAGAAGCACATGATTTTGCTTCTTGCCTGAGCCATTAATCAAAGATGACAGGTAGCTTGGCAAGATCATTTGGAAGTATTAGACAGCTCTGTTTATATTCAGCGTTCCGATAGGCAGTGGACCGAAGTCTGACTTTGACTTGACGCTCGGAGGGTTTTAACAGGTTTACTAGATTAACACTTGGTGCCTTCAGTCAACTCAAATAAGTGATTCCCTGTAAGAGGACGATGCTATAGCATCTCAACTTATGTGTCTTGTTTGTTACTGCTTGTGAAAAACATCAAATGAGGTTAATCGTTTACATGCATGGACACGTCCAGTGTGTGACTGGCTTTCAACTTGTCAATCAAAGCCAGGGTAGTGAAAATGAGGGTACATTAACTTGAAGAGCCCCCAAATCGAAATGCTGGATGTTATCAGTTGAGTCACCGGCCTCTTGTTTCACAGCGTCATTGTACTCAAACACAGGAAAACAGCATGGTAGGCCGACTATTGCAAACTAGACCTAAAATGATCTAACTGATAGAAATAGAGACGAGTAACGGAAAAGGAGGATAGATCAGCACGACTCAGGAAGCGGTGTCAAACGCTGCCACCACTTCCTGTGCTGCCGTCATGTTAGACAACACTAAAGGCACTAAAATGGGAGTCTTACAGGTAAAATGTGTAAAACGACATGACATGTAGGCCGTTATCGGAGGGGTAGCTGCTGTGTCGGCAGAGGCCATGAATAATTTTTCTGATAATTCTAGGAGAGCTGTATTAATGAATAACACTAAGAGTCTACAGCCATGCTAGCAGCTCTGTGAGAACAGTGGTGCTTTGAGCTAAATGCTAACCTCAGCATGCAAACATGCTGATATTAACATGCTGATGTTAAGCAGGTAATGTTTACCATGTTCACCATCTTGATTTGGCATGTTAGCATTTGCTAATTCGCACTAAATACAAAGTACAGTTGAACAGCTGAGGCTGACGGGAATGTCATTAGTTTTCCAGGTATTTGGTCATAAACCATAGTTTTGGACAAATTAACAATTTTGACCTGATGAAACGTCACACGATCACCAAAGTTATTACAATTCATCCTGAGGGGAACATGAACGGGAGTACCAAATTTCATGGCAATCCATCCAAACGTTTTTGAAACATTTCACTCTGAACCAATGTCAACCTGATGGTGGCGCTACATGACAAATCAGGATGAGTAGGATTCATCATCTGGGGACAAAAAAAACTGTCATGGCAATTCATCCAATAGTTGTTGAGATATTTCAGTCTCAATCAAAGTGATGGACCAACTGACACTGCCATCCATAAAGAACGCCACAAGAAACAAAACTACAAACTACTAACAAATATCAGTCATAATGTTGAAATTTTAGAAAATATCTACAGATAAGAAAACAAACGAACCACCAGCACGTAACAATATAAATATTCAAACTGGCAACTCAAGTCGATAAAGCTGGATTCAAAAACTAAACATAGAAATCTTATTGCACGACTTGGGGATAAACTCGGGAGATATGAAACTGAAACCTACTTTGTACAGCACTACTTCAATGTTCTACTGTAGTCAGTTTCTAGTGATATCATATATAGTCACACCATATCATGTTAACCCCATATTATCTGAGGGAAAAAAAAAAGTATTTGTCACTTTTCATGCACAGCAAATATGCACGTACATTGAATCATAGAGACCAAACTAAAAACTATGCTAGCAAACTACTGTAGCTGATGTAACAGATGGACCTGTATCTTATTGACAGCCACAAATCACGGTGTAGCACAGAGTGCAGATTGTTTCTTAAAGACAGTGGCCTGACCTGGCGCCCGCAGCTTGGCCTGGCTGGACGAGCGGGCCAGCGGCAGGCTCTGGCGAAGCCGGTTCATCCGGTTAAAGCCGATGGGGATATCAGGCTCCGACATGGTCTCCAGATTTTCAGCTGACGCAAAGGATACCCTGTTGGCCTGGTCAGCAAGAGCCGGCTGTGTTGGGCTGAGTCGTGTCACACGTGGTGTGCGAGTCTGCAAACACGAGATACGAAGTTAGGAGAGGAAAAATAAACATGCACAGAAAGAAAGAACAGGATGATGGTGAGTCCTTTCTTTCTGCTGTGATGACAGTAATCAACGAGTTGACACCAAAAAAAAATGTAGAACACACAGACAAAATGGCCTCGGGAAATCAATGCAAAGAAACAAAACAGCGACTGACAAAGAAAGCTTTTAGCACATAGGCACAGACAAAAACAGTTTACCTCAGACAAAGGAGCCTTTACATCTTCCTCTACCAACAGAGGCTCAACAAAAAAGGAAGCTGAATCTTGAAGATAAAATTAGAGCGCCTCAGACGGAGCAGCTCAGCCAGCCAGGTTAAACCAGCCGACTAACCAACATTAGAATCAAAATACACCCAGACTGCCCTCAGAATCCACCTGCATTAATAATGATGGACAAAAACTATTGAACAATGCTTCAATTCAATTTTTTAGAAGAGGAGAGTGGAGTGTGTAGAAACGATGATAAAAAACTGGGCAGGCAGCAGTGAAATGTTTCTGAAGAAAGATAAAATAAATGGATGTTAGTCCGCAGCTACTAGAAAGTGCTCTGGCCCTGAGCAGACGACAGCGAGCTGACTTCAACCAATCTGTGAAGAACTGAGCAAACACGAGCATTGTAATGCTAATGACCACAACAAAGCCAAACTCGATCTCAACAGCTTACATCCGTAATGCAGATTACCACTGATATTTCACCTGTCCAGTTTGAACCACCGGGGAGCCCAAATTGTGAAGGACCTCTCATTACAGCACTACGAGGAGCTGCTGCAGCAGGTTGGCTTTTAATGAATCCTCACTGACAGACATTTTCCAGCCCAAAGAATACAGTAATGAGCTCCCACAGTGCTATGTGAAGCCAGCTCCGATTGCCTTCTGCATCTGTGGTCTTTGCTTAGTCCTCGCAAGCACTATATGGGTGCCGTTTGATTTCTTGAGGCTACAACAAACTAAGAGCACGCAGGCATGGCACTCAGCCATGCATGTGTACACAAACATGTAGGAAATACTAACAATCGTGTCAAAAGACATGAACATTAAAGATAAAATGCACTGCAGACACACATGCATGCACACATACAATCTGTTGCGCCAAATTATCTCTTGGGGCTTTGCTTCGTCTACATTAATAATGTCCTTAAAAATGCTGAAACCATCCACACGCATCTCTTAACACTGAGAACAGCCTGACAGATTATGTGTGCTGCCTCTCATATGTTTGGAGATTTATGGTCTCGGAATGTGCTTGTCAGCCAGACGCTGCACACCTTCTGCCTTTAACCACACAAGAATCAGGCTACTGAGGAAGAAAAGAAGGCAGTAACTGGGAATTATAAAGTTTGTGTTTCGTGAACTGTGAAGAAAAGAAGAGAGAGAGAGCAGACAGAGGTTAGGAAAAGGGTATGCCAGAGCTTATATGCACAGGAGAAATGAAACATGGAGAATGAAGAATACCAAACAACAAAAGGAGAGTAGAGAAACTCAAGGATGCATGAAGCGATACATTCTCTAACTTTTTCCTAACTAGTTTCCATTTTCTCTTGGATTTGCTGCAGGGGACATTTTCTTCAGGTGAACAGAAAGAAAGAAAGCTTGGCTAACGCTGGCGTTTTATTTTCGACAGTAATGGTCAATAAATCTTCCCGCAGCATGTCTCGGTGGACCTCCTCCCCCTCACACTCTTCTGGCAATCATTCATGAGACGGTCGCTGCAGTCGTCAGTTAAGTGACTTTGGTTGCAGTGATAAGTCATTACAGGAAATGGTTGATAAGAATCACCACAATCACACCTGTTCAATGATTTAATTCATACATTTCATGGAAAATAATGTGATTGTGTGTTTCTTTTTCGTGACTGAAGTGTAAATGAAATTGATTTTCAATGGTACGGTCTCAAGAGAGCTAGAAAAATGAGAAAATGTCTGAGAGGTTTGATATTGCTGAATCAAATACAGAAATAAAATGAATAAAGATTCACATGTTTCAAAGAGAAGGTTTCTTAGCTATGTTGAGTTAGTACTGTTTTCACAGAGAATCTGTGAAAAAAACAATCTTAGAGGATAAAAAGGATAAAAGTTTTTGCATTTAACAGATTAATAAAAGATCTTGCTCTACTCCATATTGTGTTTTATTTGACTGATGAAAAATGTATTTCTGACATTTAAATGTAGCATCAAAGACAAAATAATCATCTGTAAGTCCAGATGGAAAAGGTTCTGTCTGAATACTGAGCGATACATCAGAAGGATTTTACTGAGAGCAGACTGGAGTAACACTCTGCATTATAATATCACTATTTCAGATGCAGTGAGATGTTCTGGTTGGGTTAACTTCATCAGACAGTATCCCAGAGGAGGTGATTATTTCATCAAATGGCATTGTTGCTAAACAATATGAGAATCCACTGCTGTTAACACTTGATAGGACATTCTGTGTTTCTGTGTTATAATCTGTGTCCTGGTCCTTTTTGGATTTTAAAAAAGTTTAGCCGACATACAAACACATCGGTTAGTCATCATCCACAAAGCTTTTTCGCTTGTAAAAGTGAAACATATTGTTTGAAAATAAACAATGAAAGCATAAGTCTAGAGCTTCAACAATTAGTCGAAGTCAATCAACAGAAAATATTTGTAAAATCGAATAATCATTTTAGTCACTTTTCAAGTAAGAAATTCCAAAGATTTGCTGGTTCCAGCTTCTCAAATGTGAGGATTTGTTGCTTTAATATTCTAATATCTTTGGATTTTGGGCTGATGGTCAAATAAAACAAGACATTTGAAGATGTTACAATTTTCTGACATTTACAGACCAAATGATTAATTGAGAAAATAAATCGGCAGATTAATCGATAATGAAAATCATTAGCTGCAGCCCTACATAGATCTAACCTTTGTGTTGTTTGTCAAAGTATGTTTTTCCAATAGTAAGCACCCAATTTATGTTAGAAAAGAAACTAATCAGATCCTACCTTTTTCTTTATACTACTAATAATGCTGTTATATCTTTCCATGTCTTCTACAGGGATCATCAGGTAGTGAGAATGTTTCCTTTTTCCAGCAAGCTTTAGCCTCTGCCTTTTGGCTGCACGGTAATACAGTGCTGAGTTAGCATATCGTGTACTGTATGTATCCATCAGAGTCAGATGGAAAACATTCAAGTCAGCTGGAGACAGTTTTTAACAAACTCATGGAGTTAACTTGAATTAGCTAGCTGCATTTGTGCCTGTGCTAGAATGGAAATCTTGACAGGCTTAGCAAAAGGAACTAAGGGGGGCTGGGTTTAGCAAAAAAGTCAATTCTGTATCAAGAAAGCATGATAATTATACTTTAAAGAATGCCTACAAATGCCTATTGTCACTATTTAATCAGAATTCAAACTACCATTTGAATGTGGGGGAAAAATGTAATATTCAATCTCTAATTATCTTTTTGAATTCAATGTTTAAGCGCAACAGGTCGTGCTGGACTCCAGCGAGGGGCGTTCCTAAAAGGCACTGTCTGTGTGACGCAATGAATAAAAGTGAGCCTTCAGTCTAGATTTAAAAACAGAGATCTAATCTAGCGGCAGTTGGTTCCACAATCGTGGAGGAGCAACTGCAAAGGCTCGGTCACCTTTTAGTTTAAGTTGAGATCATGGGACATACAAGAGATATTTGTTGACCAATCTAAGAGACCTAGGAGCTGAGTGCCAGTGATGGTCTGCGATAAGGTGTGGCCTGACCAATAAGAACCTTGAAAGTAATCAGCAAGATCTTAAATTGAAATCTAAAATGGACAGGGAGCCAATGAAGAGAGGCTAGGACTGGGGTGATGTGCTCCTGCTTGTTGGTACCAGTCAACATCCTTGCAGCTGCATTTTGGACCAACTGCAGGCGAGTTAACGAAGAACTCAATTTAGCAATGTGTAACAACGCTGAAAAATAAGTAGCATGTCTAGAAGCATATATCAAACCCTACAGTCAGGAAACAACCTGGTATTCTGTTGATATCACAACTGTGTTTGACTTTAATATCTCCAGGGTGTGTGTACAGTAAAAAGCCCACTCGTACAGTCGTCATTCCACATAATGGACAGCACCAAGGTCTCTGAAGTTGAACCAGCTGCTACAAAATGTGCATAAAACATCAGTCTCTTCTGAAATCTGAAGTACATTTACAGTCAGTAAAATGTCTATTTATATTTTCTTGCATGAGGGATTCCATGAATTTCATGAGGGAGGAACAGTCATGCAAGATTTCTGATTTAAAAAAAAAAAAAAAAACAGTTATCACGTGGTTTTCTACAGCTTGAAATTGAATTGTAATCACTGAAGGAAGACAATGAAAGAGAGGTGAATAATTTCACTTGTTCCGCCTTTCTGTCTGACTGTGATCCACTCAAGAATAGAACTGTCAAGTTACCATTAATGAGCTTTTATGTAGAAAACCTTCCTACGTCCATTTGTCACTGTTATATTGTTCTGACAAAAATCTTTTCTATATTTTACAGCAGAGAGAGTTGGTTTGTTAGGGGCACCTACAGTGTGATTTCATGTTTTCTATAAAATGCGTTTGAGTACACAAACAGCCGATCTCAGTAAACATTGTGACACCAAACTGTGTAATTGTAAATCATTATTTCACGATAACCTTAAAAAAGTAAAATTCAAGGACCTAAAATATCCTGAAATAAGCATTAAATTTCTTTTTCATTTTCATGTCATCATCACAGACTATAATTACAAGATTTAAGCCAAGATATTTTGTGCGTATAATTTGATATTAAAAGTGAAATTAAGATCAACTAGTTTAACATCATGAGGTTTTACTTTGTTTTCCCATTACAATTAACATACAGCTTCCTACCACAAACACAGAGAGCAGTGAATACTGTATAATCCAGTCTGACAGAGCTGCTGAAGTACTGTTGATAATCACAACAACCTTGAGCCAACAAAGCTGCCCAATCATTTTTAATGGGAGAAAAACCTGGTTGTAAGTGCATTATTACTTTACTGTATCAGGTAAGCTTTATTATTGTTACAGAAAATAAGACGGTGTAGTCCCTCATTCGTCCAGGAGTGTTCTATCATATAAAAAGACTACGACTGAAACCTTTTCTATGATAGGTTACAGAAAATATTTTACAGCTTCTAACATCTGGCTGAGTCTCATGACTGAGTGTCAGCTAGTGCAGTATGGACACATTATGTGGAGGGTTGGTGAGTCTGAAATGAGGAGTGGAGGTAATACAATTAGAATATAACCACAATTAAAGTCTGAAATGAATTGTGGAATAATTAATCCATTAATAAATAATGTATCTGCAACAGATTTGATCGAGTAATCGTTTACGTCATTCATCAAGCATCTGCTTCTGTTTTATACCATTGTAAGCTGGATATCTTTGGGTTTTGGACTACTGGGCGAACAAAACTAGCACTTTGAAGATGTCACCTTAGGCTCTGAGAATTTGTGATGGGCATTTATCCCCATTTTCTGACATTTAAAAAAACTTAACTGATTAATGTTCTGTTTTGGGTCCTGGAGACCCCAGCCCTCTTTCACAGCTCAAAAAACATAGTTAACATTGTTTTATCAGCTTAATAAGTCGATGACTTTTCCAAATTTTATGGGAACTGCTTATAAACGTGATTTTGAACTGATTAGGTTTCAGTTGTTTGCTATGGAAAATTATGCATTACTTCTGTTAGAGAGACTCCAGCTGTAAAACATGGTTAAATACTACAGATTTTTATTAGCTCTACAGTATATCTGTGACTGGTGTACTTTTTACACGGCACTACCCTCCCTAATCCCAAATAAATCCATTTGGATTCCTGTTATTGGAGTTTTATACTGTAACAGTTTGTTCATAAGAGGTTTATCAGGGAGGTAGGCCTCTCTGGGGTCTAACTGACCCCAAATATAAGTAATATTCTTTGCCACATATATTCCTTTTGTTTACCAAAAAGTCATTCACAGACAGAGTGAAGGATTACCACTACAATACTTTTTTTGTTTTTTTTTTACATTTTAGGTTTCAATATGGTCAGAAGAGAAACATTTTTTTTTTGGGGGGGGGGTTGTTTTTGCAATTATTATTAATATTACACAAAGCAAAACATGAGGGATAATCAGAAAAGTAATCAACAGAATGAATCGATAATGACAATAATCCTTAGTTGCAGCCCTAACCTCATGCAATGCCACATGTGCAACCAAAAAAAGCCAAACAGGGTGATGTTAACATTATTATGTAAGTTATCCAAAATGTCCAACCATTTATAAAATGAATAAGCACTCACTGAACCCATCAGAGAGCAGCAGCAGACGCCTCTGAAGAGATGCTGTAGAGTTACATTAAAAACCATCTTCCATTATGTACAGCTGACCCTTACCTTTACTTCCAGCATCTTGTTAAGCATGAAAAGAGCTCATTTACTCTTTAGCTTCATTAGCGCCTCCCCTTGACACAAATCTTGAGGCTTGTATTTATATTAATCCACAGTTCTTTCTATTGCCATTAGAACTTAAATCTCAACGTCTTTAACAGCAGCTCTCCTTTGCTGCGTATTATAACTCCACATTTCAAGCACCGATTGGCTGGTCAGCCCCAGATTTCCCACCAGCTAATACACAGGGTCATGATTGATAATGCAGCTGTGCACAGCTGTAACATGCCCCCCTACTCACAGCTGCCACACCTCCGAACTCTTGAGATTTCATGGGCATTACTGCTGCATACCGTGGCATTCCTTTCCGGTGAGACTTATAATTTAAGAGCACCTGAATCCCTAATAGTCAGACATACTGTGCTAGTAAGCTTCTGTCACATCACATCAATTGGAGTTTACAATGCAGCTATTACAGAATGAGGCGAGTCGACAGGCCGCACGTCTTTAAAACAATAGCCTGAGGGAGGAAAGGCAGGTGAAGGAGGCGAGCAGCACACATGACACGCTCACTTGTGAGCTGCCTGATATAGCCACAGTCTCGTTCCATTTCCCACAGAGCAGCTCCACAGGAGCAGCTGGGGGTTAATTGCCTTGCTCAAGGGCACTTGTTTTTAAGTGAGAGGAGGGAACCTCTTGTTCACTTCCCTGCCCAGATATTCCCCATTGAACTAGTGAGTCAGGTTTGATCAGAGGTTTTATACACTTTGTGCAATGATTGGAGTCTGGGTTTGACCTTGACATCTCCACACAGGATGCATGTGAACCGTGTGACCTCCTGATTTTTACTGTATTTATAAAAACAAACAATAAACCCCCTTGTGAACCACATAGTCATCCAAGTCTACAGTGTAAATACAGCATTCATTCCCGTTTCGTCTCTATATTACTTCAGATATATAGCCTACAGTGAAAGATAATTGCCTTTCACATAAAATCTAGCGGGAACTTTTCATCCTGTTATTGCTTTCCACCAAGTTCAGCCTTATTAATGTGCAGCCTGCTAAGCAAACCTTGCAGTCTTGGCAGATGGCAGTGAAGTGTCAATAAGTGATTCTGGCCACGTGCCTCAGCACAGTGCCAGTCGGCAAGCCAGTCGGGGAACACTGCAGCAGTCGGACTCCTAAGCCTTTTAGCGGTAGAAAACACCCCAGCTATTCTCTGAGTCAGATTGGGGAATAGCGATTTTCCACCAAGCATCATATCAACAGCCAAACAGCACAAGGACAACAAAAGCATTTGTCTGAATGGGTTAGAGTTGAGCTAGCTCTCTGGGACAAATATGGCAGGGGTAGTCTGGGGATGCCTCCCTGTATAGACAATATCCTGGTTGCATTCTGTATATGAGAAACGTGAAACACAGATGGGCGCTGTTGGGCCTCGCCTTGCCTCACCACGTGTGAGGGACAAAAGACAGGCCTACCTAGAAAGGCCAAAGCCTTCACTGAGACTTGACTGAGAAACAAAGAAAAGACAGTACACTGCCCGTTGTCTTTTCCACAGTAAACTCTGTTTACGACAAGAGGCGCATCACGTCTTTCTACACGCTAACTCCCGTTAACACAAGATGCTTTTCACGTGAACTTTAATTTCCCTAGGAAGAGTTAACTTGCTGGACGAGAAACAGACTGTTTTGTGTTTGCTGAACACTTTTGGATCCTGATCGTTTACTCCCCATAACAATCCTGTAGCTGCAGAAGGAAGAGACACGGACTGACCGTTCCCTTCACGGAGAGCAAGATCGTCGCTGAGCCCCTCTCCCTACCGACGTCAACTGCTGTTTTCCTTTGCTGCCACGAAAGGAACAGTTTCGCCATTGGACCCGGCTTCGTCAGGGTCCGAGCCTGAGAGGAACTCCGCCGGACAAGTCCAAAAGAAACTGACGCATCAATCGCTAGCCAAGAGCGATTGCAAGTAAGAGGCTTGTGTCCGGGCAGAGATAGATTTTAGAACTGTGTGTTATTTCATCTAAGTTTCATTGTTGTGAATTGTGTTTGTGCTTATTTTGGAAAATGACAGACCGCTGCGTCCGAATTGCTGTGTGTTTTTCTTTGTGTTTAGCACATTCCATTTGGTATCAGTACCACGCCGTTGGGCTGGTTAACTGTGTTAGCTTTAGCCACTGTGGAAGCTAGTAACTGTGCTTTATCAGTCCAGTAACACGGCTGTTGAATGAAAGTCTTAACCAGCTAAGCTGCATGTTATCTTGAGGACAAATAGAGCTTGTCCTCCCTTTTTGGCTTTATCCCTTGGTTTGAGATTTGCGGGTCTGCCCGCCATTTTGGCTCTATGCGTGATGACCACCCACGTGGTCACATAGTTTTCCTCGCACCCCCCACTCCACACACACATCTCATATGCTTGCTGATTGTTGTATGCTCATTGTGTTTAGATTAGACTGTAGTGGTTGTTGGCTGAAGTTATTGATTGTTAAATCAGTGCTAAGGCTAAATAAACGCTATTGTAACTTTTAAAGAGCAGTTGTGGTTTTTGTGTGTACATGTGATAAAAGCTGGTTGGGACGGTCAGTGCACAGACCTCACCCTTCATTGTCCATTATTAATGTAAGATAATACTTTAATTATCAACATTTTTAGGGGGACAGCAAGCTGATACTGTTCTTCACGTTTGGTTATTTGTCCCTGATCCCAGGGTGGTGCCCTGTAATTATTAATGTATGTATGTATGTATGTATGTATGTATGTATGTATGTAGATAGATATAATAATTTTGATAATAATATCAATATCTATCATTTATATTTCTGCTGATAACCAAACCTGCCCTACCTGAATCCCAACAGCACCTTGCAAAGCATCCAGGCTCCCTGAAGTGACACAAAGGCTTAAAAATCAAAAAAACAAAAACATCCTTCTAAAGAAAAAGATGACTCTTTTCGTTATTGTACCATGTTTTTAAGATTGCTGAGTAAAGCATCACATCAGTAATTGAAAATTTGACAGTGCAGTTTGGAAAGTCATTGAAAAGCCATGATGCTAACATTCCCAAAAAAGGAACAAAAAACATATCTTATTTTATCTGTCATTTGATAGCTCTCAAGCTTCTTCGACAAATGATTTCGATACTGGTTGGTACTAAAAATAATTAGCATGATTATATGATCAACAAACATACTACTTAGAGTTTGCCTCCAGTGTAATGAAAAATGTTTTTACATTTTGTTTCTTTTTCCAGGAGGCATAAACTTTGGTACCAACCGATGATGTCTGGATTGTAATTTAAAGGATAAGACCAAAGATATTCAATATTTGTTATTATCAACAAATCCCACAAAAAGACCAAAACAAGTACGTAGTCTGTCTCTCTTTTCGACTTCCCTACCCTGTCTGCAGCACTAAGCCCCAAGGCCATTGGTTCCTACTGAAGACATACATCTTTAAAAATGGATCACTCTTTTACAGCTGTGCACTTTAGTTTTAGCACCCGTTCCACAGACAGGAGCATTTGTTGGGGACTATTATCAGCTGCTGATTTGTTGGTTTGATTTTCGGTAACAGGACGGTGTATGCAGGATTGACTCAAAACAAACTACAGTGGCCGTGTTCCTTGACTTTGTTCTTTGATCTGTTGCTGTGAGTTTTGAACATGAGAGCGAGCTAACACCAGCTAGACAAAGGCAGGAGGAACATAGCAGTGAATGTGCAGGAGCTGTAGATGACTTAGCAAGTGTTAACATAGCATGATTGCTAAAGTTAGGCTAAAAACCTTCCTCTTTCCAAGTGGATTAACAAGTTGTAAAGGGATAGACAGCTTAAAATGCCAAAAGGTAGAAATCTATGTGGACTAGTTGGAAAAAAAAAATAAATAAATAAATAAAAAACACCTTGTATAAACATTCATAAGATATTTGATATTCCCCCGTCAGTAGCGCACCACGGAAGATGAGAACAGTTCTCCTAGCAACGCCATCTCTAAGCTGTCACTCCACCGTTGTCATGGGAAACGCCCACTCAAGAGGCTCTAGGTTTAAACACGGTTTCCACAAATATGTCCAAAAACTTCTGAAATAAAATATGCACAATAACTGTGGTACCATTATTATTTACATTTTCCTCACACAAAAAGTGGGGTAAATTTTAATTTGTCCTTCTTTAAGAATTGTAGGAAAATTGTCCACAAACATTTATCCACTACCGACCCAATCACCTTTCTTAATTTTCCAAATCATCACATCACAACTCTGTCATCACAGGTTGAGCAGAGCAAACTCTTGTACTGGCTATGGCATGCTAACGCGTGGTAATGAAGTACAGTATAGTATTATGTATGGTATTATAGAACGCTCTGAGGACGCATGAATGATATTTCTTTTTAATTAACTATTTCCTCTGCTTTGTCTCTATGGCTGCTTAACAAGCAGAAGAAAAATCCCACGAGCAATAGGCTCCATAATAATTCCCTCGGAAATGAAGATGGCTGATGAATAAGTGGAATACTGGTGACAGCTTCAATAGGATCCCCTTTCCCTGTCTGAGCACACAGTGTGGTACATTCCCCCAAATTCAACACTGAGGCGAAGAGAGAAGACAATAGGCTGTGATTACTTTGGCCACTCCAGACAGAAAGACAAGAGCACAAGCGACGCAAAATGGAGTATTAATATTTGTATAAGTGAGGCTGGGAGCAATGAAAAAGGAGAGAATTATGCAGCACTCTGCTCCATTGTGTTTTTGACAGTGTCAGTGGCAGCAGCAGTCGCAGGCTGGTGTTTAAATCCATGTTCACCCCTACAGACAAGCTGACGACCCCATCTGCCTGTTTTGTTTGGTTTGAGGATGTCGGGGAACATGAGAGGGAGTCTTGAAATGTGCTTATAATATATGCCTAATTACAGTTCCCATGACCACTGCAAGTCCATGCATGTATGAAAATGTGTGCGCTTGCATCTAATGTAACATTGTTTGCTAATCTATGATGTGTATTTGAAGTGGGAGTATCACCCATGCTTGTGTGTGCATTTCTGAGCTGGCAAACCAATGAAACATCAAAGGGGAGCAGTGGGGGACTATTAAACATATATACGCCCTCACACACATGAGCACAGCAGTGTACTGCTGCAGGGGTTTCTATTGCATCAGAAGAGGAGGCGAGACTCCCCTGACTCCCTGAGAGGAAGGGGAGCAATAACCAATCCAGCATGAGCTGCAGACCAGCAACAAATAGGGGGAGATTGAAAAACAAAAAGCCAACGTGTGTTTGTCACCAGCTAAACAGACGAGGGAAATGCTGACAAAAAGGAACACGAGAAAAACCATAATATGGAAAGATTTTACATATGATAAAATAACAGGAGGTTTTCCATCCAGACTCTGGTCATGTTATAGTGCACAATGTTTTTTTTTTTTTTATTCTAAGTACTGTTAACACTGCTGGCATCAGCACTATCATGCTCTCATACCATTTATTACATTATGTTGTGTGAGTGTTAAAGGATAAAGCTGGTGTTATTCTATACTTGTCTTAATCGAAATCTCTCAATACTTCCCGACTCTCAGCGTCAAGCCCATTAGTTGGTAGCATAGACTGTATATAAAGATGGACGACATGACAGCTCCCCAAAAGTGAAGCCTAAACATCTGGCTCGCCCCCCCGGTGACTGGCCATAAACCCCGCCCCCTCTGTGTTCCCAAAAATGGTGGTTTCTGTGATTTTAAGTAGTTCTTATCACACTGATGTGTGTTCAGATAAGTTTGGTTTTAATTAGTTTTTTGATACTATAAAAACAGCTGAGGCTGGCTCGCTGGGTGTGTGGGCAGGACCTCAATACCGCGGCTCCAACCCCGATCACTACAGCGCAGACTCTGGCTCCAAATGACGTCACCAGCGCAACATCGCTGCGCCCGTATCCAGGATATTTTGGCTTCATTTTTGTACAGTGGGAGGAAGTGGAGACACGTCGTCCATCTTTATATAGAGTCTATAGTTGCTACAAATTATGTAAATCAGGTCACAAATATACAGTGTTTTTGGGTTGTTTTTTTTAAAGTTTCAGTAATTTCCTAAAACAGCTGGTCACTGTAGTTTTTAGCAAACGTTACTCAAACAGGAGGAAACTGTGCATTTGTTGGGGACTACTGTCAGCCGCGGATTAATACACATGCTGTAACTGCTTTTTAAAAATCAATTTTGAAAAGCTACTCAGCTCTATGGCACAGAGGAAGAAGATATATCAGGCTTTGGATACACACACACACACACAAAATACTTAGTAGATACATTCTTCGCTGGTTTTGGTCTTTTCATGGGATTGTTAACAAGAAAAATGCAGAATGTCAGCCTTATTCTTTAACATTTTAAGAGTACATACTGTAAAATATCTATAAAGAACGTACGTTTCATTTAATTCTAAAGCAGCAGGTTTTCTATTGTTCCATTTCAGAAAATCCTTCAGCAGAGTTTCAGCAATAGGTATACAAAGAGCCTTTCAGAATATCAAGTCATTTGGTGGTTAAGTTGCTGTAAGCTGCAGTAAGTGCTTAGGTTAGCATATGCATAACAGTACAATCTTCCTCAGGCTACAGTGAAGAGAAGGTCAAAAGGGTTTGTTCAATGAGCATAATGTATTCAAGTCTGAGGTGGAACTAATAATGCATTATAGCCTTTTGTTGCTCTTTACATCGTCTTGCATTAGTTTGTCAAGCTGAGAGGAAAACACTAATTGAATTTTAGGTCGAAATCACAGGCATGTTTTATTTTCTCTTAACCAAACCAGTTAAAATGTTTACTTTGTCGCATTTTTGTATTGAATTTAAAGTGTTTACTCTCCCAAATTACAAAAACACAGATTTTCTCACTTACCTCTAGTGTTATCCAGCCGTGTAAATAGTTTTGATACTATTTGCTTAGTTTTTGAGATATTGAACTGAGAGATTTCTACCTCTACCCCAATACAATGGACGCCCATAACTTCAGCAGCAACATGTCTTACCAGAAACAGTGTCTCAATTACTCTGGATAATCCAAAGAACATACTGTCAACCATTTCTGTGGGGACTATTTCTTCCCATGAAATCTCAGAGGAACCTGGGGATATTAATCCAATGGTAAGTGAAAATGTATCTTTTTTTGTCATTTGGTTGAACTGACCCTTTAAACATAATCACATGAACTCAGATGCCCCTTATACCTATACCACATAAAACAACAATCACACAGCAAACATAGGTTCTTCCAAGTAATTTGTAGGATTACATTCTCACTTTTAATCCACCCTGAACGACTGAGCTCACTATTTTCTAGCAGTTTTGGCTAGGTTCACATTTAAATTTAAATGGAAATGTTCTCACATGCTGAAAGAGCAAACACCCTGGACTTTAATCTGGTCCAAACATGCCTGGTGTGAACTCACTCTGTAATTTCTCTTTGCATTATTATTTTCACATAATGGGAGTCAAGTTCCTCAGTTTGGAAACTTGAAGCCAGTTAGCAGTGCTACAGCAGCAGCTACAAACTAATATGAGAGCTAGCATGAAGCTGGCAGCAGCTGATGACCACTAATGGCTCCATTTTCAGATTAACTCATGCATTTCACATTTCACACTGTTTAGCCTACATCCCAACCTTGCCAGTGCTTGGTAAAATTTCTGCCTCTAACTGAAAATGAGGTTTCATTTTGATGGTAGCATTCGAAGTGGGCACACTTTCAGAGGCAACCGAGTGGTGCAATTATCCTGGAGGCAAACCGTGTGTTTAAACAGCGTGGGTTTAAATTTGGCTCATGATTTTTGCTTTATGCCATCCAATCCCATCTCTCATATTTCCTGTCACTAGGTAAACGGTGTAATACAGTACAGATTACATTAATATCACCTTAAGAAATAAGAGGGCATGAATAATCTTTCACCACTGACAGACAGAGCACTTTCACAGCTGTCTTCATTACTACACTTGGGACTGCTCAGAAGCTCTCCTTCAGCTAATCAAATAATAACCCAGGTGTAACTGCCCCGAGGGCAGAGAGCAGTCAAACTTGCAAGTGAAGCACATTAAGTGCAACTTTGCACCCACAGTATGCTGTGCTGGACTAATAAACAATGTGCATGCTACACAGCAAGCACATGCAGCATTTGGGGGCATGAATCGATGAGGATGACATGGAAAGTCTTAAGTTATTACAAATCATCCTGAGGGCGACATGAATGTGTAGCAAATATCATGGAAATCCATTCAACAGTTATTGAGACATTTTAGTCAAAACCACAAATGTCAACCTTATGGTGGCGCTAAAGTAAACCGATTACCAAAGTTTCATTAGGTTTCATCCTCTGGGAACCATGAATGCCTGCGCAAAATTTTGCGCCAGTCAATCAAGCAGATTGTGATATTTCACAGGATAAGTGAAAGATTTGACCTGCTGGTGGCGCTAAAGGAAAATTCATTAAGCTTCATCCAGTTTGTAAGACATTCACGGTCCCCAATCCATGAATGTCTTACAAAATGTTATGGCAGTTCATCCAATAAATGGTGACATATTTCAGACCGACCATGCTGCTAGCATGGCCAAAAACCTACCAGACTAGGCCTGAAAATCAGACTGATTTGCCATTTCGTTTCAATTCATTAATCAGTCTGACCTCATTTTCATGTTAGCCAATTTCAGTTTGGGAAAGGGGGGTGTTATTTATTTTTTTGCCCTAACCAATCAGTAGTGACACAGAAGCTGCGGTGGTGATTGATGGGAGCCGTTAACTTGATATTTTTCACATTGATCTATGAAATGCAGATTTAAGAGTTGCTGTGAATCAACATAAAAAAATCCTGTACAGCTGGATCGATCTCATCCATGCTTGCCACCATTTTTGTGGCCATTTTTGTCTGGGCCTGGCACAGGAAGATGACGTTCCCATTCTAAATCCCACCTACAAAGCCCCGACTTGGCTTAGTGTTTTCTTTTTTTTTTTTTTTTACAACAGGAGAAAACCGCAGTCAATGAGCACAACACCAGACCTATTTGAATCACTGTGAACATCACAGGTGTGGGCAGCCATCCACAGGTCCAGAAATAGGCTATGATGGGCTCTGTATGGTGCCTTTATAGACAGAGAGTTTTGGAAGCAGGCGCAGAAATCTAAGCTCTAACCAGCTGCTTTCCAGCTAAGCTAGACCACACACTGTACTTCACAAAGCAGCTGGACAATTTTGCCTCCTCTTGCAGGAAATTTGGCCTATTTTGTTTGATAATTACAATAACCATACCATAACTAGCTACAATCATTAGAATAGTGGAGGTACCAAGTTATAAGTAACAGTACTCTGTTGGACATAAATCTAACATGCATGTCCCATTTCAAACACCGCACTTATGAGACTCAAGGAGAGTTCTTTCCTGCCTGCCATCAATCAATCTCCATTTCCAGTCAAGAATTGTGTTTACTTGCTGAGACAGAAATGTCACAGCATGCAGAACAAGAGAGTTAAAAGAGTTAAACACAAAAGTGTATGCCAACATGTGACCAACACTAAATGCAATGGAGACAAGGCAAGCAGGCATGCAAAGAAACAATGGAAAGTTATCCTATTAGAGACACATCCACACGGAGGGACAGATTTACGCTGAAACACAAACACAATATTGGCACTGACCTTGAAGCTCCAGTAGTTTGGTTGTTGCTAAGGGGGAAAGAAAAACAAAAAAGTAAAGAAGACAGAAAAGGGACAGGGAGGGTAAAAAGGGGGGAGGGGAGGGATTGAGTGTGAGACATTTTCTCATTTGTTAAGCTGCAAAACACTACTCTACAAAAGATCAAGCAAAAGAAACGGCTGGATAGAACCAGAACTGAGAGGAAAGACAGAAAATGCTTTGTCACTCAGTTCCCATGTGAGGATATGCAAGTGATACCACAAAGTGTGACTAATAAAGTTTAAGAGGTTTAATGGTACATTATTTTTATGTAGCTAGTGCGGTAAAAATGTCTAGACCCCTTTGCTTAAAATGACCACAAATTGTAGTAAAGCTTAAGCAAACAAACCAATAAATAGCCTATTTTTTGTACATTAAGCTTGGTGGGAAAATGATGGGCTAATTATTGTGATGATAGCCAGATTAATTTACGTTGTCCTTCATTGCCATCATAATAGGACTTTAATTGCTTGTAATTGCTTCTCAGCAATTAATCAAATGTTTACAGTGACTTCACACACACTAATGATGTAAGCCCAGGCAGCTCCTAAATTTTACCCTCACTCTCCCTAGATGCAGAGTTGGCTGGCGTGGACCCAGGAGCAGGATTAAAGCAATGCACCGACACTGGATTAAGAAGCTGCCATTTTCACTTTATTTGGGAAGAAGCCAATGTTCAGGTCAACGTCCTTCTGATTCTTTAAGATACAGCGTATGTGTGCTCATCTGTGAAATTCAGTTGATGCTCATTAATCAATATGTTCATCCACTAATGTACACTTTCAACATACTGCAGTGTTTCCGTTATATATACACACATTTTGCAGCCTGCCGCCACTGCTTCAGAATTTTATGAACTGTCATGAAGTTGCAATTAGACCACACTGCGGAGCTGTCCGCTCCACTGAACTCAAACGAACGGTCGTCCGCTCTCTCTCCACTTTGAGGATGAGCAACTGGAACAGTGACAGGACGTCAATCTCTAACGAAGTCATGACAACCAAATAAACAACAGCGCAAGTAGCCTACAGCATTTTTTCCTCAGGCAGAGTGACAAACAGGGCAGAGCATAGTCGGACTGGCCATCGGGAGCACTGGGAGAAATCCCGGTGGGCCAGTCGCTCTGTGGGCCGATTGAGCAGGCCATTATACAAACACAAGAGCGAGAGAGATGCATCGTCAGCCCACTTTGATTATGCACCAGCCCACATCGTCCTCCTCAAGATCCTCAATACCAGTTCAACTGTTAGTTAAGGTTCTGCAGCTGAAGCCCTAAGACAGAAGACAATAGGGATAAGATTTGAGTTTGGCTAGCTGGCTATTTAGCCATATCGGGTCCGTTTGGTTGAAACATGTTAAACCAATCACAGCCTGGATGAGGCAGGCAAAAAAAAAAAAAAAAAAAAAAAGGCTGACGTGCTACAGTAAACTTTCGAAATGTTGAACTCACTGATGTATGAACGGTTGTGATTAAGTTAGTCCTTAGTATTAACAAATTAGACTAACTACCCAGGTACAACAACCCCCCCCAAGCTGGCTAAACAATAGGGAAGAGTAATGCTTATGATCGGTCAATGAGGGAAATCTTAATTGCTACATACATTACAGCATACGTTAAAATGATATTTTGGATATTACAGTTCTTCCAACTTTGTGGCAACAGTTTGTGTTCTTCCCTTTCCTGTTTCAACTTGACAATTACCCTGTGCACAAAGCAGCTCCATAAAGAAATGGTTTTCCCAGTTTGCTGTGGAAGAACGTGACTGGCCTGCACAGAGCCCCGACCTCAACCCCATCCAACACTTTTAGGATGAACTCGACTGTGAGCCAGAACTGATCACCCAACATCAGTGTAGAACCTCATACTAATGCTCTTGTGTCTGAATGGGAGCAAATCCCTGCAGCCAGGTTCCTAAATCTGGTGGAAAGACTGAAACCAGAAGAGTCCATCTTGAGTGCAACACACTCAAAAATCTTATTTTCTCCTGAATGAAAGGTATCTTGTGTAAAACCTAATAGTGGAAATTGTTCAGGAATTATTATCTTGGACTGATGAGTGTTAAATGCGATGAATCAGAAAACGGATCTTTGCATTCCTCATTTCAGCCAATGAGAAAGAAAAAAAGTATAAAAGACAGAATGGACGGCTGTAGTCCAAGAGAAGTGACCTTTACAAGGCTGCTTTATACTGGTATCAGATATTTAGCTTAGTTTAGTTTCCTTACTGAGGAAGAAGAAGCAAGATATTTTTACAGTTTTCTGGACTACTGAACTTACTGCAAATAAATAAATAAATAAAAAGAAAATCATTGTGTCCAGTGATCGTCTTTACTATGTGCCTTTTGATGCAGATCCAGATGCGTTATAAAAAGACTAAGACTCTACAGCCACACTAGCAGCTGTGATGCTGTATTTAGGCACAGTCTTGCTAGGAGTAAAATGCTAACATCAGCAGGCTAACATGCTCACAATGTTAATGCTAACATGCTGATGCTCAGCATGCTGCTAGCAGAAAATCTTTCTATTATTAAAATAACAAATTTTGGCAGAGATATATGATCTCTGATTGTTCTACAGTTTAGTTTGTTTTCCAACTAAGTAAAGCAATCAGATTCAGTTTAGTCTTCAACTTAAATAAAAGTCTCAGTCTTGTGTCCATTTGGTCCTTGATGTTTGAGCAGCAAGAAGAAAATAATATGCAGTCATTACAACTCACACTGGCAATAACATACTGATTCTGTAGTTAAAGGTTTATCATTAACAGCTGTAAATACTCATTACTGCAAGTCCAATAATAATAATTTCATCATCTAGTTCAAGAGGTGCAAAGCTAAAATACAAAACTAGCTTGATACTGACTAATTGAAATATCCTGCTTAACAGATAACAGTCTGTGTTTAGTTGACTTCTCTGCCTTAAAAGAAGAGGCAACAGTGATCTTAAAACCCATCAATTAATCACACATGACGGCACAGAATTAGCTCCTGGGCGAGAATGGGATGTTTGGAACTGGCTGGTCTTATTTGTGCCAAGATGTCTTCTATACATATTAGTGCTTCAGTATAAATGTTGTTAGAGGAGTCATGGTTGATTAGTGACTTTTGTAGTGCGAACAGAACCTGCAGTGTATTGTTACTTGACAACAGATGTCTCTACAGTATTTGGAGGATTGCGGGCCTCTGTTGAGAGGTTGAGCCAACAGTAATCGAATGATATATAGACGTCATCACAGCCAATTCAACTTGTAGCTGAGTCTGATATCACATAACACCACAAAGAAAATATAGCAGTTAAAAAGGAACACACGGTGAAGCACCATCATGGGCTTATCGTGGGATTTAGAAAATATTGCAGCAGAGAGTTGAGCAGCATCATTCCCTCATGTTTTGACAGATGAGTAAAAGTTCTGACTACTTTGATTGTGGGGGGATGATTACAACTACAGAAACTTCTGACTCATCACATTTACTGGGAATAATTCAACTTTGATTCTTTCTATGGAAAGCTTCAGCCAAACGTCATAGAACTTCAACATTTTTTTTTTTTTTAAATGGCAACCAAAAGCATTTATCATATGAAACTCAAAATGTTCAAAGCACTTCCAAACATGTTCACAGTGGGTCGTGTTTAATATTTGCAAGCTACCTTTTTAGTCTCAGCACCTCTTTGGTTGCCATGTCTAGAACACAGACATACACAAATCTACAAATAACTGTCACAACAAACAGTTTTAGTGAAAGTGAGAGTGTGCAGATTCGACATTGCAGCTGCATTAATTCCAATACTGACTTGCACCTTTGAGTTACTTAAATGTGACTTCAAATTATGAGCACAGGTTGGTTAATATTGTCTGAGAGTCTGAATTTCATCACATATGCTGAGAGAGCTTTGGAAAAGACAAATTCCCTTAATTAAACTAAGGTGTAGGTGGAACTTATTTCATGTTTGAGCAGCTGCTTTGGGAGCTGCCTGGATTCTGGAGAATATTTTCTCTGCACTCGCCCGAAATCTCAGTTGCAACTTTTGAGATCCATCGCACTTCATTTTTGAATATGCAGTGAAGGAAGCCAGATAGAAGAAACAGGGTTTGGGAAAGAAAGAGTAATAGGCCTCTGGGCTGCTGTGACCCAGATTTCAGAGCTCTGTGTGGTTTGTAGGCCTCTGTCCAAGCTTGGTGACCAAAACAGCCCAATCACACCTGATCTGATGCCACCCAGCCTCAGTTGCTCCGTAACTGAACAAAACAATTAAGCTTCTCCTTTCCAATTTAATCAAACATTTAAATTCTACGTGGCCAGATTCTGCATCCCAAATGATTTTTTTTTTAAGCCTTTCTGTCCTTAAATTGCTCTTTTGCCAAATTTTGCAGAATAGTGGGGTTGACACTTACATAGAACTACATCAGCAAATAATATTTATTTGTAAAGTGTTTAACTTCAATTTAGTGAACCTATTTGACTAAGGTGACCACATGTCATGTAGCACACAGAGTATATTAGACATTTAAGTCTTGAAATCTGTCTGAGGTTAACAGTTTCAGAAGGTCTACAACCCACTGCGTCCATGTTTTTCTATAGCCTGCGTCTTAAACTCAATACATGTCCACATGGATAAACCTTAATAAGCATAAAGGAAGAATCAGAATGGAAAGATCCTTTACTTTTCTCTTTGCGCTTTTCATGAATTCAATTAAGATAAAAAATTATACATAACCCTTCAGCCTCAAAAAAGTGCAGTTCAGTGTCTATCATTATTACTAAAGAAGATCTTTAAATACTGGCCTTTCTTGACACTAACTTGAAAAATGAACTTTTTTAACGTTTTCTTCCCATCTTTACGTTTAGAGTATCTATCACACCATAATAGTACATTAAGAATAACATTCACCTATACTTCAACTCACAATTTTTTCACTATTTTTTGTGAGCTTTTGTTGAGACCGAGATGGGCTTGTTCCAGGCAATTCTGGTTAATCTTGCATGGAAAACTCTACAGAAAGACATTTAGGAAATGGTTTATCTTCGAGAATTTAAAGTTAGGAGAGAGAGATGATTACAAACAGTGTCAATTTCTTTATTGATAAAGTCAGATGAGGACGTGTTCTACCATTTTGTTGCTTTTTTCTCTACTTTAATGTCTTTATCTTATTTACAATTATGATGATAATTGTCTAAACTATGGTATATACAAATATGCAGATGACATGGCCTTTTGTATACGAGGTGGCATACCTGAACCATGTGACTGCTCTCCAGGCTTTGTGTCAGCAAAGTGCACTGGAGCTGAACTCCAGTAAAACAAAACAACTGATTATCTGCTCTAAACAGGACTTTACCACTGTGCCAGTCATTATCAATGGTCAGCCAGAAGAAACTGTAGAAAACATGAAGTACTTATAATATACCTAATAATAAAGTTTCTTTGTTTTGATACGTTTAAGAAATGTATGCAACTTATTAACTGTATCTGCTCAAACGACTTAATACATTTGGTGTGAGCCAGTAAACTCTACAAGTAGTCTATAAATCTCTCATTAAAAGTATTCTGTCATACAATATTACTGCATGCACCTGAACAGTAAACACAGGAGCAAGCTGGTGAGGGTCATCAAAGTGGCCATTAAACTAATGAGAGTGACGATAACATCTCAATTCACAAAGATGAGACAGAACCAGTGCATTTAATAACATATATCTCCAGAAAATAAGAAGAAGAAGAAGAAGAAGAAGAAGAAGAAGAAGAAGAAGAAGAAGAAGAAGAAGAAGAAGAAGAAGAAAGAAGAAGAAGAAGAAGAAGAAGAAGAAGAAGAAGAAGAAGAAGAAGAAGAAGAAGAAGAAGAAGAAGAAGAAGAAGAAGAAGAAGAAGAAGAAGAAGAAGAAGAAGAAGAAGAAGAAGAAGAAGAAGAAGAAGAAGAAGAAGAAGAAGAAGAAGAAGAAGAAGAAGAAGAAGAAGAAGAAGAAGAAGAAGAAGAAGAAGAAGAAGAAGAAGAAGAAGAAGAAGAAGAAGAAGAAGAAGAAGAAGAAGAAGAAGAAGAAGAAGAAGAAGAAGAAGAAGAAGAAGAAGAAGAAGAAGAAGAAACAATTCATCACAAAATAATTAAGGTTAACAAAACATCATGCAGAGCTCTTTGGGAACAGAGGAAGACTGTATCACAGAGGAACTTTCACATCTCTAGTTTCCTAGGAGCTAAACTCCGGTAGGTGATACAGGATGCCTCTGGCTACAAAGAACATTTATAAGACATTAAAAAAAGTCATTTATCCCACAGGGAAATTGGCTTGCTTAATGTTTTTTCTCAAGGTGTTTTTTTTTGTGTCTCCTTGTTAGAAGGGATTCTGAATGTTTGTAGAACTAACATTAATGCATCAAGATTAATAAATTAACGTCACGTCCTACCTTGACATGCTGTCAGAAATGACAATTTTGATGGACAAGTTTCCGTGTTGTGACTGAACTCTTCATCTTGGCAGATTGACCATTTGCTTTCATGTAATCACAAGTTTGCAATCAATAAATGCCCTACTTACATTAATTTCTCAGTTTATTTTCTGCCTTATCCTTGCAAAAGAATAATAACGCTGTCAAGGATGGTTTCTCAAGATATAGAGCTAACAACCTCTGAAAGTGCGTCGAAGTTGGAAAAATGGAGTCAGCTGGAGGTTACAAACGGTGGCTTCACAATTACGAGTTTAACTGGGAAATAGGCGTTAATATTATCACCTTTCCCACATGTGCTTGTCAGAAATATGGTGACAGAAACAAACAGCTGATAATTGTGAAGTCTAGCACCCACTGTGTTTTAATCCCTAATATATCTTACCATTTCACACAGAGCTGTGCGCTGTGTAATCACCCACTCGCTTGGTTTATTCACCTTAAATTGGAATGGCAAAATCTACCGCCAAGTCACTCTACAAATAATTTAAAGCCACCAACAAGCGGACATTTTTTGGAACATAAAACCTGTCTCATCTAACACAAACAGGCCCCCTATGCACCGTGACTCAGTGATTACTGCCTGGAATATTTCTCAATCACTTGAGCTGAAATCCCAAGGTGCTCATATGCACAGAGACAGACAGAGCTTAGAGAGATGACGGGGAGAAAGACGGGAAGTAGAGACAGAAAAGAAAAAGAGAAACAGCAAGAGAGGGATGAGCAGAGAGACATGCGTGACTGACCTGCATGCCAAGTAGCCATTTTTGTACCTACCCTCTTATTTCCCCCTCATTCACAGTCAGCCTTGCTTCCTCTCCAGCCTTAATACACATACACAACACATGTGCACTCAATCATACACTAATACCCACTTGTGTTTGTGCATACACAGACACACACACTTTTGTTTTTCTTCTTCTTCTGCACACATGCATTCACATACATACATGAACACACATCACTGCGGCAGCACAGACACACCTGGCCAACACCTGCCTTCTTGGGAGCAAATGGACCCTCCCCTAAAAACACACGCACACACTTACTCATACACTCACACTGAACAGAAAGGGAGGAGAAGATGAGTTGTGTGCTCATCAGGTCTACCTGTCTTTACATCACTTGTACTACGCACACACACACACATGCCTTCACATACATTAAGAAGATGCACGCACACACACACCCCCACAACCACTCCTGTACTTTACATCACTCCATCACCTTCTACTCTATCATCATTCATGCAGCAACAGAGGCATCACACAGTCATGGCAGCACCACAGAGGAACGCCGAAATGTCTCCGCTGAGGATGCAAGGACGGGGTTAGAGAGTGTTACCGTTGCTACTTAATGAGCACGTCGGCCGCCTGGCGCATCCTCCCGCTCCACACGCCTCCCTCTTCCTCCTCCCCCCTCTCCATTTTTTTTTTCACTGCGGCTCTGTGTCTTTCCCGCGCCCTGAGGATCCGTCAGAGTCCCCCTCGCTGGTACCCGTAGTAGCGCCTAAGAGGCAGTAAGCATCTCTTCCTGCCCCTCCTCCTCCTGTCCTGTGCTCTCTCTCTCTCTCTCTGTGTCACTCTCTCTCACCCCTCGTCCCTGCTGACAAATGATAAAAAAAAAAAAAAACCTCCCTCCTTCCTTCCTTCACTGTCTCTCCTTTTGTCGCTCGTTCTCTCTCCTGCTGCTGTTGCCTCTCACTCAGTACAGCGTGTGCCTCCTTCCAAAGCCCAGGCATTGCCAACCATATGATATCACTCAGTTGCCTTATATGGGAAACGGTTGGTTGCCATGACGACAGCAGACTCCACCTGTTCCTTCCATCTCTCCCTCACACACACACACACACACACACACACTCTCTCTCGGTCTCAGTCCACCTTTTTCATCAGGAGATAGATGGTGTGGTTTGGGTAAATAGACACAGCACATGAAAGAGCAAAGAGTGGGTGGAAAGGAAGGAGGAGCTGGACGGGTGAGATGAGATCAGACTGAGACGTGATGGACAGGAGCTGACGGAGGTTTGGAGGGAGGAATAAGAAGAGAGAGAGCAGACTTAAAGGAATAGTTCAACATTTTGGGAAATTTGCTTACTGAGAGTGAGATGAGAAGTTTGACATCAACCTCATGTCTGTGTGTTAACTATGGAGCTGGAGTCAGGACATGGTTAGCCTAGCTTAGCATAAAGCCTGGAGACAGGGGAGACATCTAGCCTGGCTCTGTCGTAAGAGAAGAAATATGCCTACTAACGCTTCTAAAGCTCATTAATTTACATGTTGTGTCTCATTTGTTTAACCTTTACAGGAACAAAAATGTACAAATCATAATTTCATTCGAGAACTTCACCATTTATAACTAGGAGGTTGGGGTGGTGAAGGGAGCTGCAGCAACAAACAGCGTAGGCATCAGCACGAGGGCAATTTAGTGAGAAATTTCCACACATGAATAAGACTGGACTACCTAGTCAGCTGGTAGCCATACAGCTGATGAATGAGCCAGTGATTGTGAAGCATGAATGAAACGGTTGATGCCGCTATACTCCATCTGTCCCACCCAGAAAACAGCTACCAGACTGAATAATGAAAACAAAACGGCAAATGAGGAACCAGTCTACCAGTCCTGAGGGACTCTACCTCGCAACATGGCACTATTACACAGACGTACTGGGCGTAAGGATAAACAGTTGTTCATCAAGAAATAGTTCCAACACCTAACTCCCTTTAAAAAACTGAATAAAATAACTGTTTTACATTTCTGTTCATGTACGGCTTAAACAAATGACATACACATGTATAGTGAACCTTAGAGGTGTTGGTAGGCGTATTCCTTCACTTTGGACAGTTCCCCCTGCTTTCCCCTGCCTCCAGTCTTTATGCTAAGCTAGGCTAAACACATCCTGATTCCAGCTCCATCATAAAAACACACAGTCTGGGGGGAAAAAAAGCAAATAAGTATACCCCCCCCCCCCCTCTTTTAGCTACACAGAGAAAAGCTGAAGCAGGCAGCTTTGTTTTGACCATCTGTCACAGGTATCAAGTCAGAGAATGTGGTGATTGATGGCAGAATAAAAAGGGAGAATATAGCGAGTAGAGAGACAGAGAGGTAAGAGATTTGATGGAGCTGTGAGTTTAATATTTCACATTCTGACATTTTCTCACTGTCTCACTTAAATCCTTTTTTCCATATTCTATTGCTGACTCTTTCAGATGATAACCACTTAAAAAGTGGCCATTACTGACCCAGCAAGCTGGTCATAAAAATGCCTCCACTGTGTGTGTCTAAAAGCCCCAGAGGAATCTCACCGCATAATGCGCTCGTGTGGGTTTCTGAGCCCACCAATGTGCTGTTATCTCACCGGAAGAAAATGTGGAAATAGAAAGCATTAACAGAGAGCTCATACCTCCCCCCGGGCTGCACTCTCAAATCTCTAGATTTGTTATTTTACAGAAATCTGGATCTGCATTAAAATACATACAGTGATAGACCATCTTGGAATATGTACAGTACTTGTGATTTCTTCATTCAAGACGTGCAGCAGTTAAGGAGACAATAGCAAAACATTTTCAAAAAAAAAAAAAAAACCCAATTTCACAATGAAGTCTTTTTAAAAACAATCAGGGATACTAAGAACTAGTTCCTTGGCCCTAACTTCACTCTAAATGTCTTTGACATCTGTTGATTTTTGTTTTTGATATGTCCTGCTAACAATAGTTTTGTTTCCATTAAAATGTTGCACAGGTTTAAAGCTAATTTCTGAAATTTCAGTGCATCTTTTCATCAACTACCTTTATGTCAATATATTCAAGAGGACATGAAATGATTACATTACATCAAGCACCAGTAACTCTAAAATATCACAACATTTCATAGCTGCTTCCCACATAAGATGCATTTGTATTTTTAAATGAATTTGTCTCTTCTGATCGATGCGTCTCCTGTGTAGGAGAGGGCAACGTGTTGTCTACAGTAGAAACAGAATCTTTATCCATTTGTTTGCGAAGTTTTAATCGAAATTTAAACGCCTAACCAGGGATGAGGGCTGCAAATAAGCTTCAAATAGACACACATACATCTGTTGCAATACTTCTATCGATCAATGTTCATCTGTATTGACCCCGTTAAATAAACTAACACACAAATATTTTTTAAACTACCACAATGTTAAGATGCATTCTAAAAATCTGTTTCCTTCACCCTGTATCGCGTCTTCTCATTTTCTATATGCCAACTTTTCTACCTCAGGCAAGCATAAAAACTTTTTTGCAATATTTAAACTTTTTTCCCCCTCGACTTTCTGGCATGTCCACTCAGGTTTTTTTTAAATCCGTATATTAAAAACGTACATAAAAATGTATCTCCGTATATGAACAATTTGCATAAAACAGATAGATGGAACCGTATCCATTCAGACAATCAAACAGGGTCAAAAGCATCACCTGTTATCACCTCTGTTATTTAAGCACTGATGAGCGCATCTCTCTTCTTCATTTCTGCTTTATTGACAGTTCCAGTAGAGACAGACAGGAAAGGCAGGGGGGAGAGAGGGGGAGAGAGGGGGAATGACATGCAGCAAAGCACCCGGGCCGGATTCAAACCCAAGCCGCAGCTGTAAGTACTCAGCCTTGAGATGTGGTACGCGCTCTGCCAGGTGAGCTATCGGGGCGCTCATATCTTAATCATGAAACAACCCAACAGAAACACTGGGAATATACCAATATCAGTCAGGGTAATGAGGCATAAAGAGACTGAACTATACTCTTCTAGTTTCTCTCTTGCACATAAAGTATACTGTATGTTCTATTTGTTTTAGCATCTGTATTTAATATGATAATATGACAATGTAAACAGCTTATGTGATGTATTATCCTGCAGGTTCACATGGACACATTTATTGCCACTTTAAAAGTTGAGTAAAATCTCACTCATTTTAGGTCCTTTGATATTTTTCATGGTATTTTCTGTTGGTATTCTTAAAGGATTGTGTGCACTATATATCCTGACTTTCTGTAAAACTGCTTTGTGCCTACAATGATATCAGACATGATTACGGTATGGTGCAGGAGAGTCCTACATGTATACTGGAGAATTCTAGGAAAATAGCAGAATAATCCCACCTTAGTCTATTTTTATGGAAATTAACTGAGTCAATGTGAGAGATGTTGCTTATTATATGTAGTATTAACAAGGACACTAGTGACAAGACCACCACAGATGCAGTTATTATAATACCCATGTAACCATGGTAAAACAAGGCATTTGTTTGTTATTTTGTTTGTTGATGTCAGATAATTAGGTGTAAGAGGTTTACTGTGAAGATACCTGTCTTCCAGGAGCAGCAGAGCCCTGCGACATGCTGCCGGGGCTGTTGGAGTACTTGTTTTTCTGGAGATCCATGAGGGCGTCTCGCTGGCGTTCGATGTCCGCCTTGTGGATGCTGTTCAGGGCCTCCAGGCTCTTGGCGGCTACGGAGTTGTGCCGGCGGTCCAGCGAGGATGATGTGAACCCCCCATTGGTGTTGTCGGGGAACCGCCGGGCCCCACGGCCACCACCGGCAGCCAGGGTGTGGTAATCCCGCGGGAACTCGGCATCACCGGCAGAGATCATGGGACCCTTTCTCTTTTCTCGACCTGCAGCAGGAGGTTTGTCAGGGGTGGGTTTAAAGAGGTGAGAGAAGGGGGAGATAGAAAGTGAAGGAGTGAGACAACTATAAATGTTTTTGGTGACCCCATTATATCATGATAAAATGGTAAAATATTGGCATTTATGGCATTTGTAAAATGGTTTTTGATGGTCTATAAATACTAAAATACAGGCAACATTTTTCCAAAGACTGATTTCCTACTTTCCAGGTAGCCAGTGGTTAATTTCGGGATTAAAATTCATATGCAGAGACTCGAATCAACAGTGTACATGTAGTCAGCTGAAAAGCAGAGACTACCCACACGCTGGATTACAGCTCCTGAACAGGCAACTTTGACTGGACTGGGTCTTCATCAGGCAAATGGTTAACAGGACAAAAGGCAATGTATAAATGTTTAGGTGCAAAACATCATGTTGACATGATGGTCAACCAAGCAAGCAAAACAATTTAGATTTAAAAAAATAATAACTGAATAGAACTTGTGGTGAGATTGTTTTGTCAACTGCTGTTTCCAAGGTCAAGAAAGAACTTCAAAGCTCAACTTTTAAGCAAACAAGGAAAAGAAGCTGATTAGGGGCTCAGAAAAAAATGGAAATTTGAACATCTACAAATGAATGACATCTCCACTGACTAAGATCATGTGACATGACTAAAAGCTCCGGAACAGCTACTAAATGGACCTTGAAGTGAGACTGTTTTGAAGCTTTTTTTGTAAACTGCTGTTTCCAAGGTCAAGAATGAATCTGAAGCTCAGTTTAGATAAAACGATCATTGCAAACCATCATTTATCATTGAAATAACAAAAAACATGTAGAAAATATTTCTTTTAAAGTGGGGTGCCACATAATATGACTTAATACAAATTTCATTAAAATGCCACTGACTAGAAAATGATAGTTAAGAGAGCAAAATCTGTTAAGGGAGGTTACAGGAGGACCAGCCACATCACAACACTGGACAATGTTTCAACAACTAAAAACATCCAAAATACAGTAAATAACTAAACATTTAGGATCTACTGGAAGACTTTCAAGAAGAGAGGTTTAAAGAATGGCTTAATCTCAAAATCCTCATTCAGACCTTTATTTTTTTGTCATAGTTACATTTAATGAAGAATATAATGCAGGTAAAAGACCTACTGACGAACAGGAAGACAACAAATTCACATTATTCCTTGTTTGAAAACCATGTTTCCGTTTCTTCTGGATTTGAGTCTGAGACCACACAGGCCGTCAGTGCAACACTTTGAGCTAATTTGACTATAAATTCTCAGATGTTGGAGCATCCTTGAATGCACCTCCAAAGAGTGAAAATAGTTTGTGTGCAGCTGCTGTAGCACACAACGATTTAACATAACTTTAATAAAAAAGTCAAGGCCACAAATTGTCCACTGTGTACCCATGTCAGTAGATTTCAAGTCTCTGCAAGTTCATTTTTATAGCTTAGTGAAATAAATAGAAGCGACGGCTGCCTGAAATGTGGAAAAATCAATCTAAAAACAGTAATCATGTAAAGTACATGTGGTCTATGGTCAACATTCAAAAGCATGGATAAACACATGTGCTGTAGTGCTTTAAATTGCTCATTACACTGTAAGTAAGGGAGATGGTTTGTGCTAATATCACGGCACACGTCCAATCACACACTGTACTGTGTAAACACACGGCAGTTAACAGGTTAGACCTTGAGGCATATCAAGTGAGCAGCAGCAGCGTTAATGTGAGGACTAACAATGCTCCAGCACGAAAATCCATGTGCTGATTTTGTCCTTGAGCAACCTGCACAGTATATTAATGTCTAGAAGAAACACTGTTTTCGGTTTGTCTCTCCCTAAACACAAATACACAGTCCTATTGTTTTATACACACACACACACACACACACACACAGACAGACAGAGGAACACCACAAAAACACAAACACACCTCTAGCAATATAAAGCCCTTGTGAAAACAGCTGCAACATCTGTCTATTCCAACAACTTCAACTGTCCTGGGAACCCCGAGGCAAGAAAAACAAAAAACTGTAGCGCAGCAGCGTCCCCTGCTATTATATGACAGCAGAAGTGTCTCACATTTGTGTCAAAATCAGTCAAGGAGAAGTGACATAAATGGAAATGATGTGTCTTGTAAGGGGACAGGTCTAGTGCCCTCTTGTGACCAGTGATGCACAAAGCACTGCCACCTTGGTGAAGGTGATCAGTTACAGTTAACAGTGTGCTGTTTACATCATAGTGAACACATTGAGTTTTGTTTATTTTGCACAAGTAAAAAATTAAAAAGAAAAAGACAGAAATACCAATGGAAAGCAGGAGAGGATAAAACAGGCCTTAATCTACACCTCTACCTCTGCATATAAAATAAAACAATACTATGTCAAAGATACTGTTGTGTATATATAGAGGACATAAATTACATACTGGTTATCGTTAACATCGTTAAAGTCTCACTTAAATATGCTCTGTAGGATTTTAAGAAATCAAAATCTGATCTGTCTAAATCTGATATTTGTGGTGTTGTCAGGCCATATTTCCAACTTGAGAAATTTAGAGTCGGCTGTGTGACCCGACCGGGACCACAACTTTGACTACTGTACTGAATTTACAATAGGCAGCAACAGCAACTGGAAATTAAGAGTGAAAACCGGAAATGCAACTAACTGGACAACTGGAACAAATGCACAGGGTCAATAGCAAATGTAAAGCAGAATCTCTAGAAATAAGAACACATTTAGTGGCAGCTGTTAAGTCAAATATGCAGCTTCAGTCTGATCTGATCTTCTCACTGTTAAATTTCCAATCGCATCAGGGAAACTTTCCAGGCACTTTCCCTTGACTATATACTGTAACCAGAGTGGAAATGATGCAACACAGACACATACTGTACACACAGTGTATACTCGCCGAGGCTGTGTACAACAAGCTTCTTACTTGTTCCTGTTTTTTTAGATGCAAACTATAAATCACATGAGCTGTAGAGTTTCGCCAGACAGAGTCTCTATTCATTATTGATCTGAGCTATAAGGTCCTCTTATTTGCCTGCTGGGCAACAAATATGCACTGAAGCAAGACCTTAAACTTCATTAGCTTGCAGTTAAGAAACTGTGACGCAGCTTGAAATTCAGCTACAGACTACAGCAACTGATTCCCCCATAAGCTAGAAGTTATAGTATGCATTATATTTTTACTATACATGTTTTAAAGCCAGCATATGATAACAGCACACTGGGGAAACAGTATCCATTATTGCCACAGACACATTAAAAAAAAATCTAGTGAGAAACTTGAATTGTAAGTTTACATAAAATGTATGTTTATTTATTAAAAGCAAGAGCGTATGTTGGTTTCAGACGTGAAATCACGGGTTCCTCACCCAAAAAACTGGGGGATTTTTAAAAGTGAGTGGAGCATATCCCTGCCAAGTACAGCCTAGATTACGAGAGTTTCATTAAGCTTAGGTTCTTGTAAATTTCTAAAAACACAGTGGCATGAATAACACATTCATTCTCATTCATTCCTGAGAACCTGACGTGTTTCTCCTCCGGGGATTCAGCCTAACAGCAGCAATATTTGTAGCTGTAAATTGTCTAGAAGTAGTGTTTGAGTTGGTCCCAGGCGTAAATCTTCCAACAGGAGCGGTGCGTATCCATGGTAGGAGAAAAAAAAAAAAAAAAAAAAAAAAAAAACGTTGTAAAAACAGAAGGGAGAGACGGAGGGAACAGCGAGACAAGAGCTTGTCACTAATTTATGTGAAGCCGTGAGCAAACCCCTACCATGGTGGGAGGGTATGTATGTGGGGCAAAGAGATGCTATATTTTACAATGCACTGCTGGTCATCTGCTGCAATACCTGCTGCAATTTACTGCACAGGTCTTCTTAAAAACAACTGTGTTACAAAGACGAGGGAAGATCATCTGTCCTACATTTTTATTTGATTTATCCAGAGCAGTCATTTGCTCAAATTTGTGTAATTTATATTCATAGAAATACATACAATCACAACGAGCTTCCCAGTACAACCAGTGCTCACTTACTGCCTAATGACATCTTGCTCACTGGAAGTTGATAAAATCTAACTTATTTTCTTACAGATATTTGTTTTTTTTGGTCACAGATTTTTGTATTTGTCTTCATTTATACACTTCTTAAATATTAGCCTGATTTATTGCTTAATATATATGTTATTGCTTTTTTAGTACAAGATGTTTCAATTATTACATTTCTAATATGTGTTTATCATCAAGATGCCGATGATGAAAATTCTTTCTAGTTTGGATTGTTAGTTTTTCTCTGATCTCTCTCATTAAAAAAAGGTCCAGTGTGTAACATTTAGGAGGCGCTATTGGCAGAAATGGAATATAATATTTATAAGTATGTTTTCATTAGTGTATAATCACCTGAAAATAAGAACCGTTGTGTTTTCGTTACCTTAGAATAAGCAGTTTTTATCTACAGAGGGAGCGGGTCCCCTTCCACGGAGGCCGCCATGTTTCTACAGTAGCCCAGAACGGACAAACCAAACTCTGGCTCTAGATAGGGCCTGTTGCGTTTTTCGCGACTTTCGCGGCCACCGTAGTTTCTCCTACACGCTTGGAATGGGAGGTTGAGGCGAGCAGTGTTCAAATAGTTGCAATATGCAATTTCACCGCTAGATACCACTAAATCCTACACACTGGACCTTTAATATTACAGTCCATCCAGCTTCTCTATTGTCATGTTTGGCTCATTTTATGAATGTCTTCTATCTATTATTGACAGTGTATTTGTTGGTGACGCTATACTTCATTTATTATCAGTTATATAATATTATAATATCTGTATGTAATTTGGTATTACTAATTGAGACAAAGTTCTGAGACAATTATCTGAGTAAAGGTAGTTGTGTTCATAAGCAGCTGTTGATTTCTTGACACAGTTGATCCATTGAAACTTAAGTATTTTTTCATAATTAATTTATCGGAAACTTTATTCTTCGTGTACAGTATGTTTAATTGTATGTGTAAACAAATTTAACTGGAAATGTACCGACTGTATATAAAGATGGTCGACGCGTCTCCACTTCCTCCCACTGTACTAAATGAAGCCAAAATATCCCGGATACGGGAGCTGCCATCTCGCGCTGGTGACATCATTTGGAGCCAGAGTCTGGCAGTAGTGATCGGGGGTGGAGCCGCGGTATCGAGGTCCCGCCCATACACCCGGCCAACTCGAGCCGGCCTCAGCTGTCAATCATGACGTGAAACCCCCTTTTATAGCATCAAATAACTCATTAAAAACCAAACTTATCAGAAAAGTGAACACACATCAGCGTGATAAGAACTACCTAAAGTGACAGAAAAAAAGCAATTATTTAGTAATGAAAAAGAACCGATAAGAGCGTCGATAAGAATAGTAGTATCAATAAAATCCTAACGACACCCATCCCGACTCAACTTTGCTACCTTCTTTTGACCACAGATTTAAGATGGTTGACCTCTGCTCCGAGGCTCACTTTCCAAAATAATAGCATCTTTCAACACGTAGACATTTTCCATTTCATTTCTTATTAGTTAGCATATTTATTTCTGTTCAATTTATTCTATTCCATTATATTCTGGCCTGTAATGTCTAGTCTAATCTATTCTGTGTATTCAACTAGAGGCAAATACTGTACACATGAAGCCCAGACCAGCACATATTACTTAAATCTTGACATTACTTATCCATGTGTAAAACTAGCTACAGCTCTGTGCTCTATTATTTCTTAACTCCACCATGTCATTATTGCTCTTGGTGGTAGTTAATGGGCTGCCACATCCTCCCAGCTTGCTCCTGGCACCACCTCTGTTATTATGGCTCTGCTAACAGCTAACAACACTGCCAGTACAGCTGATGAATTGCCCTTTAATTGTCTTACTTTACTCACATTGTTGAATATTTAACGGAGATGTCACCATCGGGAAGATGTCATATTTCAGCTTCACTTACATGCACATACATTAATACTGTGCTCACAAGGAATAATAACCAAACTTGTGAGGGACATCTTGTAACTATATTCAAATGTTAACAACTAAACCTGAACTCAGGCTTATATCATTATATCAACCTTATAAATACCAAAACCTGTACCAAAATCCTTAATTTTTAAACCTCATACATAAAATACATTTTTACTTGTTGGTTCTGGGTTCTAATATTTCAAACACTGAATAAAATGTGTGTGTTTGTCCCTCTCATAGGCACGCAAACACTAAAAAAGGTGCCATGCTGGCCTATCCACATGATTCATTATTCTGTGTTCATTATAGTTGAGGGGAGACTAAAAACCTAGTGAGTGATTGTCATTGTGCCACTGATACCATATTTCAACTGTCTGGGACCCATTCCAAAAGGCTGCTCAAGGCCACATCCAAACATTTCTCATTACAAGGCTGTAAGTGTGCGAGTGTGTATGTGTGTGTGTTGGTAGTACAACCTTGGCCACCGATGGCCAGGGTCTGACAGAGGCCATTTGTCAGTTTTATGGTTTCATCGGGCTGAGGTCTAATCATTTGTACTCGTCTGTGCCTCACTCAAATGTACTCCAAATTATTTTCTTCCTGTTTGATTTGGAAGCTGTGGTTTGTTGGAGTTTACCTGCAGGAGCAGCCCTGCTGATGACTGTATATACAGTACATGTATGACACTGCACTAAAATGATAGATAGATAGATAGATAGATAGATAGATAGATAGATAGATAGATAGATAGATAGATAGATAGATAGATAGATAGATAGATAGATAGATAGATAGATAGATAGATAGATAGATAGATAGATAGATAGATAGATAGATAGATAGATAGATAGATAGATAGATAGATAGATAGATAGATAGATAGATAGATAGAGTCCTGTCTATAATGGTGCTTGCATTAACCATGAGACAGAAGCTGTAGTCCAATGTTACAATATAAACATTGACTAGCGTTAGCATGTTCCCAGCTGGCTAGCACGTTAGCGATTAGCTTGCTAGCTACAGTTGTTCACTAGCAAGCCCTGTGAGTAGTCACTACACCACCAAGCATAATATATTTCGCAAAGTATAAAGTTCTGCTCAAAAAAACCCCCCACAAATATAAGGGATATTTATCACAAATGTCTGTTAATGTCATGTGCTTAGATTCTAAAATACAATAACGACATGTCATATCTTTTTTTTTTTAACTCACATATATATCGATATTGGTATCTGTCTAAAAACCTCAGTATCAATCAGGCTATACACGTCACACACAACTGCGGTATTCAGTCCTTCGTTTGCTTATTAATACTATCAATATATTTCTGTCTTGAACAGTGAAGAGTATTTTCCCCATGACTTCCTCCCTACTGTCTTCTTTTGACCACTTGTCCCTTGTTTCTCTGCCTTCTTTGCCCACTTGCCACACTGACTCATTAATTTATTCATGTATTCATTTTTTCATCATCTCAATCAAGTTCCAGCCAGTGGCATCCTTCCACCAGCTGCAACTGAGTTCGCTTCTAACTCGGTCTTTCCCTCTCTCTCTCTCCCTCTCCTTTAGAAATTCTCTATTCATCGGAGACCATTAATTACGAAGGGAGGCACTGTGGCAGGAATGAGAGAAAGAAAAAAAAATGGTGTTCCTCCATCCACAAATTATAATATCCAGCTCTCCAGGGTACTTCAAAAATTAAAATAAAACCCAAACAAGATCTGAACGCGAACACCGAGCAGGCTATATTTGGAACAAGGTCTGTCTCAGGGAGGCATTCAAGATCACAATGAACCAGCGTGCAGTTACGCTTAAAAAGAGGTGGTGATTGACTCATATTTCTAACCCTACAATCACCCGTATTAAGAACCGACTATGCCTTCCATTTAGGTAACATGTACATTAGCCTCTCCTGCATTTAACAGCGTTACTATTCAGAGTTCTACCACTTACTGAGCACACATTTGTAATTACAGTAATTATTAGTAGTAAAACCAGTAGTAATCCTGCTGTGGGAGAGCAACGTACCATGTTGTACACAGATTTAACAACTTCAGGATGTAGAAGCTTCCACCGCTTTCTTTGACCTCCAGTTCAATTTTCACTTCCTAGAGTGCTTCATAATTGATTTACAGGCGGAAGATTGATAAAAAAGTTATGGGGCGTCTCAAAATACCAGAGTGACTTTTCTAAAATATCTCCCGATATGAGAGCCAGTTCAGAGCAGACACCAGACCTACCAGAGCACATCACAGTCCTGCTTTGTCCGGCTCAAGAGCACAACAACTCGTCAATCTTCGGGCCTAGAGCCACAGCGTAAACGGGCCTGAAGGACACTCGACACGTTGTCTCTGTAAAGCCTCGGGCAACATTGGCTCTGACTCATCCTGCGATAAGCACAGATCGAGGGGAGGAGAGAGAGAGTTGCAAGGTTTGGAAAAAGACTAAATAATTTGTCATGTGATTAAAGTTTCAAAGACATTTTAAGATTTCGTCCCATGTGTGTTTACACGTACATGAAGGGTTCCAATAGCCGCTTCAGGGGTGGACGATATGACAACATATACCATGAGGTGATACACTGTAGGGCTGCAACTACCAATTACTTTCACTGTCGACTAATCTGCTATCTATTTTATTGATTAACTGATCAATCAAACAGAGAACTGCCAATCAAAGTTTCTCAAAGCGATGTCATCAAACAGCTTGTTTTGTCCAAATAATACTTCAAAACCTGAAGATATGCAGATTATCATCACATAAGACAAGGGCAGCAAATCCTTATGACATAAAGGCTGAAACAAGGGAATGTATGGCATTTTTAATTGAAAAATTATTTTAACAATTATAAAATTGATGCATATTAGTTTTCTGTCAATTGACTAATTGACTAATGGTTTCAGCTCTAACGTACTGTAAATTTGCCTCCAATCAGAGGTTTAGCCACACCATTTATACCTTATAGCTATCCCTTTAAATATTTCTGGGTGTATTAGGTAATTGAGGGAAAGGTTGCAAATCATTGTGGGTAATATTTTATTTTTGTCAGCTATTTAATTCACTGGATTAGACAAAACAGACATCTGGTTATGTTATCTATTGACAGTTTCTCAGTTCCTCTTTCAGAAAATGTACTCTAACAGAATATATAAATATTGCACTATGAATTTACATATACATGATAAGAGGATTTTATTGTATCGCCTACTCGTAGCCAGTTCTGTTCTGGATCCAGCTAACTAACCTTTTATCCCTCCTTATACTCTCTCTCTCTTTTTTTTTTTTTTAGCAGAGAACCATGTGCTGTACAAAACATTAAAGTTGTAGGATTCTTGGTTTAAGCAGACGCTGACTGTTGCTTTCACCGGTTGCAATGATGTTGGCGGTGAAAGATTATAGCAGCTGTAGCTAATTAATTTTAATTCCACGAATAACTTGTCCAAAAGGACGAAATAAAGCTTGGCTAGTGTCTAATCATCAGGCTCTTTAAAAGCTGGAGTCTTTGCTCAGCTAAAGATAGTTTGTTAGAGAACGAAAAATCACTCTCTAACATCACCCTGCGATCGTGAGTGGACTGTTAGTTTAAAAAAATCCCAACAATTATAAATAGAAAACTTACAAACCATGATTGCATCAATATCAAACTGCACGAATAAATAAAATAAAGTAAAGCTGTTTTTACAGTTCGACACCAACAGAGTGGTGAGTCTCTGGTGAAACAATCTTGCTGATCGCGTCACGTCAACTTCAGGACTGAGAATCTCTCAGTTAAACTTTCAGGCATATAATAAGAATAATTTCAGCTTAATATAAATTTAATAGTTCTGAATCAGCACCTCCAGTATTTGGAGCAAGTAGCTTGTGAAAAATAAGGCAAAGTTAAGTAGGCTGCACCTGTTATTTCAATGCGTCTGGCACATTTTTATTCAACATTTTATATCTTAAGCTGCTCGTCTCATTTTCAGGTTGTATCTAAAAAGGTTGTGATCATAATTTGGACTGCCACTAAAACTTTCCACTTTCTCAGCAAACAAAAGCAGATTACAGGTGTCTTTTGAGTTTGAGTTATTTTTGTAACTTCAGTTACTTATAAATGTTGAAAACTTAAGTGTATTTGATAAGGATTTGGATTCAATAAATGGGTTCAATATTGGGTTCAGATTCTTTTAAAATACTACCACGCCCTGTGTGTGTGCATCCCAGACAAACTGGTTAACCTCCAGATAAACGTCACTGCACCATGGAAACTTAATGTCCCCTCCTCTGCTGGGAAAGCATGCCCAGTTCATCTCTCTGCCCTGTTGTCTACATCAGCGTCTCTCTTCCTCTCTCCTCCCACGCCTCCATTTCCCCCCCTCCCTTTTCTACCCACAAAGCATAATGTGTATAACCACCACCACATCTTACTATGCAACATATGAGCGCTAATTATGGCATAAATATTCAACTTGCCCGTGGTTAAAAACCTATGCCTGGATGATATATTGGTTGATATTATTTCCAACCTTCATTGGCACATCAGTGGTTGGTACCTGAGTATTTTCAGTTTTCTAATCTTTGAAAGCTACTAACAACAACAACGTGAGAGAAAAGCTGAAAAGTCTAAAGGAGGGAGAACTGAAAAAGCTTTTAACTTGGGAGATATATTGTTTTGTTAAATTCAGTTCAAACCCTGACAGTCTTTGGTAACAGTACAGGAAGACAACTTAAATCTGAATTTCAGGGTAAAACAGAGAGCCTTTAAAGGGCAACTACAGCCAAGCTAAGCTTGTTAGCTCGCTAACATTTGCCAATTAGCAATAAACACACAGCACAGCTGATGAGAATGTCAGTTTTGCAGGTATTCAATCATAATCGACCTGATGATGGCGCTACATGAAAAGTAGGAGATCTCCAAAGCAATTCATCCTCTGGGTACTATGAGTGTCTGTACCAGGGTTTTTGTTGTCCAATAATTACATATTTAAATCTCTCCGGTCATAATGTCCAGTGAAAAGAGATGCCATTGCTGTGATGACAGCACTCTGCAGTTATGGAGGCTTGAATTTCTTAACGGCCTGCAAAGTCCTCATCGGGATTTCAGCGACATCTATCCTGGAGTGGGCCAAACTGGTCAAAAAGCTTTACTGCACAAAGTCACACACCACCAACTATGTCACTGATTTTGGTGAAGCTGCATCATATCACATAGAAAGTGTTTTCTGGTGTCCTCCGGCTGCTCTGCTTCGACTCTGAGATTTACAGAGTTTCCTGATGGACAGAAAGCTTTACTTGTTGCTAAAGTAAGTTAACCACTAACTGCAGCTAACTGCCGTCAGCTAGTTAGCACAGTTAGCCACGCTGCCAGGACTGGCAGCTCAGAGCACCAGGGGAGTGTTTACACCGCGAGTACAGGCGCTTTGGACCGCCGGGAGTAGGAGGTTTTCATGCCCAGGGGAGAGGGGGAGCCAGCAGGGAATGCTGACGGGGAGCGGAACCGGTGTCTTGCCAGAACCAGAGCTGGGCGAGCGATGCAAGGTAACCGGGCTCAGCAGCCTCTACGGACATCATGGCAGAGGACACGAGACTGTTGACGGAGGAAGCTAAGAAGAGAAAAAGAGTAAATCTCGGACTGGCTTCGCAAAATAAAAGGCTGCAAGACCGACGCCGAGCTGGCCTTCTTGCTATTGGACTAGTAAGTAATATTAGCTGGCTTGCTATGTTTTGCGTTGTTGCACTTGCTTGATGTTTGGCTGTGTTAGCAAAGTTGTCAACCTGCTAGTCTTTGATCAAAGGTAATGTAATCATAACAAATGCATGTGTACAGCTGTTCATATGTACCCTAGTATGTATTTGTGTGTGTGTGTGTCCACTTAAATGCTGATGAAATGAGGAATGATAGCTATAATAAAGCCAGGTACATTTATAGCACAAATAATCCCACGTGATGCGTTCGTGTGACATTTATCCACCGCTGATGCTGTTACACAGTCGGTAAACATTGACATTTATCACTGTATCAACATTCGCCTCGCGCATATGATGACACTTTCTTTTGGGTGTCATCTCTGAATATTTGTACCAGCCAGGTCACTTGTTATTCTGTGAACAAACCACTCTGCAGATTTCCTAACGTCACTGGGAGTAGATCTTACATTTGATGATCCATCTTCAAAGAGAATAATAATTTAGGACAGTCTGGGGGAAAAAAAAAAAAAAAAAAGACATTTATGATGAGAAGCGGGGACAGCTGATACTCAATCTTTCACTTTACCCTCCACTCTGATCCTCTAACTGTCTTGTACTGGATCTATACTGCATGCCCAGTGAGTTTGAGCCCTGCCTACTATTCTTTTTGAAAACTTCACACTCACATCAGCTCATCCTGGTCCAAGTACCAAGCTCCGGGACACTCGATGCATCAATTTACCAACACTCAGGATGTGGTCCATCCCTGGTGCCATTAAACTAGGATGAGAGGTGAGATGATCAGAATGTCACATGAAGGAGGGGTGGGTGAGTGCAGGTATGCAACTGAGGTTTTCAAGCAGCCACCTTCCATCACAGACGTATGATTGAATACATCCCCTGAAGACTAGACAGCCAATACACATGCCTCTCCTCTTCCTAGTTACACCACTAAATTGCTGCAGCAACACTCAATCTCACCCTTTACACACCGCGCAGCTAATGACAGGACAAAACCTGGTCTGAGGCCAGACATCAATTCCAACTCAGAGAGGAAGTTCTGATAATTAGAAAGTGATATTTTTGGCTTGTTTGATCCCAGGACACGTCCTGAAGGTGAGTAATTGGTATCATTGAGTGAACAGTGGGACAGGATGAGTCAGGGATCGAGATCTATTAGTGGCCACTAATCAGTGTCTCACACTGGGCTCTGGGAGGCAGCCAGCTTGATGACTGCTGGCCCTGCTTTGTGCTGTGTCACAAAGCAGGGAAAACTAATACTTGCAGCAATATTACTGAATGTACTGCACTGTAATTACTTATATATAAAGTTTCATTGCAGTAAATCAAAATGTCTCCAACAGAAAAGTGGGGAAATTAAATTTTGCCATAATGACTTTTTCTGATTGACTGTCACTCTTCTCAAATTGTGGAAATCTCATTTTAAAAGTAAACTCTTCCGTATTAATATATGCAACACAAAGCATCTGAGCCGCAACTAGGGCAACTCTGAGTCTTTGAAATCTGACGAGCATGATTCATTTATAAAATAAATACTGGGACAGAACACAGCATCTTGCTGTATAAATATCAACGATGGAGCCAAATTACTGCGGTAACAAAGATGAAATGAAATATAACAATTGTTTTTTAAAATATTTAGGTAGAGAGGAGAAAATATCCTTTAGGGTCTCTTTTCAGACACAGCGTGACGTGTCAACTCAAAAGTGGTCTTTTTGATTTGATCCGGACTTAGAAGACTTAAAACGACACAATTTACTAAGACTACACTAATCCTTGTGCGGTAGACTACAGGTAAAGGAAGACACTATACACAGAAGTTACAACTTCACGTCAAAACAGAAATAAAGATCAATTATAGGAAAACAATCAAGTTTAGAGGTATTGGAGCCATGTAACTTAGCTGCTGAGAGCACTAATTGTGAAAAATCTCAAATTTGGTTGAGGTTAGATTTCCAGGATAACAATTTTAGTGACCCGCGGTCTCGCCTGTGTCTTTGCCATGTGACCCACCAAGCGTCCTCATTTTAGATGTGTCGTTTTATGAACGAATGTGTTGCAATCACGACTTCAGCAAATAGTCGAACATTTCCGCAAGTTTTCGGTCTCTCCTGTTCCGATTACATTTCAAACCTTTCTAAATCCAAGGGACTGTACTGAGCAACTGTCACAGCCAGCGCCGCCGCTCCCACCACGCGCATCACGCACTGTGCGTAGGGCACCAAGTGCTGAGGGGACACCAAAAATAGCCTAATGAAATTTTTTTTTTTTTAAATGCCGGTATTATTTCATTAGCCTATAGAAATATTAGGCACATTTTAGCTATGTATATGTAACAAAAAAGGGGGAACAAGAAAGATATTTAATAATTGCTCTAGTCTAGTGGGCCCCCCCCCCGTTCCGGATGGTCTGTTCCGGTTGTTCGCGCGGGCGAATAATAAAGGAATTATGCTTAGGGCACCAAAATGGCTAGCAGCGGCACTGGTCACAGCTGACTCATTAGGAGCAACATTAAGACAACAGTCTCGGTCTTGACATGGTCTCAACCCTGTTTGGACTCGGTCTTGGTCTTGATTCAATCTCAAAACCTCTCAAACTTGGGACTTGACTAGAACTTCACTTAAAGAGGAAATCAACTGATTTGACACATCAAAGTCTGTTTACAGGTGTTGGGAGTACTAATGCATATGTGAAAAAGTATAAAGCCTTCAGTGTCTTCAGAGGGAGCTGTGTGAAGTCTGATAAATTACCTCAAGTGATGTCACTTGAGTCAGCGTCAGTTGGGGCTGAAGTTTGAAAATTAAAAACACCTGGGGAGGTGTTGAGTTAGAAAGAAGTGAGCTTACCAGACCTCTGTAGACCGCTCCTCATCTCTGCATGAGGGTAGAGGCTTAAGGCTACGTTAGCCGCTACTAGCATAACACACCCGAATCTCCGACTGAACCGTCGGCGGTCGGGTTGCATTGTGGGTAAGGCGCAAGGTTGACAAGGGAGACGATTGCTTTGAATAAAAAAGGCGATATTCTCTGGTTTTGCTGCATCCATTTATTTATATATTTTTTTTTTTTTATTGTCCATGGTGAGTCCAACACTGTTATAGGAGCGCAATGCTACATTGGTGGAGTACTCTTGTAAATGGTCTTGACTACAGCCCTGGTAGAAACAGAATCACAATACCAAAACATGCACTTATCAGAATTTGAAAGATGGGGCATCTGGTGGCTGCCTGCTTTCGAAGAAGGCCAAAAATGCCACACATACACAAAAATAGTATGTATATATTTATTTTTTTCATTCATCCTAAGTCGACCAGCTGGTGTAAGGTTTAAAAATGTGTAGTTTATAAGCAGATGGTGTTTTTAAATCAAAATAATATACTGAAACTGGTCCTTTCCCAGCACACTGTCTAAAAATATGCTTTGCCTGCAGATGATATGCTAGCATGATTCGCCTCTTCCTAACTGGCAGAGTGTTACATCAATGGTCATAAGTCAACTGGTATGGGAAAAATGGAGTGGGCCAGGCAATTAACAAGACTGATGTGCTCTGAGGAAAAGTGAAGCAGGAGGGAAATCCACTCAGCTCAGGCTGTTTCAAAGGACTGTGTGTCTGTGTGTTTCTGCAGTAACGTCTGCCTGCCTGTCTGTTTGTTTGTTTGTATATATGCATATTTCAGAATTTCAAAGCTTAAAGTTGCCTTGCTGATAATGAAATCCCACCACCATAAGTGCCAACTGCTTATACAAATAATACACAAATCCATAAATAACCATGAGCCCTGATAGCCAAAAGCTCGTTCTGACACTTACCGGGAACGTTCTTCTATCTGGCATTTCAAAAAGTCTTTCATCTGTCAACCCACACGTAACGCAAGGGATTCAATTTAAACCTGGACACTGTGACCCAGCGGATGTGTAATGTCAATGTGTATCCAACAACTTCGTTAAATCAGCCCATGCCCAGACTCTCTGATAGCAGCGACATGAGGAGAAAACTTTCCACCGTTTCATGTATGAATTGTAAAGTATACACTGCTCTCACTTTACAATCTCAAACCCACAGAATGATTCAGTTCAGTGCCTTTTCAGCTCCCTCCAGCATCACTAATAGAGGCAGACTCAGACAGACTGCAGTCTACCTCGGTCTCTGCTTGTTAGCCCTGATCTGCTCCGTACTGTTCATGTCCCCCGTCTCCTCTTAGCCCTTGGTATGTGAGGCTGACAGCTCAGTGGGCTCGGAGCCAGAGCCGATACTACTGTCTGCTGTAGGTCAGCCTCCCTCGGGGAGTGGGGGGGGGGCAAACACACGATCACAATACAGTTAACAGGAGGCCGTGCTCTCGTGGCTCATGTGGGTGTCACATGTCTTCCTCTTTCTCCCTCCCTCACATCTTCTCACCATAGTATAATAAAACAAGCACTGCTGGTTACACTAGCAACTGCAATGCTAACAGCACATGCGGCAGGTATACTCAGTGCCTGATGTGTACAGTATTCTAGGTTTTAGTATCTTCTACAGTGATTGTTGGGCTGTATTGCATACGCACCAATTTTCATGGGTGCTTGGGAGCTCGGGTGGTTGTAAGCACCCACAGGCAAATCATAACCATGGGGTGACGGTGCTGAGTGATAACTCCGAGATAAACCTGTGTTCATTCCTATGTTTTAGAGGACAAGGCTGGCGTTATCTAAATTTTTCTTCTTGTCAGCAAATCCCATGGAAAGACCAAAACCAACAATGTGTTAGTCCGTCTGTCAATACTTGATGACCTCCTTACCCTCTCTGTGGCTCTCAGCCCCAAGAACATTGGTTCTTTCTAGAGATGTAAATCTTTAAAAAGCAGCTCACGAATATATAAATTTCCTAAATGACCTGCTCACTGTAGATTTTAGCAAACGTTACTCAAACAGGAGGAAATAGTGCTTTTGTTGGGGACTATTTTCAGTGGCGGATGAATCCACATGTGGTGCTGTAGTGAGTGTTTGGGGCAGCAGGACAGTGTGTGTAGGACTGAGTCAGAATAAACTACAGTGTGTGTGTTCATGGTGATGAAGGAACATGTCACCCAGTGCAACAGTGTGGCTCACTGATGTATTTTTAGTTTTTGTATATATCAGTAGATATATCAGGCTTCAACACACACACACACAATACTTGTTAGTAGATGCATTCATTGTTGGTTTTCGTCTTTTCATGAGATTTATTGACAATAAGAAAAATGTAGAATATCCTTTAACTGTCTTGGGGACAGTACCCTATAGGTTCCAACCACTCAGTGGTTTCATACCGAGATACAAAACACACCAACTTGTGACGCGGCCATTTTGACCTAACTGGGTCTAGAAAATGCATTTTAAAAAGCAGCGCACAATTGGAAGCGCTTTCCAACCTCCCCCTCACAGGGTCCGTTGCAAACCAGTCAACATGGTGAGTGAGCACATAATTGTAGATGTATTATAGTATCTTGATCAAATTTGCTTCATGGTAGATTGCATTACTTTGTTGTTTGTTTAAATATCCTCTAATGTAGCAGACCATCTCATGTGCATGTGTGTTTGTGGTTTGCGTTACTGATTTTTCTTGGTTGGTGGTAGTTTGGTGATTTGTTCTTATTTGTATGGAGGTGGATGTTTTGACTCAAACTGATTAACCTAAAATTATATGGTAATGTGAAGCTTTATATAGATTCACATTTCCGAAGCCCCCAGGGAAAAATGTATACAGTATGTGAGGTCATGCTGTGTTTGTACCTGGTTAATTATTTTGTGTGCACCGCGGGTCAAATTCCATTAAAGTGATTGTGATTCTGAATTTAAAAAGATTAAAAAAAAATTCATAACCACATAAGATGCAGAACATGCACAAATACTTTAACTCTAAAGAAACAATACATATCTAGTTAACATTTTGTTTCATATAAAAAGCAGTGATGCTGTGTGGAGGGTTTCTTAGCTACTGGAGGGTTTACTGCAGGTTTATGTTTGTCAAAAAAACTAAGTTAATGACGGACATGGCCAGCTTCGATCTAGACTAATAACTTTATGGTGAGCTGCTAGTCTAAATTTATACAGCTTCCATTATCGTTAAGAGATTTGACAGTTTTACAGAGAAGAATTACACAACGGATTTCATGGTAACTAGGGCGGTGATTTAATTATAATGCAAAGACTTACATAAGAAACACCTTACACAGAATAATAATAATGCAGTTGTTTTAAAGGCTCCATCAGAACACTAGGATTTGTTTCCTATCTTGAAGCTATTTGTCAGACAGCCCTGACTCTTTGGCAAGTGCTAGATCAAAGAAATCAGAAGTAAAACGTCAGCAATGACTCAGATTAAAGCTTCATACGGAGCTGCTTTGCTTTTTCTCTCCAGGCCAGCACAACTTCATTCCAACATATTCCAGAAAGAGGAAGGCCCCTGCAGTCTCGAGATGTACAAAATGATATCAAACCAGCATCAAAGTGAATTCTGAAGCCCCAGATTCTGAGTCACTGGATCCTCCAAAAAGGAAAGAAGAAGAAGAAAAAAAACAAACAGTGGTACATCCACTTCAAAAAGCTTGAAATTGATTGGGAGTCAGTGGTGTTGCTCTCACAGGGTTTGGTGTACAAACTTGACACACCTCAAAAAAAATAAAATAAAAACACACTATTCTCTCAGATGAAGCCACTGAAAGCACGTGTTAACAATACTAACAGACCCAGCTTTGGCCATACTGATTTCCCCCTTAACGCTGATTCTGTGACAAATACAAATTCGTTTCACAATAAAGGAATAAATCAGTTTGACGTCCATTTGCATTTCAACCAATTGCAGCAAGTCCCCTGAGCATGTTCAGCATGTATGATTATTAATATGGCCCTCGAGAGAGAGAAGATATAAAGAGCTGGGGAGGGGGGGGGGGGGCTAAATGTGCCTTTTAAGCACAGGTTTTGATAAGGAAGTCTGTGTGGACAGTGTCCCACATACTGTTGAATAGGTGCTCCTAGTAGGTGCACTCCTTTCCACGTGAAGGTCAACCCGCACACTTTTCCTTGCCCTACATGACAAAACACTGCTTAGTTTGGCTTTTCTCTTCTCGGTCCTTTCATCCCCCCCGGCTCCTCTCCCTCTCTGCTATCTTTTTTTGGTTCTCTTGGGGCTATGCAAAGAAGCCGGATAATCCTGGTGCATGCAGCCTGCACAAGTCTTCTGCAGAGAGTGAGTGGCTGGATCAATACAGCGACAACCCAAAAATCTGCTGGTGCATAATGTGGCAGTTTGAGCAGAAATGAATGAATGGAGCGTACCTGGCTCGTGGTCCTGTGCAGGTTGGTGTCCCCCTCTGGCCGAGACTCTACATGGCACTGGTGTGTTTGTGTCTGCACGTGTGTGTGTGTGTGTGTGTGTGTGTGTGTGTTGTGTGTGTGTGAGGAGGAAAGAGAGCTGAGTGCTGTTGAGGAGACGGGGAGAGTGCACAGTGTAGAAGATTGGAGGCACACACTCAGTGTGTGCTAAGACAGAGCCTGTGCATCTCCCTCCCCCTCTCTCTCTCTCTGTATGAGTATAATCCTTTCCACAGTCTACGGGGACGAGCTGCAAATGAACCAGCTCTATCTCTCCCTCTCTCCCTCCACTTCCCTCTTGTTCTGTATCTCAGCTTTGCACATGAGCTCCGAGCAGAATTACCCTCCCCATGCCTCCACCTTGCAGGAGATAAGCCACAATTGCAGAGAGCACTCTTGCCCTTAATGACTGCTACAACTCTATCACGCCTTTTTCCCCCTCTTTCCCCCCCGCTAGGGTCTTTACAACGCCACCGCGTCCGCGCTCGTTTGTGTCGCAGTGACTCCTCTGTGTGATTAGACCGCCACTCCAGCTGTGCTATTTAGACATGCATGTTTATTGTTTATACAAGCACTTAGGACGCGATAATACCTCGGTGTCATTTCGCCGCTAACAGAGTGTTTTGAGTCGGGCTTGTTTGTGCAGAGGCTTCGGCTGCATTTTAAGTTTTGTGTACTCATTTCTGGCAACACTTTAAGATCCACTATGCAAATGTTGTTAGTGACTCAGCCTATCCTTTATCCCATCTGGAAATGTCTGGCAACATATTAAAAACAGCCTGCATGTTTGAGGAGATTCACTCAGAAAGAACTCGACTGCCGACAGCTGCCGACACTATGTTATAAACCCTATACTTCTGAAATTAAAGCTTTCGTAATGTGCATGTTACCTTGTAATGTATTCAAACTGCTTTAACATTTTCTAATGTTAAAAAAGATTAGTTCCCCCAAATTACTGCTGTCTGCATACATTTGGTGCACTTCTGGTCTGGGGCTGCTTTTTATGGGAAGTCTTAACGCTTGTGGAGCTGCAACGATTAGTCAATGAACCAATATGTGGAATTACGGAAAATTAAATCAGCAACAATTTTGATAATGAATTAATCGTTTTAGTAATTTTTCAAGCAAAAATTAATGGGTTCCAGCTTCTCAAATGTAAATATTTTCTGGTTTTCTTACTCCTCTATAAATAGTGAACTGAATATCTTTTGGCGTTGGGCTGCTGGTTGGAAGAAACAAGACATTTGAAGACCAATAATGAAAATAATTGTTAGTTGCAGACCTAAATGCTGCAGCATACAATGAGATTTTAAACAGTGTTCTTTCAACTTTGTGTCAACAGTTTGTGTTCGTCCCTTTCCTGTACGCCCTCATGCACAAAGCCAGGTTTCTACCGAAGGAATTAATAATCCTCACTGTCGACAGATTCATTACAGAGCATGCAGGACGTTTTTTCTTGGAAAGAGACATTACTGTCACAAGTACCCTTACACCGCTATGAAAGAGTACAAAAAACAGTAAATATTCACATTTGAGAAGCTGGAACCAGTCAAGTTTTGGCATTTTTGCTCAAAAATAATTTGAAAAACGCAACTAATCGCTTATCGATCAGTCCATTAACAGAAAATTAAACAAATAAATGGTATTAGCTGTAACTGTCACCTATCGATGTTTTGAACAGCACAAACGAAATTTGCATTGAACTGGGGAGGCGGCTGAAGTTTCAAATATCTCAAAACTGAACCTTTAACGTGCTCAGGTATTCTTATAAAAAACACACCAGGATGATGTTATTTGTTGCTGTTGCCAAATAAAAATGTCATGCCAGGTGGAATTAGTCTATGACATCGTCTCATTACTACTTATGCTCCGGATATACAGTATGCCGCTTATTCATGTCATTCACTTTCACCGCGATTCACTGCTGCAAGAGCAATCAGCAGCATACAGAACAAATTGGTTGTGATGTTAAGATGAGTTTATTTTCTCCAGCTGGGCTTACATAGCCACACTGTGACAGCTATATCCATCTGTATATGTCTGTTTCTATAACGTGCATCTGTGCATGTTTAGACCAATTTCCTCTTCCTCCATGCCCACTCAAACGCTCCCGATTCCTAATTTAGACCGAGTGTTTCTCCCCACCCACACACACTCGGCCTACTATGTGTATCCATGATGCTACAGCGCTCCAACATGTCAAACCTCTCGCCTTCCCGTGATGGCTGCGGGGTGGAAACACGAGCCCGACGGATTATGAACATGTCAAATTGGCAGAATGTATTAGCGTCACACCGATCACCGTCACATTTACCCCCACTAGTCAATTATCAAGATAGATAGCTCAAACAGATAATAGCCCGCAGCGGCAACTGGACCCATTTTCTGCTTAGTGGACGGAGAGGAATTAAGAGCGATGGAGGGGGAAGAGAGAGAGGAAGGAAAGTAAGCATTAGCGATGTTGTGATAGGAAGAAAATGCTACTTTCAGCACAGCTAAAATCAGATTGGGTAGACTGAGATAGAAGGCAGAGGCAAAAAAAGGGCCTATATTACTGCAGACTGCCTTTGGATCCAGGCTAGGGGCCCGGGTGGCAGAAATATGGAGGGTGAGGCACACTTGTCATCCCAATGAAATCATTCTCCAAGGCTGCTGAGGAAAGCGAGAGCTGCACAGAGATGAGATCTTACAGCCTGTGAGTGTGTGTGTGTGTGTGTGTGTGCGCGCAAGACATGAAGCAAGACGAGCGAAAGAGACAGAAAAGTACGACCAAAAAACTGTTTGCTGATTATATCGCGCTTGCTCATAGGCATCTTTTCTGTCACGCACTCAGTTTGCAGATATATATCTTCCTCTTAAATCTGCTTCCTCTTCTCCACCGCCACAAACACGAGATGATTCATGTCGTCATGTGACAATATTCACTGAGATGATCCATAAAACAACCATTCATCACGTTGAAATCTGTATTACATGTTCATAATCTTTTGCTTGTAAGGATTTTTCTGACACTTATCCAAAGCAACATGCATCGAGTACATTTACATCTAAAATTCCCACAAACTAATGTAAAAAGCGATGTCTAAGCTTATACGATTAGTCTATTAATCAATTAGTTGACTGACAGAAAATTAATTGGCAACAATTTTGATAATCGATTAATTGTCAAGTAATTTTTTTAAGCCAAAATTACAAAATTCTCTATTCTAGCTTCTCCAGTTTGGAGGATTAGCTGCTTTTCTTTGTCTTATGTGACAGTAAAATTAAAGTGGTCGCATTATGCTAATTTTCAGGTTCATAATTTTATTTCGTGGTTGTACCAGAATAGGTTTACATGGTTTAATTTTCAAAAAACACCCTATTTTTGCTCAAACTGCACATTGCTGCAGCACCTCTTTTAACCCTGTTTCACTTCTACTCGATCTTTGTTGAGAGTTGCACATGCACAGTACCTAGGTAAGGACCACTAGCCAATCAGAAGCAGAGTATGGCGGGTCCTGACGAGCAGGGTAGTGTGATCCAAAACAAAGCAGTTATGGTTCAGCCGTACATGTTCCAACAACCCGAACCAGACTGGAGCAAGACGTTTCATAGTGGCAAGTTATTCATTTGTAACTAATTTATCTTTCATAGGTAACGTTTCAACTGTGCGCTGTCTCTACATCACAGTAACAACTTTATGCCGATTGACTACCAGGAGGGTATCTAACTTTACTTTAATTTCATATTTAGGTGTACGACAATTCGTGCACTTATGATGCATTTCACATAGCGACGTCGATTAGTTACAGAAGTAAAGGCTGGACTACAGTCTTCAGGCAGTTCAGGAGCAGTGTTTTTTGTGAAAGAAGGTAACTCTCCCTTTGGGGTGGACTTTTCACTTTGCAAACCTATTACATGCACAAAAAAAAGATATACAACACAATAAAGGAAAGGGAAAAAGCCAAAAAGCATAATATGACCACTTTAATATCATTAGGTTTTAGACTGTTGGTCGGACAAAATAATTTGAATTTGACACGAAGACTTTAGCTTAAATTTCTGCAGTGTTCTGGGTTTTACACTATTTTGTGACATTTTGTAGACCAAACAATTAATTGATTAATCAATAAAATTAAAAATCACTAGTTTCAGCCCTAGTACACTACTTTCTGCTAACAATCCCACAATTCAATGTGACTTGTTTTATACATTCAAAAATTACACTCATTTGACAATACACACAATAATGATGAATTTTAAGTGTCCGAAATCTCCATTTACTGCTCTCTAGTGAGTAATCTACTGAGTGTCTGTTATATAAGGACAAGTGAACACATGAGCCTTCCTGCTGTCTCCCCACACACGAATGAATGGCATGAAAATTATTTACTGATATAGAGCTGCAAGAGTTCTCAATTTTCATTTCCCCTCATGGATCAAATTCTGATATTACAAAGAGTCAGGATGTTTGTGAATATCAGAAAAAATAATTTTACAGCCGTTTCCTTTTATAATGAAGTCTCTTTGGGCCAGTGGGCGTCACGTGACCTTCAACTCCAGCCAATACGCTAAAAATCGATTCACAGCCCAGTGCTGCTCCTGTGGGGTCCACGATAGGAAAGTGAGAAACTTCGATATACTTTTCAGTAGGGTATATCGCTTGACAACACACAAACAGAAACAATGCTACTCCTAATCAATCATATGACAGACCTTTAGGAACAGGCGGACGACTTTCCAAAAAAAAAATTATTAAATAATGCACAGCAAACTTGTGTTCTGCTATTGTTTCGGTATCAGAAATTGGACAGAAAGATGGGAGATGAGTGATCCCTCATCTCCCATCTTTCTGTCCAATTTTTGACAACCTATACAGTATACAATTGTTGTGGATAAACAAGGTAACAAGAAGTCTGTGGTTTAGCTGTACTTTGGCTTTTAAAAGTCCGGCCGGACAAAGACTGGTAATATTGTTTCTGTCTCTGTCTTCTGTCTCAAAATCTGTACCAACAACGATGGGAAAAACCTGAAGCATCACCATCTAATAAAGCATGGAGAGTGCAAGCGCTTCCAGTCTCACACTAGCAGTGAAACCCACCTCCTGGAACAAGCAGAGAGGCACTCAGAGAAACAACAGCAATAAACGGTAGCGTTACTATCTGCTTCTTCCAGAGTTACAACCTCAGACACTGGAATTACTGTCAAGTTACTAAACCAGCAGAAAGTGAATTTAAGGTCCGTTAGCACCCTGAGTGTTAGCGGCAGGCTAGCAGCCACATTTTGATATTGCATTGCCTATAAATATTGAATTAATTCCTTCATATTAATATCACTGGTTATCACATTGAGCGTTACTATCTGCTTCTTCCGGAGTTACAACCTCAGACACTTGCAAAAGACATAATGCTGATGAGGGATGCAAGTGGATGGAAGAATTTATAATGGCAATAAAATAAATTAAATAGATTTTCTGTTCTGAATCTACCAGAGCTGCAACTAACTATTTTCATTATTAATTCATCTGTTTATTGTTCTCTTGATTATTCATTTGGTCTATAAATATATCAGAAAATAGTGAAATATGGCTCATCGCAATTTCCTTAAGAGAAAGGAGACAATCAAAATGCTTGTTACGTGCGACCAACAGTAACAAACCCAAAGATATTTGGTTTACTTTAACATAACGACAAAGAAAAAGCAGCAAACCCTCTCACACCAGAAGCTGTAACTGGGGAATGGTAGCTATTTTTGCTTGAAAAGCTACTGTTAAAATCGATTATCAAATACTTGCTGATGGTGATTATTTTTTCGATCGACCGACTAATCGATTAATCGTTTCAACTCTAGAATCTACTATTAGGGAATTTTAAGCTTAAGGGGAAATACTGAAGTTTAATATTTAGTTTAATACTCTGATATACAGTATATCTGTATCAAGCTTTTTTCTATATTGCCCAGCCCAATAATACAATAACTTCCTCCTCTCTCCTCATTTCAGATACCCCATTATTCCACTAGACAGAAGTTTTTCACTTGAGTGTCTCATCGGGGTTTCAGGAGGACCATTCTGTATAATCAGCAAATGAGTAGCTTGTTAAGTGTTGTTCACTATAATTTAGTCATCAACACGGTTGGGCGGCGCTTGTTCGATTTGTTTTCAGAGGACACGTGTCAAAGCTGTCACACCAGCTTATGAGATAAGAGCAGGGAGAGATCAGTGCTGTCATAGCACATGTAGAAAAATACAACCAGCTCACACACACACACACACACACACACACACACCACATACAAACGCACATGATGCATTGCAGGCAGACGCTTGTATGTGTGCAGCTTGTGTGCACAGATTGTAAACCTCTCAGGAAGTGGAGGTGGTGTATTTTTATATTTACAGTCAAACTTTAAATCATAAAGTCACATGATTTTCATGGACTCCAACAATAACGGGTCACTTAATCCAGGTTCAAGTTTCAAATTTCCAGTCTGTATGTTTATGAAGCCCTGCCCTGCCTTGTGTCAGGACCACAGATTTTTAAAATTCATGCTAACAATTTAGTAAAATCACTCTCTCCAATTACTGTCAAGTTACTAAACCAGCAGAAACTGAAGTTAACGTTGTTGTGGCGACTCTGGTCCGTTAGGAAGGAGCACCCAGAGTGTTAGCAGCAGGCTAGCAGCTGTATTTTGATACTGTGGTTCCTACAAATACTGAATTCATTCCTTCATATCAGTATCATTGGTTATCACATAGATTACATTTGTCCTTCTCCCCAAGACAGTCGTTTTTACACAGTTGCAATGCTACATTGGACGTTTTTTCAGCAATTGTAATCTACTTTAGCTGCTGGACATACACCACGGTGTTGACTGATGCAGTGCGAGATAAACAGTTGTCAGGCCGTTGCAATTATAATCTAAATAGGCCACCTGGATTTACGATATACGTGAATACACATCAGATTTTGCCTGCTCGCATAAACAACATTGTTTTATCTTTGTTAAAATGTCAAGATTATTATTGAAGAAGACTAAGAGACCACAGCCATGCTAACAGCTTTTTGAGGCTGTACTGAGGAACAGCAGTGCTTTGAGTTCAATCTTAACGTCGACATGCTAACATGCTCACGTTAATGCTAACATGTTTAGCAGGTGAAATGTTTACCATGTTCACCATCTTAGTTTAGCCTGTTAGCATGCTAACACTTGCTAATTAGTACTACACAAAAGGACAGCTGAGGCTGATGGGAATGTTATTAGTTTTGCAGCTTGACCTGATGGCGTTGCTAGGAGAAAAGTCAGGGGCTCATCAACGTCATTAGCATTCATCCTCTGGGGACAATAATGGCTGTACCAAACTACATGGCAATCCATCCAGTAGCTGTTGAGATTTTTCAGTCTGGACCAAAGTGGTGGACCCACCAACAGACAGACTGCCATGCCTAAAAAGCAACAATTCTCCACGATATCTGTCGGGCCCTGTACATCATGCATTTCATTCGGCTCCTGTAGGGGTGTTTTATAGAAGCTTATTGATCCTGGGTCACAAATCTAGACTGCCACGTCTAAAGCCAATTTATATGTGATTCCCCATTCACGCCATAATATTACATAATCCTGTAATTTGAGCAAATAAGACTTGATATCCCTAGTGATGTCTGGGTTGTTCTGGCTACGCATCCAGCATGCACAATTCATGGTAAATGGGTAATATGTGAAACAATGCGTGGCGCTGTACCTGTAGCACAAATCAATCCTACACTGATAAATCTGCAGACATGATGAATTTCTTTAAAAACAATATAAACAAACAAGCAAATAAAACACAGGAGGTACTACAGCCTCTCTCTTCTGTCACAGGAATACATTTTTTACCTGTGACAGTGTGTGCACTGGAAGCTGATTCCTCTCTGCTCTTTGTGCCCTGATGTGTGACAGTAATGCAATCTGATAGGCTGTTCTCTACCAGAGATGTCACTGAAATAGCAAATTCCTTATCAAGGACAAAACATTACAGCAATAAAAAAATAAATCTGCAGATGAATATCTATGATTCAGTCTTTCAGGGAAAGTTGTCAAATTAGAGTGTATTTCCCACAGCACTAGAAATGCCAGAATATGTGATGGCAGCAGGAAGACCTTGAAGTTACCTCCTCACGCACATATACACACACTCAAGCACACATTGCAAAATCCAAAACCCCATGACAATTCTAAATGCCTTTCCTATGGTATCTTAAAAGCTACAACAAAGGCCATTTGAGGTAAAAAAAAAAAAAAAAAATCAGACCATGCTTTTATGTAGCACAACAAAAAATTCATGAAAAGATGCAAGAGCATGTGTGCAAAAACAATCTGTGTGTTTAATATAGCTCTCAAATCTACCCACTGCTGCAGCCTGAGAAGCTGATTGGCTGGTGTGTCCAACAAGCTGGGAATCAAACGCACACACAGGGACCGTGGACCTGCTTCAGAGGAACCTTTAAAGTATAACAGTGAATTCACGCAGACGTTCTGTCAAGAGCAACGACTGTGGAGACACAAGAAATACAGGATTTTTTTTATAATGCTTTAACACAAAACAAAATCATGGATATCTTCATTCCAATCCACTAACCTGAGAGAAGAGTATTCAACTGTTAAACGTTAGTAGACCTTAATTCAAGGGAGACATTTTGACCTTATAAAAGCAGGAAACGCACAGGTGTAACTAATAAAATTAACAATGGCTCCATTACGTTTAATAAGCTGTCCCAGTGAGACAGCATGTATATGCCAATAGCAGGACCCTGGGCTGACACAGCTAAATAGAAGGGAGCCATTATTAATATTATTAGTTACACCAAGTAAAAATGTCTGCTGTGAGACAGGTCTATAGGTCTACAAATGTAACAAGTCCCTAGTGGCACTTCCCCAATTTTACATGTCAAAGTCTATTTACTAGTCACGGTGAGTGTGAAAACAGTTGCATAATGTCTTTTGTGCCACTGGAGGAGCTTTGCCAAGTCTGAGACAATACTGCTAGTAACGTCACCAGGGTTATCTTAGCTTGGGTTTGGAGATACTCTTAACAGAGCACCTGCATCATAAACTGGGGGTGTGGAGTTTGAAAGATGTGGGCATTTACCAGGCTGGGAGGGTCTAACGAAGAGACGTTGCGTTTTTGGGATCAATACAGCATCCTGAAGTGTACACAATGCACCTATGATGTCCTGTGGTAGGATTTACCCTGATACCTTCGTGATGTCTCACCTCTCTCGGGTAAAGCCGTGTTCAGACAGACTTGAGCCCTGCATGCAGAAAACACAGCCCACCCTCAGTCATTTGAAGGGGACCAGTCCGACCACTCGATGATGCAGCAAGGGCAAAAAAAGTTTAACCTGATTCGACTTTTGCCGCACCCCGATGCGACGTCATCCTGCAAAACGCTGTGTTGGCCAATCAAATGCGTGAAAGCACACGCGCGGGGGCTGTTTTCGGTCCAAACACCCAGTAAGGATGTACAATATACACCTGCTGAATCTTGCAACGTGTGTTTGCGATTGATGTTCGTCAACTCCTCAAGATACGCCACTGACCTATTTCCCAGCATCAACATGCGTCCAAAAAAAAAAAAAAAAAAAAAAGCAGCCACTTTATCACATTCGCTCCCCGGATCGACACATCCAATCTACTGTACCTCTTCTGTCTGTATGATGCGTCAGGTGTGCGCTATGGCCATCAAATAACACAACGCTATATAATGCAGCTAGTGTCTGAAATTCTTTTAACTGTACCCGTGATGTTAGAATTCACCCCTCTCACCATTCTGCCTAATAAAGTAGAAATGCAATAAACAAATCACATTTAAAACCTCAACGGACAAAGACGCCTCCTCTAATGTGGTAAAAATTATTAACAATACAGCACATCACCATCAGAGAGCTGCACGGCTACCACACCGCATCTGCTCTGTCAGTAATGTCACTCCTGCAGCTAAGGGTCATACACCACTGCAGGAATCTATTATGGAGTTATTGGCCAATGATTAGGACTCTGTGTGCCAGCCGATCATTTAAAAAAACAATATATACTTTGTGTGAAAATTGTGACAGATATGTTGTCTAGTGTCTGGCCGTTCACTGGTGCAGAGGAGTTTAAATTATCACTGCCAGGGTGCCCACATTAGCAGACCTGATGTCATTATCAGCACTTTATGTCCAGAAACTGTCAATTGGAGAAGAAAATGGGAACGGCTGCTTCTGAGAAAAATGTGACGCAGTAGTTTTCAATTAAGCTGATTTATTACAGAAAAGCAACCATGGTCCCTTCCAGGAGATGGTTCTCTCAGCTTATTCTCTCCATTTTTCTTCCACTGGTACACAGCTTCTGGAGGCTAGAATACAAAAATACTGATGACAGACCCTGAAAATTTTTTTTTAAAAACATAAAAGGCTGCTTTTCATTGTTAGACCAGTTTTTTTTAGCTAGATTCTTTTTCCTCTAAGGCTATTGCATATCATTTGTCTTCATACAGAGGGGTCTGCCTTTAAAGATACCCTGTTATTTTTTTATAAGAAAAATCTCCCTGTGCAAGCAATACTATGACAGTCATCAGCATCTGTCCTCCAACAACAATAGGCATAGTCTCCCATGAAAATGATCCTCTATTCTCTCCTCAAAGTCCTCGCACGTCTCTCTGTATTGTCCGTGTGTTTGTCTAATGCCTGAATCTGCCAGAGGAAATATGAGTTTAAAGGTAAAAGACGGTGGCACGTTATAGGAAAAAAAAAAAAAAGAGCATAACAGAAACTGTAGCAGCATGAGTTGGAAGATTTTTAAGCCATGTACGTCCGACTACATGTTAGCAGTCTCAGGACAGCTTGTAAGTGATAAGTCAGATGCACCCGGGGGCCAAAGCAGGTCAGGTCAGTAAAAATTTAAAGTGGATGGAAAGATGTTGAGAGAGTGTCCTAGAAAAATGTGGGGAGATTCTACATGCTTTTTACCAGACACGACTTGCAAAAACAGAAACGCATTTTATTTTTTACTATGAATGGAGTTGCCTGCCAGTGTGTGAGTGACTCTCCTGATCATGTCATCCACCTTACTGGCTAAACATCTTAAACCACCTCGCAGTGGAGCTGCTTTCTTCTTCCAGAGGCCGCACTGAATAAATTAAAACAACATCCGCAGACAGACTGCCAAGATTATCCTGGGTCAGCTTTACAGAGCTGAGAGAGCCAAATTAACTGAGATTTATTGTTAATAACTCTGCTGCGATGTGTCGTCAATGTTTCATTGCTTTCTGTGAAAGGGAAGGTCAAGGTTGTTTAATTAGACACTAAAAATCTTCTTTCCCTGTTGCACCTCTTCATCCTCAGATCTCACCCGAGACTGCAGCTACAAAAGTCCTCTATGACAATATTGTCCAACAATAAAAATAACTACGTCTATATACCTCATTTTATATCACTGAAACAAGTTTCCATGTCATCACATTTGAGCAGTATTTGCCAAACAGGCTGCAGGGATGAGCAGAGTTACTGCCGCACTGAAGGAAGTGTCCTTGAACAAGAAACTGAATCTGTGCCAGCTCCACAGGTGCTGCTCTCAGCCTGCACTCCACTCAAAAGGCAATCGTCCCAAGAACCACTACATCCCCTTCAAACAGGAGAATCTATACTTTATGAAGACACAAACTGTGTCCCAACTCCACACTAGAAAATGGAGACAAACTCACGGCTGCCAAAAGATGAAACAAACAGAAAAATAAATAAATAAATGTGTTAAGTCTTTGGAAAAACATTTAGCTTTCTTCTAAATTCCCAAGTTTCAGTTTGATTGACGTCCAACAGCAAATGTACTGTATCATCTCCTGTTAGGATAAAGGTAAAGTATGTTGTTTTATTGAATACTAACCGCAAACTAACAGTATACAATAATTACATACTTAATACAGTTCTTATGTACTATGGAACTGGGACAAAGCTAAAGAAACACAATGGTTCTTGGTACAGCGATTTTTGCTCATAAAAAGAATATTGTCTATTTAGCTGTTATTTGTAATTGTGCTTGTATTGTGTGTAGATTTGTTTTTTTGGCATGTTAATGTATAACTTATCAAAGAACTCTGATCTTGTAGCTGGACACATTTTTGTGTTTTTAACTTTCCATTCTTTGGAAATTAGGCCGAAACTGCAAAAGTCATGTTGTGATTACAGCAGCCAAATGGAAGAATTTGAACTGAAGCAACTGATTGGTTGACTGAAATTCAATGACTGATAAATTACTTGATGATTAATTCGTCATCAACAAAGAAAAAAAAAAATTAAAAAGCTATTTATAATGTTACTTTAATCTATGGTAAATTATGGCATCTGTAATTATTTTTGGACATTTTATTAAATGATTAATCAATTGTAAAATAAAATAGGTAAATAGATTGATAATTGATAATGAAAATAATCTAAAGGAAGAATGGATCCAGGGATAAGGATGAACTGTCAGCAGGTTAAAGCACCTTCATGTATCAGAGATGGTTCGAGCAGAGTGGAAGACATTAAACTTTTTAATATGAAGTCATGTGTCTGTTAAAGCGCCATCACTTTCTTACACATTCTAGCAAACCGATGGGAGTCTCTGGTGTCGGAAAGCTGCATTTGGGTATCTGCAGTCTCAGCGTGTGAAACCAAATTTCTCCAAAATGTTGTTTTGACTCATAAAAAGAAGTCAAAGGAAGCAACGTCAAGGATGAAACAGCACCGGAGTCTCTAAATGTCAGAGAGCAACACAGCTCCTGGGAGAAAAAGACATCCCTGAATCAATATTATAGTCGGCTCACCTTCACCTGGTGGCTCCGTGGCAACCGCATCAATCAGTCCTCTGATGTCGGCACCCTGTGCTCTGCGGCTTCCTCTCTCTGCCCTTCATCTCTTCTTCCCTTTCTCTGTCGCTCTTCCATCTCCTTCCAGATGTCAACAAGTTTGATCAGGCTAACATGGGAAAACTGCTGTTTGGCTGCCGCTCCTCGGCTCCCTGACAGATCCTCTACCCCGTCTCTTCTCCCTCTTTTGCTCCCCAGTCACTTGTGATTGCAACACGCTTGATCTGCTATCCCCCAACCACCCCCACCCGCCCACCCCGCCCCCCTCTCAAACCCTCCTGGGGTGCTGGGGAGGGCTCTGACATGTCATTGAGGTGACATGACTCACACAGTCAGGCAGCACAGAGAGTTTGAGATGTTCAAGGGCAACTCTATAGTCTGTGTTTCAAAATGCTCCGTTCAGATTTAATCCTCTCAGCGATTTCCGAGAGAGACAGCATGCAGAATGTGACAGGCCTCATATCGAACTACGTTGAATTTTAAGATAGGATTGGGAAAAATACCAGCTATCTCCCAAAAATGTTCAAGAGACTCGAGTCTTTTCTTACTCTGACACAGATTTGTGCAGTGAGAGTGTATTGGATGGTATCATGTAAATCAATACTGACTAAAGATAGAGAAGACCTCCATTTTGCACTCTGCCAGCCTACAGTCAGTTAAGTCTGCAGTAGCACCAGTTTGTGCCTCTCGTGTATCATATACAGAGATAAATGTCTGTTTTTCTGAAAGATAAATACCTGGTGATCTTTGAAAAACCCAGAAGGTTGTTTAACAATACGCTGTGATGAATGTATTTCCAGAATCCTTAAAAGACTCTTCCTACCACCATCTGGACAAAAAAAATAATAATTCCATCTGTTGCACGATAAGTGATTTTTAAACCATTTCCCAGGTTGTAACTCTATTTACTAATAAAAACAAAGATGGTAGCCGATAAATACATTTCTCCTTTCTTGTCTTGTACAAAATGTATATACATTATTGTGTATGAAAATATAGAACAATGGAAAGTGGTGAATATAGACAAATGCATAAAACTTAAGAAAACTTCAATTTAGCTTCAAGTCGTATAATGCGCGCAGCTTGGAAAACAGGGTAAAAATCTTTTTCATCATGCGGATGCAGATGAAAAAAGTGTCTGAGCTTTTAAAAAGCAATGAGTGTAATTAAAAACGACCTTACGGGTTTTTCAAAACATAGTCAGGGATATGGGTGGGCGATATATCGTATTAACTCGATAAATTCAAGTTTGTTTGATTGTAACAAAAAGGTTCCCGGCCAGAATCAAACCAGAAATGTTAGCGTCTTAACCACTTATCCACCAAGAACTTTTGCATAATGCGCAAAATGCCTACACTGTGAAAACTGAGTTATTACAATGAACCCAAAAACGGCTATTTTCAACTAAAAAGTAACAGCTGGCTACATAAACTGTCAAGTCACAACAACCTCGTAAACTGAGACGTGAATAGTTACATAATCCAGGGTTTCCCCCTAAGAAATTGCTCCGCCGAGATGGTAAGTAGGGTTGGGCGATGTCTAGCAAAGGGGCATGTGATGTCCACAGTGAAACATCGGGACGGACGATGACATTATTGTCGGGGGGTGACTGCACTGAGAGCAGACAGGTGTTGGCGATCAGAGCGGAGGGAAAGGTTAGCAGTGAAGTTGCCTAGTGGCAGTAAATGTACAGTGCAGGTTACAGTTTGCCCATGAATAAAACACAGCAGCTCCTCAATGCCCAAGACGTTCCCGTGTCTTGCCTCCCAGCTGCTGGGTAAAAGTGAAGGTGGTTAGCATCAACTTCAGCCCTGGAGGAAAACCAAGTCTTCCCTGTGCTTCCCGGCCACGGTCTGCAAGCTGCAGCAGGAACGGTCAACACTACGCTTAAGTTACCTCCTTAAGCAGATCATATGATTATAAAAAATATTTTAAAATACTAGTCAAAGTGATAAACGGCGGCTTTTAAATCACAATGTTACGATAGCAGAGGGCTCAGTGGTCGATGACTGTCAGCCCCATCAACCCCAGTGGTAAGCTACCAAAAGTTAGTAGATGACGGCTTCCACAAACTCACACTCATTAAATATGACATTTGCTGTGTGAAATTATGCCAGTGTTCTTTTATCTAAAAAGGTTAATGTTTTATTTTATGTTACGCCATTGTTTAAAAAGGCAAAGCGGCCCCGCCTCCGCTATAAAACCCTGTGGGGACCCCTGCTATATACGCACCTGCCAGAGTCTACAGGACTGTTGTGACGATGGTTAGCTGACCATCTTGAATCTACTGATCACATCTACAAGGGGAATAGATTTTATTTTTTTTGCCTAGTCAGGGATTTACCTTTCATTAAAACGGATGCTTAGCTCTGTGACTCAAACGTAATGATGCAGATTTTTTTTTTTTTTTTTTTTTTTTTAAAAGGAGGACAAACCTACCTAAATGTTTCATCCACTTTAATATTTAAAAAACAAGATTGATGCCTATTTTGAGTTCAATATGTTTAAGATGCAAATTAGTTTTTGTTGTTACAGCTGGCTGTGTGTCTTCAAAACACTCACCATGTGGAGCTCACTGCTTCTATATTTTAAAACCACTCCATTAACATCCAGCAAATCGCCTAACAAACTAGCAGCATTGTCTTTATCACTCTTTCCATCTCTCTGACCAACAGCAGCCTCTGTGCATCCATCAATAGCCAGCTTTCATGCCGCCCCAGATGCCAACCACAGAGAGCCAGAACGTCAACAGTCTCCCAGCCGCACAGGCAGTAAACAAGTGCTGCTGCCAGACGCAACCGACACCACCAGACACTCACACCCCCAATCCTCTCAGGCACTCCGTCCTGTCAATATCTGCACTAAAATGCATTTAAAAAGACACTTCTAATGTATTTCAAATGGGCTGTAGCACTTTAAACTGATTATTATAACAGGATACAGTTACTCAATCAGAGGCTTCATCTCAAACCAAATTAACAACTTAAAGACGCTTCAACTCAGTGTCCCAGATTTTAAAATTATATTCATACACTGCAGAAATGCTAGGGGAAAAAAAAAAATCTCCTATAAGAGTCCTGAGTGCCAAAAATGTACATCAACTCTGTAAAGTGATACCATATGCATCTTTCAAAAACATGCAGGCAAAGACAGATGTGCGGTAAAGACAGACAGCATCACACTGAAGAAGAGAGGCAAAGCAGAGGTAAACAGCGGTACTTTCCCAGCACCAGAGAAGGGCACTCAAGTTAGAAATACCTGCAACTACAGAATGGACGGAGAGAGAGGGGACATGCCTGGGAAGGAGGAATTGCCCATTCTCCACCTCGATGCACCTGTTTACTGTCCTCTACTGCGCCGTCACTTTCTCTCTTATCTTCTTTATGCCTTTAACCTCTTGTTTGTTCTCCATTCAGTCTCTTCTTCTACTGCTGTTTCTTCTTGCTTCCTGTCTTCCCTCGCCCCAGTTTTATCCCTTTACTCTCGGCGCGTCCATGTCCCAGCTTCTGGCGGAGCTGTGTCAGCATGTGGGTGAAGCGTTTTGCAGGACAGGGATGCTCTGTCTGTGACGGGTAGAGCACGCTGGAGTGCTGAGGCGCTCCTAACCATGTCTTAGCATGGCCACTGAATAAACTCATGTTTTATGGATGCAGAGCCCTCCCCGATCAGTCTCTCTTAAAGGGCCTGCACCCCATTGCAAATGCCTTTGATCTTAGCGCCGTCATTATACGCATTGGATTTTAATCATGTGCTCACATGCGTCTGTGGGAATACACTGTAGTTATCAGTAATTCAATATCACTATGTGGGCTTGACACTTCTCCCTGTGCAGCTGGAGGAGAGGAAGCAATTCATCAAGGGATGAAAAGGAATACAGAAAAGAAAAAAAACTGAATGCAGATGTTTCTCTGATACTTTCAGCAGACAAACTAATGGTGGCAATGAATTATGAATACCAGCAAGCAAAGTATGGCATAGCAAACACTGATAGCATATCATGAGCAGTGCTGTGTATGCATGTGTGATGAAACACTGCAGACACAGCTGATCTGTGTGTGTGTGTGTGTGTGTCTCCGCGGCAAAGGATATTGTCAAAGTAAATCCTGCACTCGCACCAGCTGTAATTCAATCCTCAGTCTAAGGCCATGAATTAATGAGACAGTGTGTGTGTGTGTGTGTGTTCAGGGTCAGAGGGGCTGTATGTCATGCACACCTGATAATACGATCTCCGGGGAGGGGAGTAAGGAAATGTTTGGGCACCACAAAACTGGATCGAAGAGAGGAAGCAAGAAGGAAAAAAGGTCAAAAAAGGAGTTTCTCAAAGAGACCTTAGATCTTAAACTTTCCTGGTAAAATAAATGAAAAATAAAAATAAACAGACATGAGTACAGCGGGTACAGGGCAGAACACTGTACACTAGTCAATACAGAGCCTTGTTTGTTGCTTGGTGGCCTGAATTGACTGGCTGGTAAATAAAACATAGCGATAAATTAAAGATAGCGCTTGCTGGACCTTGAGAGCGCAGATGCTCCCGTGCTTGCCATAATGCTCTACGGCGTTCTTCTCTTTGCCCTTGAGGGACTCACTTTGCTGCGCACACACAATGCCACAGGTGGGCAATAGAAAAACATATCAGTATGATGTATGCTCAGCCTTGGTTTCACTCTCCTGGAATCTCATTGAGCATCGTTTTTTGCGGCGATATCCTCGGCACTTTCCTATAGGCGGCGGGGTAATTAACACACTAAGTCACAGCTCAGCAAGAGACAAATCACACCCTGAAAAGAGAGAAAAGAGGAGATGTAATTACCGAGAGGTGTGGGATAGGTGAAGCGAATAAGCAGGGAAAAAGATTAATGTATGGGTGGGAAAGTTTACTACTACTTTTCTGAATTAACGTCCGCTTTTTACGTTTTAGCCTCACAAAAAACACTGGATCTAAATATTCATATTCCTTTCAGATGTGGAGAGCAGGGAAGGGAGGAAGGCATAGCGAAGAGGATGACTGTTAAGAAACCCCTGTGGAAGTAAGAGGAGGAGGAGGAGGAGGAGGAGGATACTAGCAGACTGAGAGGTGACAGGTGGACAGGCTGACAGGCTGAGTGACTGACAGACAAAGCAGAGAAACAGACAGCAGAAAGACAGAAGGAATAAATACAGTGCAAGTACAGAAAAGGGGTGAAAAAGGCAGTGAGACAGACAGAGATGACAGTGTAATTACAGATTCATGGATTCCTGGTTGACTGGTGACAGCAAGAGCAGCTGCTTTCTCGCTACGTCTGGCCAGGGGAGCTGAATAATAAAATCCGGGACGCAGCATCGCACAGAGAAGCGGCCATTACCCACAGACACAGAGAAAAGGCAGGGGTAGGGAACTTCAAAGAGACCGATGTGGTGTCCCTGAAAATTGCCAGATGTCAGGAAGAGGGACACCAGTTCAAGTTAGGTGACAGCAGAGACGTGCACGGACTCTCTGAGGGGTCAGGGCCGGAAATAAAAAAGGGGGGGGGGGGGGGGGGCACCAGTTAACTTTCCCCAAATGAGGTCACACCAGGACAGCACTGTTCAGGTTCCCCTTTGGTGTCAAATTAGGGCAAAATGAATCATGGTGGAGTCCCATTACAGGCTGATTAAATAAAGGGCCTTCCTGTTCCCTCACCTATGGTAATAAACGCTTTGGATAGTAAACCAAAGAATGAGATCAATGGTATGAAGTAACATTTAGTCAAGAACTGTATTTAAGTACAATTTTGAGGTACTTTACTCGAGTACTGTCATGTACTGCTACTTTATACTTCTGCTCCGCTACATTTCAGAGGTAAATACTTTTTGCTCGACTTCATTTATTTGATAACTTTAGTTACTTTGCAGATTCAGATTATAAAATATAAAATTAACAAATAAATGATGCTGTAATATTATAGGTTAAGATAGGACTTTATTGATCACCGGTGGGGTAAATTCACATGCTACACAACAGTATATAAAGTAATTCAAATTAGCTCCACATTTACCTGCTGCAACATTAAAGTGATGAATACAACACATATAATACAACATGCTTTATTCTGTAATGGGCCATTCTGCATGACTACTTTTAGTACTTTAAATATATTTTGATGCCAATACTGTACTTTTACTTAGGAGTTGTAACAAGGTATTTCTACACTGTGGTATTGCTACTTTTACTTATGTGAGTAATTCTTCCACTGCTGGAGATCATGGACTCAAGCAGCTAAGGGGATGTGGGGATGAGGATAAGGACGTCTCCTGGCTGCCACTCTTTGGGAGTTCAGGGCACAGGACAGAGTCCCTGGTAAACCCACAAAAAGTGCTTGTAATGAGTAAAAAAAAAATTAATGCTGCCCCCTAATGCTGATGATTCTTGCTGCGGCATTGTGCACAGAGTAACACAGGATAACAGTATGGCAGGCTATAACTTTTACAAACCGAGTAAAGGGTAAACGGGGGGGGCAGCGATACTCCTTTCTGTTAGCTGACTGCCAGAGAGGTCAACAAAACTACTTCTGAACCAGATGCTGGTACAACCTCCTCTTCTGCCGTCCAGCGTGATTGACTCTTCGGCCGTCAGCAGCCCGGCACGAGAGATGCTCGGTGGTGCACTACGATTCTTCCTTTTTATATCTCTGAAAGTGGAAATCTGATGTTTTCACGTCGCATATGATGAACAAAGGCATTAAAGCATGCGTCATGTAGGCTGTTATAGGGGTTGAGAGTGGGGCGGCTGCACTGCAGGTGAGCTGAACTGGACTGTAATGGGCGGAGGAGTGAATAGTACATTTTTAGGTAAGGTGCACTGAAGAAAAAACATCAGTTATAATACAGCAAACCACAGCACAAATAATGAAAAGGCCCTTATTCAGCTTCTTACTATGAGCTGGGATCCTACATGAAAACACTATTTTGAACAGTTTTAGTTATTTCACTTGAGAGATCTCTGTATTTCTGTTTCTCCTCTCATTTCTCTCAACTCATTTGAATCAGACGACAGTTGGTGGGTTGCTGGTTACTGTCAATCAAATCTGATCAAACCACACAGTCCACAAACCACATTAGCTGAGTTAACTCTTAATACCTAAATATGCTCTTTTAACTTTGACTATTACTTATTTAGTCATTAATATTATGCCATAGAGATGTTACAGAGAAACACTTTACAGGGGCTTTAATAAAGGAATTTGCACAATATTTATTATTTCAAATAGTTCTTTAATCGGTTTCCTACTTAGACTGTTTCTTGTACTGCTATAACATGCAAATTTCCCCTCTGGGCATCAATAAAGTAGGCCGCCTAAACTTCAATGAGTCGAATCATCAGTGGAGAAGCCCCCAAGTGGAACCTCATTTTGTCAGTCAAATCAATGCACGGTCTCATTTTTACATTTTTTTTGCTGTATCATTGTGCACAAAGCACGCAGGATAACAGCAAGGCAGCCTGTACATTTTTTTACAAACTAAGTCTCGTATCAAAATCGGCTCGTGTGCGTTCCCTCCTCCGTTGCTCTCAGCTCAGGAGCTGAATGCAGCAAAGACGGCTAAACTACCAGCAACAACCGTCCAGTGCGGGACGTCAAGAGCCCCACAGGGAGACGCACACTTCTTATTTCTTTGTGGAAATGTTTTCACATCACAGATGATGACTAAAGACACCAAAATGCGAGTCTTAAAAAGGTAAAACCTGAGACTTGACATGCGGTGTGCTGTTATAGGAGTTTAATGTGGCGCTGCTCTGCAGGTGTGCTGGACTGGATAATATACTTCTCATAATCGTAGGTTAGGTAACAACATCAGTAAAAATGTTGCTTATTTATCAAAACATTTAAAAATCAATGCTGTGAATAAATTTGAATCAAGCCATCCCAACAATGGACTCTTTGAACCGCCGCGGTCAGGGAAGCGCTACCGCAGTCACAGGACCAAAAACAGAGGTTCAAGGAGGGGCTACTTCCCTCAAGCCATCCGAATCCTGACCGAGGACACTGCCACGGCTCCCGATAGGCTACACCTCCGACGTTTCCTCTTCACAAATACCTCCACCCTTCCCTTGCATCCCTTTAATATATTTGTACTTTCACACAATTCTATCCATCTCTTGCTGTTGTGTATATTGTATTTGATATTTTGTTAGTTATGTTAAGCACAGCGCCGGAGGGGGCAACAAAGCATTTCACTGCACAGTGTAGAGATATGTTGAGTATGTGACAAATAAAACTACAATCAATTTCAGAAAGCTATGAATGAGAGTGTGGAAACAAATTAAATATGATAAACTGAAAACATGGAGGATCTTTTCGCTCGGCAATCAGCACGCATCACGGCACTGTTTTGCATTTTTTTTCCTCTTATTTATTTACCCGTAGCCGTCGTGTGGCCTTAACCTGTGCCTATCTGAGCTAATGGGTACAACTTGGGTCATTGGTTTTACATTAATTGATCGGGTCAAGGTTGTGTCCGAAATTGATTCAAACATAATTGTAGGTGACAGGTTGGCTACAGTTTTCTAAATGGACATAAAGCATCTCTGAATAGCCAGACAAACAGTTGGATAGATCCTGTAGATAGAGCGCAGCAGAGGGGGAGAGCACATCAAAGAAAATCTAATTAAAAGTATGCTTCATAGTAATTGCATTCACACCTTGATAGGTTTAATTACTTGAACAACAGCATCAAAAGCCTTGATCTCCTGCTACAAAACAATATAAAGCCAGACTGAAAGCATTAAAACTTGCCATCTTATCAGTCTGTTAACATATTGGCCAAGTCTGTCATTAAATACTTTTTTTTCCCATACAGGATGAAAGACTTTACTGCGGCTCAAACTGTCTTTTAATTAGCTGGAGTTTGCCTGGATTCTGCTGTTAAGTGGCTCAAAACACCTTTTGTTTGTCATTGGTTTTAATTGAGTGGTTCTATATTTAGATTTCACAAACAATCAGGCAGACAGACACTCTGATCCTTGCCTGAATGTGAATTATCATCCCAAAAGTGGGTCAGGTAAACACTCCACTATGTTGTTTTAATCAAGTTCTAGACCGAGTGGACAGATTTAACACTGCTGCTGGACTTCAGAAAGACATTCAGAGGATAAACGAGCACTCTGCAGTCACCAGAGCTGTACACTTGAGATTTGGATTGCAAAAATTAGGACTCGACATATTCTAGACTTGAATGCCCGAAAACTCCTCTTGACTTAAGACTTGAGGGCAAAAAAAAGCTGAGGAGAGCTGACTTGGTGACCCATAAATATTGAAAAAAATGCTCCACTTTTGCCTTTTGGAGCTCTGCCGAATAAATCAATAACATAACCAGGAGGCACACAACATCTCCATAACCTAACGTACACCTGCAGCTGCTGGCACCAGAATAAAATGGAGAATACTGAAAAGTCGGATGAGAGAAATTAGCCTTTCATTATAAAATTAATTAGTCTATATACGAGTAGCTCAATAGTTTCTCCTCCTCTCCGGCATATATCGCCTATTTTCCTCCCTGCAGCCGTGAAAATGATTCTGACGCACAAATTATTTATGTGCTAGTTACTGCTTTCAGTTATTAAAAAGAGCTCCTTTTCCTATTTGTTAAATATCTAAGATTATTATTAAAATGTTTTCATTTGTTTGCTGTATTAATAATTAGAAAATAATCTATTTTTCCATGCCACCCCAACAAATCATAATTTGTGCACTCAAATTTGCCTTTTAGGGCTTTGGATTTTTGTTCAACACGACACAAGCGCTGAGTGGCCCACGATCAGCACTGATGCTGGTTTTAATGAGACCAAACAGAGATGTGTGAAGATCAAAACCAGGAGCAGCGATGTACAGAAACACCACAATATTCAGAGCGTTTACATTGAACCATTTGACATACAGATGCTGTGATTCATTACCTGCAACTGGACGTTAAACGCCCTGTTTCCAGTAAAAAAAAAGGTATTTGGTGTGATTTCGGCCATTGTGCTACTGTAATTTTTATACTAGCATTGATTGCAAAAGACTTGAAACTTGACTCGGACCGAAAGGCCGGAGACTTGACTCGGACCTGGTCCAAAAGACCCTAGATTTGACTCTGACCTGGTCCAAAAGACCTGAGATTTGACTCTGACCTGGTCCAAAAGACCTGAGATTTGTCTCGGACCTGGTCCAAAAGACCTGAGATTTGTCTCGGACCTGGTCCAAAAGACCTGAGACTTGACTACAATCAATCAGGAACAACAATGAGTGGTTTAGCTGAAAGTTACTGAATAAATATTCAATTTCTTTGTATTTTTGTTCTCTACAAAGTTTTTAACACTAGTAACACTTTCAGCCAAAGATATACCAAATAAAAATATTCAAAGTGCTTTAGCACAGGTGCAGATGTCTCATGTGACCTGTTATTTTTTATATTAATCAATTTTAATTTTACTCTACTATTGTTGTCACACACGCAAAAACAAAAGAAAAAAGCCAATGGTTTATGGATGGTGTTTTTAGATTTTGAACAGTTTTGGATCCATACTAGTTATTTGTTTTTCTTCTCCACTGATTTAACACTCCCTTTCTGCAAATTACGCTTGTTTCTGTAAATGTTATACAGAGTCATTGGTGGGGAAAGCAATATTCTGACTTTCATACTTTCCCATGACTCAAAGCAGTAATGTCAATATCTACAATTTTTGCTGTGCTAGTGAAACTGAAATATTGCACATATCATCATTCAACCGCTTCTCTACTAAAATCCACCAGCATCTTAATTTTCTAGCATTTTTTGCCTGGAATAAAATCTCGAGGACGAAAAATGTCTGATAGTTCTGTGCAGATATACTGTTTATATCAGTTTTTTGATATTAAGATGGCGAGTCAGTGGTGCTCAAAAGTGTGTTTCTTGTGAGTTTATCACACTTTATGGTTTGTTTTTTATCCCTGTAGAGAGTTTTATTTTTGCTTTTGATATTTGTATGGCAAATGTTTGATAGGATTGTTATGTTTTTCTCAAGGTTTATGATGAAATGCTTCCAAGATAAAAAAAAAAAAACAAAAAAACAAAAACAAACTGACAATATGGGCCATACACATGATTTACAAAAAGCAAATTGCTGCTGATGAGCGATTGCTCTGTGTACGGTCTGTCCTGCTTCCCTCCCCATAATGGCAGAACTCCCATTAGAGTTTGGCAGCAAAAGACCAACAGTAATCACCTGCCATTGTCAACGTTACATTTTTGGTCCAAAGAAAACTTCATAAGCGGCCTGATATCAACAGATTTGGACAGATAACGGTGACCACAAACAACAAATGACAAAGCTGCACTTTGCTTTCAGACGTTTATACATGCAAATACTGTACACCTCATGTATATAATCTATTACATTACCCATTCAGTATTTAATATTTACTCCTTTGCACTATTTGTATTTGTTTACAATTTATAGAAACAGTTTGACTTGTATATAGACTTGTTTGTGAAACTGAAGTTTGGAGCCACAGAGTAAAATATTGGCATTCACTTGTATTTTCTGAAAATGTTACCTCCCTGCATTGTGGTTTAAAGTTTGTTTCAAAGCTTTCTCCATACAGTCAGGTATGTCAGTCTGGTGGAGAACACTAAATACATTTTTATTTATATTTTTATGGCTAAAGAGAGTCTATTACTCTACTAAGATATTTAGTCTAAAAAACTTTTCACGTCATTAAACCCCCCATAAATATTTTAGGTCCAGGTGAGATCACACCTTTTGCATCCTCCAGCCTTCCACCATTACAAAGGTTAATAATGACTTATAATACACATATACACACACCTATTTATTCACCTACTTGTGTATAATGTTTTGTCGTCCTTTTTTTTAGCTGTATGTCTTTCTATCTTCCTGTAAATTGTTCTTGGACCTGCGTGTAACATCGAGAGCAACTTAAAACCGGAGTCACACTCCTTGTATGTGTTCACATACTTGGCCAATAAAGCTGATTCTGATTCTACTACCGTCTTTTCACTGTGAAAGGAAACCACAGCAGCAAGGTGCGAATACTCCAATTGATTCACACCTGTAGAAGTCTATTCATCAAATAGACTAATTTTAAAAAGGAGAGTTGAAGTAGGATTACCCTCAGTGGCTTTTCTGAGTGCAGCTGTTGTGAAAATGGAGCAAAGGCTGCAGAGGCTGAACAAATCACAAACTCCTTTCTCTAAACCGAACAAACACGGTAGCTGGGAAAGACACGTGGCATTACTTGTTTAATACTGGAGCTGCAACTAACAATTATTTTCATTTATCAATTAATCTGCTGATTATTTTCTAGATTTATTGTTTTATCTATAACTGTCCATCAAAGTTTCCCAGAACCCGAGGTGACATCTTAAAAAAAAATGTTTTTAATCCAACCAAAAGTCCACAACCCAAAGGATATTAGTTTATATTTAGTTCATAACTGTAAGAGACTGAAGAAACATTGAAGAAGCTGGAGCCAGACAGACAATTTGGGCTTTTTTTCCCTTAGAAATTACTCATAATTAGGCTAATAGACTATCAAAATAGTTGCAGACTAGCCATTGCAGCTCTATTTTGTCCAACAAAAGAAACAATACACATTTTATTATATATGAACACATGGAATAATAATATTAATGCAATATTAATAACCCACAGCTCTGTAAATACAACCGGGCACACAACAAGATACCTACCAATTAAAACTTAAAGACGACAATTTTACCACTTTTACCTTGTTTTAACATTTTGGTTTTATATACCAGTTATTTATTTTTTTACTTTCTCTGTTCATCTGTACTTATTTCTGCCCTCATGCTGCTGCAACAACTAGCCTATTTGAACATGTCACTTTGGGCTTTGGGACACTTTATTTTTCCACTTTTTCTGACATTTTGTATACAACTAATCAATTAACACAAAATTAAAATAATAGTTACCTTAGTTACAGCCCTGCTACCAATTATAAAAATACACCCATCACGAAACTCACAAATTCAAAACAATTAACTGACCAACAAACCACAGACACCACAGCCAGAAGTCCCTTACATCAGCTTAATTAAAACACCAAACTGTTAGCTAGAAACACAAACAACAAACACGTGGATGTAATATAACAACATGTCTTAAAACGTCCATTAACAAACACTAGAGCACTAAACTTACCGTTAGCAGTTAGCTCCTGCTTGCTAGCTGGGTTAGCTTGCTAGCTGGGTTAGCTTGGTTAGCTTGCTCATCCTCGCGCTCCCGTCCTGACGATGACGACCGCCGCAGAAACAACTAAACAATCACATTTCCCGAGTTTGGAAACATTTGGTTCCAATTTTCTTCTTTCTGTCATCTTTCGACCGCCATTTTAAAGTTTAAAAACTGCGGCATTTTAGGCGAAACGGTCGTTCCCGCCCGCCCCCAAAAAACACCTTAAACTCTGCGCACCTGCCGCGTGGTCGTGATCGCTGTGGGAGCGCTCGATTTGCGTGACTTTATGTGCGAGCCGGGCGGTGATTCAAACAAGCGATAACTCGAGGTTTTTGTTCCAATTAAGAGGTTACAAGTCGGCTGTGGGATTGTTATAAAACCTACTGGCATAATGTAGAAACAGGATTTAACAATATAATATTGTACAAATATAATAAAATGCAAAAAAAAATAAATAAATCTTAAAAATAATTATTTTGGGTTTTTTTTTTGAAGCCACATGTATGTATTTCTAAAATAAAACTATTCAGGTAAATATCTTTTTTATATCCTTTTATTTTATTTTATTTTTACACATGTAAGATGTCCACATTCTTAAGAAAAACTCTTACGAATGGCTTTTTTTTTTAAGACATTTCATCATATAAATGAAGAATTTGTCAAAAATAATGTACAATTTTCCAATAAACTGAAGTTTGGAGCCACAGAGTAAAATATTGGCATTCACTTGTATTTTCTGAAAATGTTACCTCCCTGCATTGTGGTTTAAAGTTTGTTTCAAAGCTTTCTCCATACAGTCAGGTATGTCAGTCTGGTGGAGAACACTAAATACATTTTTAATTTATATATTTTTATGGCTAAAGAGAGTCTATTGTCTAAAACTTGTGCAATATGCAGTATGTGTAATAACAGAGTGTAAACCTTTCACGTCATTAAACCCCCCATAAATATTTTAGGTCCAGGTGAGATCACACCTTTTGCATCCTCCAGCCTTCCACCATTGCAAAGATTAATAATGACTTGAAGATAAATGATACTGCAGTAAAAGTATGTAAGTTTAATCAGGAAAATGTACTTAAAGTATAAAAGTAAAAGTACTTGGTGCAGTGAAACGTCCCTGTGGCTGCTGTACTGTTATATATTCTATCATCAGGTTATTATTCCTCGTGCATTAATGTAAAGCAGGATGTTGCTGCTGCAGCTGGTGGAGCCGGAGCTCATGTTGAACAATAATTAAAAATACATTTAAATAATTTAAATAATGAAAATGAAAAGCAGCAAATCTTCGCATTTGGAGAAGATAAACGATTATCAAAATAGTTGCCAATTAATTTTAATAGTCAATCGACTAATCAACTAATAATTTCAGCTGCACTTGTAAAAGTTCATGTTTTGTGTGCTAAAATCTTAATTTGTAAAGTAACTCAGATCATTTATATTTTTATATTTAGCAGAGTAGAAGCAGCATGTGGCATCAGAAGAAAATACTCAAGTAGGCCTGAAGTACAAGTACCTCAAATTTGTACTTAAGTAGTACTTGAGTAAATGTACAGTCCACCACTGATAATGAAGTGGAATCTACAAAATGACGTCCCCACACTACTTTAAACTCTAAATATTTGACTCTTCCAGTTAAAAACTGGAGCTCACCTCCTGAAAAAAAAAATCCTCTAAAAGATGAAAAAATATAATAACTCTGCTTTTTTAAACTGTTGAATTTCTGACTTTGAACAGAGGAGGTTCGTACGTGGCTCGCTCTCCGCACTGAGAAATTAAATCAGTGATCACATCATCCCACATTCACGAGTTCTCTTTGAAGCCTTCCTGACCCATCTCGCCTCGGTCTCTCTTTTCTCTTTTTTAAATTTACCTGGCCATCTAGGCCAAAAATTAGTTGTCATGGCAACCCCTCCAGTGCTGCAGCGGAGAGGAAGGGTTACCCGAGCACACTGGTATTTAACGACACACACACACACACACACACACACACACACACAACACAGAGAGTAGGTCAGTGGAGAAATCGGCTCTTCAGCCTCTGAAGCCACAGTGCACAGCGCTCGGAGCCATCCAGCAGAGGATCTGTGCAGACTGCCAGGACTCCACAATAACCTCCCGGCTGCCTTTTATGTTGCTCCACCAATGGGTTTTTGTCAGGACTCCGTCCAGGATTTATTTTTGTCTAGTTTTGGGCCGATAACGGTTTTAATAATCATCTACTTTAAATCAGGCAGAGCAGCACGTTCTTTTCTTAACTCGGCCCCTGAGATCACATCTACTTCTAATAATGTCATCATTTACGCAAGTAATGTGCCTAAGTGCAGTTTTAGGGTACTTCAGTATTATTTCACTACATTTTAGAGGGAAATATTTTACTTTTTGCTGCACTACATTTATCTGACAGCACAGGTGGAAGAAGTATTTAGGTCCTTCACTTAAGTGATCAATACAACGAAATAAAAATACTCTATTACAAGTTCAAGTCCTGCATTCAAAATCCTACTTCAGTAAAAGTACTCATAATGGACTATCTTCAAATTGCTCTTTATTTAAGTAAAGGATCTGAATACTTCTTCCACCACTGCTTTTACTTCAATATTTCTTGTCTTGGTTAACTGCATACAGGTAGACAACATTTTAAATGCAAGAAAGTCTACGTTTAATATGAAATTATTTATTCAACATATTTAAAAACAGGTCTGAAAAGGGCACAAAACTTTCAAATTATATAAAACTAACAAACCCTATTTGATTTTAAAACAATGTGGGTAAACTTCGGACTTAACGAATGAGACTGTTTGTATATATGCCGACATTTTAGCAACGGATCTTCGTGATAAAATGCAAACAGTAAGTGCAAATATTCAAAGTAAAAGAAAATGTGTTTACACAACCACCAATAACAAAAAGGTCAGAAACGCTTTATTTTACAGGTGTGTGATTTCCCAATAACTTTACCTGGAAATAACTATGTAATTTGGTATTAATTAAAGGAAAAATAGGAATATTCCTGAAAGAACCGCCCCATCTAAACCCAAGTAAATGTTTATTCATTTATAATTGCAGACTTTATTCTAAATGTTGAGTTGTATGTTTGTCTATATAGACTTCAGCTGACCTACTGTTCTCTGACTAAAAGTCTCTATTTTGCCTGTAATTAGTTTGAAATCACCAGAAATCACTTCAGAGGAAATTATTAGGAAATCTTTCAGAAATTACTGACCTGTAAAATAAAGTCTTAACTTCAGGTCCGCTTTTTCCAGAGCTTTAACCACATCTCAAGGGCTTCCTCGGCAGTTTGCTCAGTGTCGTGATAAAAACATTTTTTTCTGTCAAGAATTAATTCTCACACTCAACACCTACAGCAAGTTTTAGATATTTGGTTGTTTAAACATCACAAGACAATGCAGTTCCTTCACTGTCACTGTGCAAATATAGCGATGAAAGAGTTCTTACGGTTAAAGCATTTAAAGTTTGTTCTAATTAACATTGTTTTTAAGGCACAAATAAGAAGTTAATGTACAAAACATCAAACTGTCAGAAGTGTGAGAATTTACATGCTACATGATTGCAACCTGGGGTATTTTCATGATTATAATATCACAATTGTCTTCAATATCAATATCAAAATGCATGTGTTCATTTCTTACATTACACAGCTGAAAAACCACTGAATTCCTCCTTTGAGCTTTGACTCAGAGCGCCCTCTGGTGGCCACAATCGATCAGTTCGTCAGTGAAATCTGGTGAAGCCACAATCAAACATGACCTCCTGCTGCCCTCATCACAGTGCACATCCTCCGCCTCTCGTCATGGCTGTATGGATGCGAATCAAAGTGCACATTAACAGTGCTCTTTCCTCAAAAGCGCTAAAAGTCTGTCCAACATGGCTAATTAAGCCATCGCCACGGGGACGGCAGCTCGTTAATTAAAAATAAAAAACCAACCACTGTCTGGAGCTGCACATGTAGTCGAAATAATTAAAAATACTAAAGAGAGGAGGGGCGGACAATATGCTTCAAGTCTGGCTCACACTTCCCACGGGTCCACCACGTCTTACAATCCTGATAACATTATCACACAGACTACACACCTTTGCACTGCTCTGGCAGAATCAAGTCGTGTAATCGCTCTTTATCAACTGTGCTTCGTAGATATCAATACAATGTGATGACTAAGACTGGGGTCCACACTTTAGACTTGAATTAAAAGGTCTGGATGACTGATCCTGGGCCAAGAAGACGGGCTACGTTAAAAAGGATCGTGGACCAACAGGGCAGAGGTCACACAGGCTAAGTGTAAAGGATTCAGAGTGCTACACAGACGCAGGGGTGTTTGAGGCAGACAGGAAGGATGCCCTTGTTGATTTGGTGGAACTCCACCAGCTGCAAGAGGTCGATGAAGAGAGTCAGGCCGTCGTCCATGGTAAAGTACTTCCTGCCTCCCTCTTCGCACTGCAGAGACGAGGACAGTCACAGTTAGGATGCACAATAAAGACGTGTTTTGTTCCTGAAAGAATGAGGTTCTTTGAGAGACTGAAGGGAACTCACAGGGATTACCAGGTAATGTTTGGTCTTCAGCTTGTAACACAGCGAGAGGACAAAGCACTGGGCATGCTGCTGGCTCTCACGAATGAGGAACATCCTACACACACACACACACACACACACACACACACACACACACACACACACACACACAGAGAGAGAGAAGCAATTCAGGTATTATTTTCTAAAGATACATTTTCACTGGTCAGCGTATATATTGTTAAATCGTGAACTCAACTTGAGTTTTTGGAGCTCATTAAGGAATTTGAAAAGCCGCAGATGTATCGCACGCTCACGCTCCTACACACGATAACACACTGTGTGACGTGGGTCTATTACAATCTTGTCTTGCCTGTGTCAGTCAGTTCAATATCAGTTTTGAAGCGTCAGATTGAGCAATTAACGTCTGGGTGAATCATGGCACACAAAAAAAAAAAAAAACTGGCATCAACTTTTTTGACGTTTTTTGTTTTGTTTTCCTTTTTTGAATTACTTAAAAAAATGTTGCTTACAATATCGCATCAGCCTGTGTATTCTGTGTCATTTTATGCTGTATTTTGATTGGTTCAAAGAGTCCAAATGTGTCAAACAGACAGAGGAGGTTGTATAGTAGCTGGAATGTGCCGGTCCTCCATTGTTTACAAAACTCTCAGTCAGCACTGTCTGCAGCACATGTAGCAGAGCGCATCACAGCTGAGCAGGCGGTGGTGCGGACCGAGTCAAGTGGTGCCTTCACGGTAAGTTATTATAAATATTTAACATAAATATTAAAGAATATTTAACTTAAATATTTTGTCATATCGGTGCAAAATCCACATAGTAAAGGTCTATTTTCATTCCCCCTCTAAAATGGTATTGTAGCAAAAATCTCTAATTGTGTTTATGGCAAATAAACTACAGCTAAGGTATGTTTAGGGTTAGCCAATTAAAACACTTTGTTAAGATAGGGCTGGGGAAAGATCAAGATCTGTTGATAAAAGCAGGACGTTAGGGAGTACATTACCCACAATGCAACTCGGCCGTGACAGTTCGGTCGGAGATTCAGGTGTGTTACGCTAGAAGCGGCAAATGTAGCCTGAGGAGCTACACAGGTCTGGTAAGCTCACTTCTTTCTAACTCCACACCCCCAAATGTTTTTTTATGTTCAAACTTGTAGTCTTCAGCCCCAACTGATGCAGACTTTATCCACCTTTAACTCACATATGCAGTAGTACTCCCCAACACCTGGAAACAGACTTTTATCCCCTATAATTGCAGGTCTGTGACAAGAGGCAAACACTGGTCTCCTGCATGAAAATGAAAGTCGAATGTGCAACACGCCCATCCGCCACACTCTTATTTTCCGCCTCAGTACAGAAAGACCACACTACTTCCTGTATTGACACAGAAAATTGGCACTGGACATAAATCCTGAGGTGCAGAATCTTCCAATATGGATGTAATTCCTCGGGATACTGGGCTGCTGTACAGTGTAAAAGGGCCTTTACAGTTGTTCCTCCACTCACCCGTCGACCAGGCCCTGCTTTTCTATCAGCCTCTGTGCTTCCTTTCTGGACACACCACCATGAAACCACGGCTGGGACTTGTGGATGGCTACAAACAAAACACATAAAGGCAGGAAGCATAAGGAAGTGAGCAAGCACACAGTGTGATTTTATTTCAGATATACAGAAGCCCTGGATCTGGACCCTGTCTCCTCTCATGTGGACTCACAGGAAGGTCTCGCGCCAGAGTTCAAGTTGGGCAGACTGCACCTCAGGGCTTCTCTCCTCTGCATCAGTGAGGAGAAGAGAACCAAAAACAACAGAAAAAGGTCACAAATTGCTGCAAATTACATGCTTTTACATCACTTTCCCTCCTTATAATAATAATTGTGGTTTATTACAACATGGATCAAATTTTTGTAGGTTTTACCATTATTTGTATATAACGGTAATAATAACATTGTACTAAAATGTGGTTGAATCTGGATTTTTGATGCAGATATCAATATTAATATTTAAAAATTAAAAAAACAATGGCAGCATGTCGACGATATACATTTTTATATACAAGTATTTTTGATAAGGAACCTCTAAATGTGGTTATTGTGACCAAGATATGTGCTGAGTGGGACGTTTTACAGTTGAAAAATAAACTAACAGTAAATTTAGACAGTAATGATATATATATATATATATATATATATATATATACAGGGAGTGCAGAATTATTAGGCAAATGAGTATTTTGACCACATCATCCTCGTTATGCATGTTGTCTTACTCCAAGCTGTATAGGCTGGAAAGCCTACTACCAATTAAGCATATTAGGTGATGTGCATCTCTGTAATGAGAAGGGGTGTGGTCTAATGACATCAACACCCTATATCAGGTGTGCATAATTATTAGGCAACTTCCTTTCCTTTGGCAAAATGGGTCAAAAGAAGGACTTGACAGGCTCAGAAAAGTCAAAAATAGTGAGATATATTGCAGAGGGATGCAGCAGTCTTAAAATAGCCAAGCTTCTGAAGCGTGATCATCGAACAATCAAGCGTTTCATTCAAAATAGTCAACAGGGTCGCAAGAAGCATGTGGAAAAACCAAGGCGCAAAATAACTGCCCGTGAACTGAGAAAAGTCAAGCGTGCAGCTGCCAAGATGCCACTTGCCACCAGTTTGGCCATATTTCAGAGCTGCAACATCACTGGAGTGCCCAGAAGCACAAGGTGTGCAATACTCAGAGACATGGCCAAGGTAAGAAAGGCAGAAAGTCGACCACCACTGAACAAGACACACAAGCTGAAACGTCAAGACTGGGCCAAGAAATATCTCAAGACTGATTTTTCTAAGGTTTTATGGACTGATGAAATGAGAGTGAGTCTTGATGGGCCAGATGGATGGGCCCGTGGCTGGATTGGTAAAGGGCAGAGAGCTCCAGTCTGACTCAGACGCCAGCAAGGTGGAGGTGGAGTACTGGTTTGGGCTGGTATCATCAAAGATGAGCTTGTGGGGCCTTTTCGGGTTGAGGATGGAGTCAAGCTCAACTCCCAGTCCTACTGCCAGTTTCTGGAAGACACCTTCTTCAAGCAGTGGTACAGGAAGAAGTCTGCATCCTTCAAGAAAAACATGATTTTCATGCAGGACAATGCTCCATCACACGCGTCCCAAGTACTCCACAGCGTGGCTGGCAAGAAAGGGTATAAAAAGAAGAAAATCTAATGATATGGCCTCCTTGTTCACCTGATCTGAACCCCATTGAGAACCTGTGGTCCATCATCAAATGTGCGATTTACAAGGAGGGAAAACAGTACACCTCTCTGAACAGTGTCTGGGAGGCTGTGGTTGCTGCTGCACGCAATGTTGATGGTGAACAGATCAAAACACTGACAGAATCCATGGATGGCAGGCTTTTGAGTGTCCTTGCAAAGAAAGGTGGCTATATTGGTCACTGATTTGTTTTTGTTTGGTTTTTGAATGTCAGAAATGTATATTTGTGAATGTTGAGATGTTATATTGGTTTCACTGGTAAAAATAAATAATTGAAATGGGTATAAATTTGTTTTTTGTTAAGTTGCCTAATAATTATGCACAGTAATAGTCACCTGCACACACAGATATCCCCCTAAAATAGCTAAAACTAAAAACTACTTCCAAAAATATTCAGCTTTGATATTAATAAGTTTTTTGTGTTCATTGAGAACATGGTTGTTGTTCAATAATAAAATTAATCCTCAAGAATACAACTTGCCTAATAATTCTGCACTCCCTGTATATATACACACACACACATCTGGTAGAGGACCCGAGCTTGAAGGATGAGACAACCCGCGGAGGGTGAAGAACGAAGTTTTTTAATATATATATTGTATATATTATGTAAATATAATAACTCATGTATATTAAGTTGAGATAAGAAAATTCAAATATATAAAACTGAAGCTTTTAAAATCCTTTAAAAAAAATCTAAACACATAAAATAAATGAAGTAGTGTGTGGTGAGGGCCAGCCTGTATTATGAACATTAAATCAATTTCTTTTTAATACATAGGCTGTCACCACTTCATCCTGTGTCTTAATGTATTCATTTATCCTTAATTTATCCATACTTTTTTGGCATTTTCTTGTCACTCTCCAGCCAGCATATACATTGATATATCTGTGATAAGCTAAAATCGACCAATAATATCGGCCCGGCCGATTTGTAAACAAAGTTCCAGGTTAGACAAACTTAAGTGGAAGAGAAAAACGAAGGTTTTCCTGTGCCATGAGGGATTATTACTGACATTTAACATTTGGTTTACCGCCAAATAAAGTGGATTAGATTAGCTCTGCAACTAATGATTGTTTTCATTATCGACTAATCTGCCAATTATTTTCTCGATTAAAAGATTAATCATATAAAACTAACAGAAAACCAAAAGACATTCAGTTTATAATTTAGGACAAGGGAAACATTAGTGAAGCCTGAACAATCAAGTGTTTGACAACAATTAACTGATTATCAAAATAGTTGCTGATTACTTTTTCTGTCAATCAATTACTATCGACCAATTGTTTCAGCTCTAGTTTAGATCATCTGGATATACTGTCTGATCATCTGACTGCTTGTGTTTCTTGCCCCTCTTAATATAACTGACAGAAATGATGGCCAAAACGACGAAATAAGACACAAGTTGTAATAACAGGGTTCAAACACATTTTGCCCAATGGATTTCCATGACTTTAAACCAATTTTCATGACCGAACATTCAGCGACTTTGCGTGGTCTTTACAAAACCACAGCATACAGTATATCCAGCGTAGCCGGCAACATAGCATGGAAGTGTTACTGTGGCACTACTACACCTGTGATCATCATACCTGAGCGATGGGTTTGTCTGCTCTAGCATGTTATGTTTAAAACTGATATTCATCGAACCGTGTTGAAATATTTCTGAAAATATTTGACATTACTTTCCCAAAACCTTTCAGGATTTCACGTTTTTTTCCAAGACTTTGCAACAACATTCCATGACTTTTCCAGGTTTTTCATGCCCGTACGAACCGTGTAATAAACAGGATCCACCAGCCCCGACCCTCATCTAACAGACCTCTGCGAGCTGCATGATTACTTCCTCTATCACTCTTTATCGCTCACCCTCTTTTCTCCCTACCAGCTCTGCAGCCATGCCTGACTCTCCTCCCTCCATCTCCTTCCCCCTCATCCATCCCTCGTCCTCACCCTCCAGGCTTGTCCCTCCTCCCGCTCTGCCCTCTGGGCCTCCGTTGGGTTCTGGATGACCCGTCCGCCGGCCTTCCCTGAGAAGTCCATGGCCACCAGGCTCGCCTCCGACTTTGACTGCACACACACACACACACACACACACACACACAGTTAAACAAACAGCATGTATAACAGCATAAATGTGAGGTGACACCACAAAATGATTTCTACATTGCATCATGTGCCATGTCTGATGATCTCACTTTGCCATCTGTGAGTTTGGTTCCTTCCAGGTTTCGTGGTGCCGACTTGGATAATTGGTAGTTACACTGAAGCTGCTTCCCATACTGACAACACACACACACACAAAATAAATTATTCATTGATTTTACCGTCTATACTTGGACGATATTCTGTTTACAGAATTTTAAATGACGCAAACAGCTCCCAAATACTGATTAGTAATAGTTAGCAAAATGGTTTTACAGTGTGTTAGAAAGAAAGAAGAGGATTATTTTATTAACCTTGAACAATCTGAAAGCGGAGGTCCAACACGTTCGTGTCTGTTCGTTCTCAGCACACAGGATCTTCAGGTCCTGAGCACGGACGGGATTTCTGGAAGGCTGTGCAAATACAAAATGCAAAGTGACAAGGTGACCATAGCTTGTCTTTGAGTTGCAGTTGTAACGTCAGCATTAATATTAAATGGTTAGTTCATCTCAACGTCGAATTTTCGAACAGTTAACTCAAAATTAAAGGATAAGCTGATATTCTATATTCTTATTGTCAACAAATCCCATGAAAAGACGAAAACCAACAATGTGGCCGTCCGTCTCTTAATAATTCCTGGTGAAGGTGTGAATCTTTAAAAAAACAGCTCACAAATATATACTTTCATTTTTTATTTATTTTTTTTACGGCCCAGTAATTTCCTAAAACAGCTGATCACTGTAGTTTTTGCAGCTTTAACATCGGTCACAATTTTTTGAAGGTGCATGGTGAAGTGTCTACACTAGGTTTATAGATTTTATGGCCAACAATGAATATTTTTCAGCAAAAAAAAAAAAAGACAAAAACACACATTCTCCAGTTTTATGTGAAGGAATCATGCCGTCTTTTTGTCTATGTTCGATAACTCTTACTTGCATACAAAACATTGCATCTCACTTTTTACCTTTGCTTATCCTGTTGTGACTATAAACAAGTATCAGGTGTTGAGTGTGAATGATTTTCTGAGTCCAGAGGAACTTTCCAGACAGATTTTCTATTGTAACTATTGTGACTATACAACAAATTACTGGTGTGTATGTATGATATTACTGTATGTTCCCCCCAAGTTATAGAAAGTCTGAGTTCCTCAATCACTGTCAGTGGTGCAGAAGCTGGAGTCACCTCGAAAGTATTAAAGCTCACGGTGAACAGTATTGACTCAATAATCCACAATCACAAGAATGACATGAATGCTTAATGGGGGATTTCACACACACACACACACACACACACACACACACACACTTCTCTAACTATTCCCAACACAATGTTCTGTCTGGTTTGAGGACATTTTTCTGCCTCGTCCCGCGTCGGTGAAGCCTGGAGGAAGTTTATACCTTGAAACAGAAGGTGAAGTCTGCAGGTGCGCCGTACAGTTTACGGCTGTTCACCACAGTGTACACGTTCAAATCTTCCAGATCAGCCACATACTGCAGGTGCCGAGGCTCCTGGTCCCCCAAAACACACACACACACACACACAAAAAGATTTGTCAAATACATGTTTAAAGAACACAGTGTGAAAAAGTTTCATTTATCCATTTCAAGTCTTGCTGGTCTCTTGTCTGGTTCTGTTTTATAATGTAGATGCTGTGAAGTTCTTTGAGACTGTAACTGAGACCAAAAGCTGTACGTAAGTAAGTTTGACTTGACCTGCTGACCTTGGAGGAGCCTTTGGTGGAGCAGTAGAGTCCAGAGCGACGGAGGAAAAAGTAGACCTTCTTCCAGGCCTTACGACTGGGTTCTTTTACCTGCAGGAAACCCTGGATCTCTGGACAGGTCCCGGACTTCAGCAGGTTCTGAGGAACACACAGGGCTCGTTATTTTAGCTCGTTTAATTAAAATTTTAAACTTGCTTAAAATTTAAAACTTGTATATGGACTGTGGGAAATAATCAGCAGCTCATTTGCATTTTGTCCTAATTTTTCTCTTCATTTTCTGAGTTGTGATCATCACAAGAGGACCTTGTTTGTTGTAAGTTACACTTAAACCGAATTTTTCAGCTAATTTTGTATGTGTGGGGACATAAAATTGGCATAAAAAACTGTTTCAACAGTTTATCAGAAAATGTATTGCTAATAATTTTGGTTATTGTTTCATTTATCAAAACAGAAATGCCAAACATTTTCTGTTCCCAGCTTATTAAATGTGAGTATGTGCTACTTTTCTCTGTTTTTTATCTTTGTGAAGCGAATATCTTTGGGTTTTGGATTGTTGGTCGGACAAAACGAGACATTAACGGACGTCACATTTGGCTCTGGGAACTTGTGATGAGCATTTTTCACACTTGTCTTATAGATTAAACGATTCATCAAAAAATAATGTTCCAGGTAGGATTCAGTGAGAATCAGATAAAACTGAATACATACTCTGCTGTTATTATACATGTTACTGTTATCTTGACTTCAGTTTATCAAAACCTTCATATTTAAGTGAAAATATAAATGGGAATCTACAGAACACCTTTGCATTTTCGCCCTTCGTGTCGGTCGGTTACTTTGAATAAATATAATCAGAGAACCCAGGCTTACTGATGACTTCCTGTGTTGCTCGTATGTTCATGAATCAGTGTGATTGAGCTCCTGATTTCAGCCGGTTTACCTGAATGAGCTCTGATGATGTCATCCCCTTGCTGACATCAGCGCTGTCGGAGATCATGCACTCTGGGAAGAAGAGCTGAGAGAGGAAGGAGAAGGTTGTCATTAAAATCCTCTGAAGAAAAAAACGCTCATTTACAAGACAAAGAAGCTGCTGCAGTCTGCGCTGCTTTCACTTCATCCTCCAGCTGATGAGGATTCAGCTTTGGACCATAATTATCTTGAATATGCAGATGAAGTACACCTTGCAGAAATCACGCTCCTTTGTTTACGATGTATTAGAGGCAACATAATAACTTGATTGTTCAGACAAAGCCTTCAGTAAATAATCCGTCATGCAAAGTTAGCCACGTGTGCACAAAACCAGGCTATTAAATGTCCAAAATAGTTTGTAAAAAGGCCCACTGCAACTTTGTGATGTCTTAAAATGTCTTGTAATCACCAACAGTCCAGTTTACAATAATATAAAACAGGGAAAAGCAACAAATCCTTTTATTTAAGAGGCTGGAAAAAGAGATTGTTTCAGATTTTTTAGGCTTTTTTTGCGTGAAAAATGATTGAAACGGTTGATCGATTATTCAATTTATTTTTTTGCAGCTCTGCAGTAATTTGTACACTCACACCCATTTTTATGTGCAAACAAAGACACCAGCAGCATCTCTGTCTCCCTCTGAGTACATTTTAAAGTCGGACACCGATGATTACTCGATAAAATGACGAAAATAATCGTTAGTTGAAGACCTAAATGACTTTTTGTAACCTGTTTGCACGAGGCAATTGTATGCCTTGCACATGGTGGAAGTGGAAGAATAATTTTACGAGTATAATGTAGAAAATCCATGATCAAATTCACTTTTGTGCCTTCTGGAGGCAGTGTGGGCTGTACTTTACAGAGACACCAGTGGGAGGCTCACCAAAAAACAGTCTTCAATGTGAACTGTCACCTTTGTTTAACAGCCCAGGCGACAGACCTGATCTGATGTAATGAAATACCTGAGGCATTAAGTAAACGTGTCTGCACTAGCACGCAAGCTGCCAATCATTCATGACGTCAGGCCTTGTCAACGTCTACTGTACCAACACGTTCAATAAAAAGCAGGAAAATCCTCCCTTTTCCTGCTTGAGGTGTTCTGTTATGTAAAAAGTTGCTTGTCTTCTCATGTTATTTGCAGAGTTTGTATTGTTAAAGGTTGATGAGCTTTAACACACTGCAGGCTGCGTACCATTGGTTTCCTGAAGAACTCGTACTTGGCGTAGTTTTTGCAGAAAATGAGCCTCGTGTCACCTTTAAGAGACCAGGTCGCCTGAACCTCCAGCACAACCTCGTGGTCCTCCAGACATCTCTCTGAGGAGACAGCAGAACATGTGTGTGAAATTTCAGCGTTTTATAAGCCATTTTATACTATTTAGGTTACATTTCTGTTCATTTTAAAGCACAGTCTTACCCAGGCCCAGGGTGGGATGGAGCTCAAGGAGAGCCCAGTTTTCCTGATCGCTGCAGTGAGCCGTCTGGACCAACATGTGACACACCTCTCTGGCTGTAGCTCCTGGAGAAACCCACACCGACCTGCTGTGGCTGTCCTCTCCATACACCTTTATCAACTGATGGAGGTACGACAGTAGTAGAAGAAATATTCAGATCCTTTACTCAAGTAAAAGTAGCAATACCACAATGTAAAAATAAAAAGTGCAAAGTACAAGCCCTGCATTTAAATGTCATAACCCCTAAGATTTTCATGAAATTAAAAACCCATTTGTGACACAATTTATGGTCTTTATGGTATTTTTTATTATAAGCTATTCCCACACGGGATTCAAGTTGCCTTCACTTGCACAAGGTTTTCACAGGAAACAATGCAGCATGTAATCCAGCCACTCTTTACAACATATTAAGTTACAGCCAATGCAAACCCAACATTTCTTACTGCTGCTGCTTCACATTAAAAACAAACTGCAAAAGACTGGGTGGCTTTTATTGTGAAGAAGCCAAAGGAAACGCAATGTATTTGTCACTGACTGCGATTGTTCATCAAAAATGCATCTAATAAATCAAGACATCTGTCTTCTTCAGCATTTTTCTGACAGCGCATCAGTTTTAAATATTGCAGGGAGTAATGGAACAAGATGGAGCAGCCACAGTGAGCTGTTAGATGAAGAGATGTAGGTGACACACCTCCAACTCCTCAGCAAGGTAAACTACTTCACTGTGCCCTGCTGGTGTGTGGAAAACTACTCGCACTGTGCGCAGCATGAAATCAGATCGCAGTTGCTCATGAGTCGATGAAAAAAGGCAGATTATTGAGTGACTATTAACTGATACAGCGGCTACTCTTAAGGATTACAACTCTGGGTAAAAAGTACAGCAAAGTTTACTTGAATTGGCCTAAAAAAAGTTGGACAAAATCGGTTTAATAACTGAATACACAACATACTCAAACTCATACTTCAAAAACTATTTCTGGCTTTGCATCAACAATGCCAAAACTAGTTGCACGCAAGACAAGAAACCAAAATGTGAAGCCAAGAATATGTCAACTGTGCTGCAAAGGCAGACACAGTCATTCTGTATTTAACAGGCCTTGACACCGTCTGTGTCTTAACTTTCTGTCTTGAGGTGAACTGAAATTAGTGTGTTTACATCCCAGGTTTCATATCTTATTCTGCAAGAAATCTTTAAAATACAGAGCACATCTACTCCTATCTTTCTACTTCTCCTATCTGTTTTAGGAAAAGATCAGATTGGAGAAGCAGCCGTGCGTGTGGACCGCCTGTGTCCCTGATGCTGCCGAGGTGAACTGGGTGCAGGTTATTCAAGGGTCAGGATGTTTCTCAGAGCGTGCTGCTGTCTGACACAGCGTCTGGATCCAGCAGAATGCTCCAAACCAAAAGAAAACAAACCTGCCCGACCAGAAACCTGCGGCTGTCAATCAGCAAGTCCTGACTGGTTGGGCGAGTGTCGGCTTCAGTCAGGACAAATAACGGCTAAGTATCAACCAGGGAGGCTTAGGTGGGAGGAACATTCTTTCAGTGGAAACCACGCAGTTCAATATCCGGTCCAGGGGAGGTGGAGGAAAATATGTTTCTCTGTACTCGGGACAAATTCAGTTTCTGTTGCGTGACAACAGTGGAGATAGCAGAGAGCAGATATTCAAAAACATTCAATACTAGCGTTTCATTCTGTGCATGCAGTCTGAAATGCAGAGGTGCTGATTTTATGGCGTAAACTGTATTTAATCTGCTAGTTCACAATTTTCGATTCTTTTCAACGGCTCTTTGGTATGAACGAAAGGCACCGAGTCGTACTTGGTGAGTTCTTTTTATCATTGTGCCCAAATTTCACTGCCTGCCCTAAATCCATTCCCCTTTACGTGAACAGTGTGATGTTACCACTTTAGTCACCAACTGTCTGCGACTCACATAGTGGGTCCACTTGATTACTATCCCGGCGTACGCCGGTGTCGCATCAGGTGGGCGGAGATAAAAAGATTTCTAATACTAAGTGTTGCATGAATTGCATTCAAGACAAGGCAACTTTATTTACATAACACATTTCATACAGAGGGTGAATTCAAAGTAGTAAATTCACTGACAAAGCGGAGGGATATGGCGTCACCTTGGGTAATGTTTACAGTGCAGATCATTGACTTTCGGTCTGGCAATACGAGAAATTTAGTCCATGTCCACACATGTGAAATGAAATTATATTGGTGGGATGTCTGAGTCTGAGTAACCCCCAACCATAAAACAAAAGAAAGAAAAAAGAACGATAAGCTGTTCTTTTGAACGGCTCTGGGAAAGGAACGGCCGTAACTCCCATCGCTAGCTGCTAAAACAGCCTCCACTCTTCTGGCTTCAGGCTTTCCACCAGATGCTGGAACCTGGCCGCAGGGATTTCACTGTTTAATCAATTAGTCGACTGACAGAAAATTTATTGGAAACTATTTTGATAACTGATTACTCATTTGTGTCATTTTTCAAGCAAAAAAAATCAAACATTTGTTTCTCAAATTCTCAGAATTCTTTGCTTTTCGTTGTCTATATGATGATAAACTGAATCTCTTTGGGTCTTGGACTCTTGGTCGAATAAAACAGGCTATTGAAATAGATCACCTCGGCCTGTGGGACATTTTAAACATTTTTTAAGCATTTTTCACCATTTCCTGACATCTTATAGACAACACGATTAATCGATAAAGAAAATAATTGTTTGTTGCAGCTTGTTTGGTCACTTTCAATCACATCTGATCAAATCACACCCACACAGTCCTGACAAAGCAGAGTTTGTGAGAGTTAAATGTTTTTTTTTTATTTTTTTACTTTGATTGTTTCTTATTTAGTCATTAATATTTAATGTTATAGAGAAATACTACTTACTTTAATACTATCAGTGAAGTTTCCAGGGGCTTAAAGATTTCCCTTCTTTGGAACTAAGGAGCCCAAAGCATGAAAACAGCCTAAAGTATAGAAAAGTATAGAAAAGTATGTGGACATACGATTGGCCATGCATTATAAGAACACAGTCATTTTAAAGCTAACTACAGTGTGTGTAGGATTTGACAAATATTTCAGACTTTAGCAACTCCTAGTGGTAAAAACGCACCGTGGCTGAAAGCAATACAGCCATTTATCCCAGGGTGCGTGACAGGGTTGTCCACATACTTTTGGCCATATAGGCTGTTACACTGTATAGCTTAAGTTTTAATTTCATAAAACAAACAAAGCAGCCACTAGAAACATGACCAAAGACATTGCTAAGAAAAAAACTGATTCGCGGTTTGAGAAATACTGAAAACCACTAACACAAACCAGCAAAATTAAAACAAACCGCCCAAAAACAATCAGCTGTAGGACTACACAAAGGGCCTGTTCGTTTCCATCGCTGCGTATGAAACGCCCGGGGCGAGTGTGGCACGGCGACATGTTGCTGTAATTACAGACACGTTTATTCTGCCAGTGTTTGTGAGTCAAAATAAGGCAGCGCAGTCATGGCAACACAGCTTTCCCGTCAGTCACAATCATAACCAACCTTTACCTGCCCTGTTGGCAAACAAGTTAAGACACATTTAAAGGATCCACTTGGTGACGCCACCTGTCAGACCGTGCAGATCAGACAGGTGTGATGGGATTAACACAGCTGATGTGATTTGTACAAACAAAGGACAAGGCTGGTGTTATTCTATATTTTTCTTACTGTCAATAAATTCCATGAAAAGACGAGAACCAACAACGTGTTAGTCCGTCTACCGAAGACGTAAATCTTTATAAACAGCTCACAAATATAAAGTTTCATTCTTTTTAAAGACTTAAATTTCCTACGAACAGCTGCTCACTGTAGTTTTTTTTTAAATGTTACTCAAAGAGGAGGAAATACTGCATTTGCTAGGGACTATTTTCAGCGGCGGATGAATACACATTAATACACAGACAATACTTAATTTGTCTGGTTTCGGTCTTTCACTTGGATTTGTTGACAGTAAGAAAATACAGAATATTGCCAGATTTATCCTTTACATATATACACTAATATAATACATTTTATTTGTATAGCACTTTCCTTAACAAGGTTACAAAGTGCTACAAGTACAGAAATAAAACAGCAGATAAACAACAATATAATACAATATAATCTCAATAAGCTACACTTAACTCAACAGTACATGCACCACTGCTTATTACTTATATTATTACATTGTATTATTATACTGTATTATCATCATCAACCGGTAAACCCACTTGGTACTTCAAACTTATTTTATCTTATACTGGTACTTAATTTATTTTCTGACCTGTTTTTATAGTGTTTTATAGTGTATTGGATTATATTTTTTGCCCGTACTTTCTCCTGTGTGCACTGTAAAATTGAAAAATGGCAAGAGTGAGAAGATCAAATCCAGCAATGTATTAAATATTCATAAATGCTTTCCTATAAAGAAAAGTTTTAAGAAGGGATTTAAAAGACGCTAATGATGTAGCCTGTCTGATCTCAGTAGGCAGAGTGTTCCACCGTCTCGGGGCTCGAACAGCAAAGACCCGGTCACCTTTGGTCACAAGCCTGGATCTAGGAACAACCAGCAGAGCTGCATCCGCTGATCTCAGAGATCGCCCAGGCACATAGGGAGTCAATAAGTCCTTTATATAATGCGGACCCAAATTTTAATCTAAAATGAGGCTTGATTTCTGAGCTCTGACCATTTTATTTAATCTTTCACGGGTACTGAAGCAGGCAAATCAAGCGGGTAATACACTGACACCTGTTCAGGGCCTCCAAATCACTCTAATTAATAATTTGTTAAATGGTCTGTAATGTGAAAATTTAACTAAAATGGTCAAATGAAAGGGATCACAATGGCGGTGACCTTTGACTTGACACTGACAGGAAGTAAGGTCAGTTAGGTTTACAGAAGAAACAAAGTATTCAAACCAAAGAACAAAAAACATAGTAAGCAGACACCCAGAGTCTGCAGTCTGTATATTTATCGAACCATTTCAGATGCTACAGACCTCTAAAAAGCAGCTGCTTACTAACAAGGCTTTGAACTTACATGTTTGTCACTTGACTGTGGTGGAAGTGAACTAATGAGCACTGGAGACTTCGAGGGGCTGCACAGCTCTGGAAAGGGGTTGGGTATGGATGGGACAGAGGAAGAGAACGACTCTACGTCTTTCTCCCTGGAAGAAGTTATTGAAACAAACACAAAAAGTACACAACAAGGTCAGAACCGGGCCAAAATCATTTAAGAAGAAACTGACAAATTATCTTATCATACAATCAGTTTGCAATTACATGCCATTTAAGCATAAGGTGATATTCTGGTGATATTTTATATTTTTCCCACGAAAAGACCCAAACCAACACTGAATGTATCTACTAACAGGTATCGTGTGTGTATCACAGCCTGATGTATCTTCTTCCTCTGTGCCGCAGAGCTCCATTGTTGTCCATAAACTATTAAAACACATCAGCGAGTCACACTGTTGCGCTGGGTGACGTGTTCCTTCATCACCATGAACACACACACTGTAGTTTATTCTGCCTCAGTCCCACACACACCGTCCTGCTGCCCCAAACACTCACTACAGCACCACATGTGGATTCATCCGCCGCTGGAAATAGTCCCCAACAAATGCACCATTTCCTCCTGTTTGAGTAATGTTTGACAAAAACTACAATGAGCAGCTGTTTTAGGAAATTACTGAGCCTTTTTAAACATGAAACTTTATATTTGTGAGCCGTTTTTAAAGCTTTCACAACAACTAAAAATCGCACATTTGAAATATGGTCTTGTATATGGTTGTTATGGCTAACATGTTAGCAAAATATTGCCTATTTACACATTCAGCATGAATTTAGAGTTGTGTTTCTGGTGACCTAGCGAACGTAAGTCCAGTATTCTCTCTCTTGTAGCTCTGTGTTTGGTCTCCACCAGCTCCTGAGGGAAACATCTGGCTCTTTAGCTGCTAAATGCTCCGCTATGTTCACTGACATTGCACATAGTCATGTGATCCACTGTTCATATAAAAATATAGATTATTGCAGCTTTAAAGATTTATGTCTTCAGTGGGAACCAATGGGCTTGGAGCTGAGAGCCACAGACAGGAAGTCAGGAAGTATTGAGAGACGAACACATTGTTGGTTTTGGTCTTTTCAAGGGATTTTTAAACAATAAGAAAAATATAGCATATTATATTATTTTAAGTAAAGTTGGTACATTACATTATTTCTATCCTTGGTGTTTATTTTATTTTTATTCTATTGGAGTTTTTATGTATGACTTTATTGTTTCATTGCTTAAAATTTAAGTCTTACAAAATAATTTTTCTTTTTCTTGGTTGTTTGTTTGTGTTGCGTAATTTTACTACGTAAAGCACTTTGGGCTACATGTTTGTATGAAAGGTGCTGTATAAATAAAGCTGAGTTGAGCTGTCTTCAGGGCAAAAGAAACAAAAAAGGCACCACATCTAAGTAAAGAAACAAGGAAATGAAACAAAACCACAACTCCACCCAGTGTCTCTAACAGCAGAACACACACTCCCAGCCCGCTCTACAATCACACTTTTATTACTTGTGTCTTTAAGGCGGGGAGTATCTGGCATAACAGTTCTCTTAATCGAAACTAGTCACTTCTTTAAACATCAGATGACTTACGGCCGGAAGTTGAGTCTGTATCATCCACCTCCTTAAGAAATCTGTTGACTCGTCCATTATGAGTGAGTGAGTGAGTGAGTAATGCCGTCTGTGTTTATGTGGCACGTTCCTGTGCTCGTTGGTCATACCTGTTTGAGGTGATGAGGATGGGGTGGGACCGGCGTATGGACGGAGAATCGGCTACCAGAGGAGCCAGAGTCAGAGTGGAGCTCCCCAACGACGTCTCTGCTGTTCCTGCCTTCTCCTTCCTCTCCGAGCCCTCGAATACTTCTGTCCAGGGACCTGCCACCTCCATCATGTTACCTGAGGGGAAGGAGGAGGGAGTCGTAGTTCAGATTCTTAGCCTCCTACCACCAGGCAGCTCTTGTGCTGAGGTTCATCGTTACAGCTGACGTGTCCCTGTTGTAATGAGCAATCCATCAGCTCTCTAGTGAAATCCACATGCAAAATATTCACCTTTATTTCTACAGAGGAGACTCACTGAGAGCTGAGTGCACTCTTCAGCAGAAGGAGTGCCCTGATCACAGAGATATATAAATAATAAGTTTTCAACCGAGAGTTTAAGTCGATAATAACAAGGGGAAATATATCAAATAAAACCAGTCGCATTCAGCTGGTGGTTATGTGTCAATGATTCAAGCGAACTGTGAGAAACTCCATTTATAGGGTACAAAGAAGCTAAAAGCTGATTTCCCTGAGGTGGTCTTAAGTTTTAAGCTTATTTTGACGATTATCGGGATAATATCGTTATTTCGGCCAGGACAATCGTGACATGAAACTTTCATCTCGAAGCCAAGTCCCTACTGCCGCCCAAAAGATAACACTGAAGTATCACCCAGACGCACTGTATATATTTTTTCTATGATCTATGATCTTTGGTATTTTCAATGCAATTTCACCAGATATTAAACACAATGAATTAGAAATCTTTTTTTTTTTTTTTTTTTTTTTAAATGTTCGCTGCTTTCTTATGAATCCTTTTTTCATTATAAGACTTGTCATGTCATGTTGAAACAGCCCTCTTCCTACACGGCAGTTGGTGCATTTCCCAATGATCGACGCTTTGGTTCAGATGTCAAATGTCCACACTCAAATTAAGGCCTGCAACATCTCACCAGTAAATAAACCGAATGTGTTTGTTTGACATCTGACAAATCCAACTTAAGCCTCCTGGTTTTATAGACAGAAGGATAAAGGCTGACAAAAAAAAAAAAAAATTAAAATAAGATCATTTTCTTGGTCAAGAACACCAGATATACAATCCTTTGTTCTGCTGCAGTCTGTTGCCACATGGTGCAAAGAAAGCAGGAACTCGCGTGCACAGAGACGACAGACTGCACGATCAGGCTTTCATCATTCAGTGCTTTTGGAAATGCTTTGAGGCAGAGGAGTGTTTGAGTTGGAGGCGATATTCTTTATATTCAGACGACACGCACACAGCAGCAGGTGTTGTTATGAAGTGTGTGTGTGTGTGTGTGTGTGTGTGTGGAAATTCAGGTTTGTATTTTTCTGTGGCTCTGCGCCACGAAAATCTATTTTGAGTAATGAAAGTATGACTAAACCGTGTTGTTGTTGTTCTCGTAGCATTGCATGTTGATGCGTTAATGTGTCGTAGTTGTTATTTAATCACGAAAGTAAATGCAGTTATCACGAACAGCCTGCGCCGACACAAACAGCGGCTTCAGATAATCAGCTGCAGACCGAAAACTAAAGTCTGACCCTGAAAGTGATGTTAGATTCAAATATAAGCTGTCTCACGTGCACACAGAAGAGCGTTACATCTGCAGGAAGCTGAATGAATGTTAAGTTTTCTTTTACATAAATAAATAAATAAATAAAACACTAAGTGCTGGTCTCCCAGACAAGTATTAAGTTCAGTGAAGTTTGAGAGTTTGAAACTGAAACTAGGGATTATTTCACTATCGATTAATCTGTCAGTTTTGTTTCTTATTATCTGCTTAGCCAATCATTTCTTTACAAAAATAAATAAAAAGACCACAGCCTTGAGTAATGTCCTCGGACATTTTATCAGACTAATAGTACAAAATCTACATTTGTTCCATTAAAAGAAATAAACCAAATATTCAGACCTGGTTTCCCAGACAAGTATTAAGCTTAGTTTTAAGACAACGGACTGTTTTCCCATCAATATCTCCATTGGTGCTGCAAGAAATGATTACTTTATTATCGATTAGTCCATCAGTTTTGTTTCTGATTAACTGCTTAGCCAATAAATTGTCGAAGAAGAGTCTACAGCCATGCAAGCAGCTCTGCGAGGCTCAGCGGTGCTTTGAGCTAAATGCTAACATCAGCATGCTAACATGCTCACAATGCTAACATGCTAACAATGCTAACATGCTCACAATGCTAACATGCTAACAATGCTAACATGCTCACAATGCTAACATGCCGATGTTTAGCAGGGATAATGTTAACCATGCTCACCAACTTAGTTTAGCATGTTAGCGTGCTAACACTTGCTAATTAGCACTAAACACAAAGTGCAGCTGGAACAATCGATTGACAGAAAATTTAAATGGCAACTATTTTCATAATAAATTTATCATTTAAGCACTTTTTTTAAAATAGCAAAATACCAAAAATTCACAGACTCCAGCTTTGCAACTTTGACTATTTTCTACTTTGGTGTTTTATAGCAGCACAGTCAACTGAATATCAGAAAAAAACAAGAGATTTAAAGATCTCATCTCGGGCTTTAGGAAAGAGTGACAGGCATTTTTCACTATTTTCACAGGGAACGTCATTAGTTATGCAGGTATTTGATCATTAACCAACGTATTGGACGAATAAAAACTGTGACCTGATGATGGCGCTAGATTAAAAGTCGGAGGATCAACAAAGTAATTACAAATCCTCCTGAGGGGGATGAGTTTCTGTATCAAACTTCAAAGAAATCCAGCTGTGGAGATAGAAAACCTCATGGTGGCGCTGTAAGAAAAGTCAGCAGGTTTGTTGTCTCAATACTGCAGCACTGAGGAGAAACAGTGTTTGGATCAGGCGACACACACAGCAGCGGATGGATAACACAAAAACCCCGCATGCAGTAGTTAGTGGTTTAAAATCTCTCTCCAGCGCACGTGGATCCAATTTAAAAGTGTGTTTAAAGGAGAAAGGAGCTGCCATGACACGAACATCAGTGCAGCCGAGTACAAAAAGCAGCTTAATCCAACCTACAACCTGTTTCATCGAGTGAAAAGCCGACGAGACAGTAAAATAAAAATTAAGGGCTGCAACTAATTTTATTATCGATTCATCTGAGGGTTGTGTTTTTGATTAACCATCTCATTAATGACTCTAATGTGTCAGAAAATAGTGAAATATTACACACAAGTTCAAGTTTTGTTTGACCAACAGTCCAAAAACACAAACATATTCAGTTTACAATAAAATAAAAACACAGAAAAAGCAACAAACCCTTTTATTTTAGAGGCTGGGACAAGAGAAAGTTCGGCATCGTTTCGCTATTTGGGCCTAAAAATGACTAAAACGATTGGTTGATTATCAAAATTGTTGCCGATTAGTTTTCTGTTGATCAATCGATCGACTTGCAGTTCAGCTCTGCGGACATTTGTACACTCGCACCCACGTTCGTGTGCAAACAAAAGACACAAGCAGGACCTCTGTCTCCCTCTGAGCACATCTGAAAAATGAAACTGAAAAAGGACTTAAACTATTAATCAGAATTACTGCCAATATATTCTCAGTTGATCGACTAATCAATTAACTGTAACCATATGTTCTACCAGTATGATGTACAGTGATTAGCACTGATTTATGGTGGGAATAATAAAAAAAAGTTACAGAGATATTCAGTTTACTGTCACATAAGACAAAGAAAAGCAGCAAATCCTCACAACGTAGCAGCTGGTATGAGTGAATATTTGACACTTTTGTTTGATTAAATGATTAATAAATTATCAAAATTGTTGACAATACATTTTCTCTTGACTAATCGATTGCCTGAATACAACTAAAACAAAGAGCTATAGTTATCTGACTTTTGTTTAAGCTATAACAGACACTACAGAGTGAAGTAGGCCAGTGATAAGAGTCCCCCTGCAGTGTTTGGGGCACCTGAGACATTATATTACATGTGCTGGGGAAAGAAACACTTGTTATCAGACTACCAACACCTCGCTGAGTGACTGACACAGACCCTGTGTGCTGTTTGCCCTCTGAAATAACAGTGTGAAGGAATACAATTTCACAAGTCCACCTTAAACCCTTAAAGCTTATGTTAAGAAATGTTATATTACTGTTATTCTTCTAGCACATTTTGTCTATATTGTTTTGTATATATATCTATAAACATTATCTATGTATATCTATAAACATTATCTATGTATATCTATAAACAAAAGGCGGTACAAAATAACTCCTGGTAGTTCTAAAAGCCTTAAATCTAAGTTAACACAGGTGTACGCGCAGCGCCAAACCTCATACTTAAACTGAAGGAAATTACTCCCCTGTCCTCACCTAAGGCTCACTCGCCTAAAACACACTTTTATTAAATTTACACTAAGAGTATAACAAATTCGGCTAACTTCGGCTAACTTAATCTCTTTATATGAACTATATATTCGCGGTTAAAACCAGCCTGCACCTGTTTGGACTACTAGTTAGCTTCTCCGGGACACAAAAAATACCTGTAAACTTTGTCTTGTCAGTCGGCAGGTTTCAGCTGTCAGCCATCGTGCTAATCCCAAATGCAGTGCTAAACTTTGTGTGTTTTTTCCTCTTGTGTGTGGCACACACAAAAAAAAAACCCCGTGCCAATGCAAGGTGCCCACAACATTATCTGAGGAGAGCGGGGAGGGAGGGAGGAGTCTGGCCGTCAGGTTTGCACGGTGAGCCCGCCCCTCCCTCACCGGGGCAGCTGCAGCCGTTTGCAGGTTTAAAAAGGGCAATGGGTTCATTTTATTTTTTTTATTTTATTTTTTTAATTGAGCCATAAATTACAACCACAGAAAATGGTTTTGATTACGAGGAGTAGAATAATTAGATATTGTTATTTACAGCGGTGGAAGAAACACTCAGATATTTAAGTAAAAGTAGAAATACCACACTGTAAACAAGCCCTGCATTCAAAATCTAACTTAAGTAAAAGTACATAAGTATTTGCATCAAAATATACTTAAAAGTACCAAAAGTGCTCATCATGCAGAACGGCCCATTTCAGAAATATAACATCACTGGATTATAATTCATGTGTACTTTTATTTTACACTTATACTCACTTGGTACTTAATTTATTTTCTGACCTGTATTATAGTGTATTATATTTTTTTGCTTAGTACTTCTGTTCCTGTGTGCGCTGACGTAAAGGCGAGCTGCTGTAACAAAAGAGTTTCCCCTCGGGGATCAATAAAGTGTTTCTGATTCTGATACTTTAATGCTGTGGCTGGTAAACGTGGGGCTTATTTTCACTGCTTAGTGTGGCCTAACTGCTGGGCGGCTTAATCCATAATAATACAGCATGATTTATATTTTGTGTTAATAATCTGAATCTGCAAAGTAACTAAAGCTGTCAAAATAAACGCAGTGGAGTAAAAAGTACAACACAGGCTTTCTAAGTGCAGTGGAGTACATTCACTCTTTACTTGAGTATTTCCACTTCATGCTACTTTCCACTTCTACTCCACTACCTCCTTTTTTGGTGTTTTATAAACGTATCGTGTTTTTTTTTAAATGTAAAATCTAAATTAGAAAAGTAAATATTAACTATTTCTGTCAAATACATGTAGTGAAGTAAAACACACAATATTTCCCTCTGAAATGGAGTAGAAGTATAAAGCAGCATAAAAATGGAAAGTACAAGTACTTCAAAATTGTACTTAAGTCCAGTACTTGAGTAAATGTACTTAGTTTAATTGGCAATTATATTTTAATTAATTTAGATCAACATTCCCATCATGGTCCAGTTTCTCAGTTGTGAGGATTTACAGCTTTTCTGTGTTTTATATTATTGTAAACTTGTTTTGTTTTGTTTTGAAGACGTCAGAGTTTTAGGTAAATTGTGACATTTTGTAACTGTTAATCGATTAACGGACAAAATAATAAGTAGATTAATCAACGAATTAAAATAATCCTTAGTTGGAGCCCTACTGTTTTGTGCATATTTATTATTTTGTGTGCATGAATTTTACAAGATTTAAGATTTTATTCTATTTTACAGGATGCTATTTTTAACATCTGGCCAGCATCTGCGGCTAACTCCGGCTCAGTTACAGTTTTTTCTCTGTTGATCAATGAGCAGTGTCTGCAAATGACTACTTTTATTTTAAAATGAAAAGTATACGACACACAGCTATATTCCTGTTTTTAAAAAATGGCTAAATCTGACTTTAGAGTCTTGTCTTTGCTTTATAGGAACAACATGATAAATGCATTCGGCATTTAAACCCAGAACACGAAAAGGTGCACCTGCACCTGTAACGACGCCGCTTGTCTCCACCTTGTGGTTGAATCTGAATCTGACTGCAGAGAGAGAGAGAGAGACCGGTGCTCTTCTTTTACACCAGCATTTCACTCTGACCTGAGCAAAGTTTAACCAAAGTTCAATCTTTAGTTAAACATTTACAGAGCTGTGAACCTCTGGTAGCAAGAAGAAAAAAAAAAAACACACATCAAAGCAGAAACACTTTTACTGAGGCAGTTATTTCACGCAGCGATTAATATTTCAGTCTCCAACATCTGCTCTGCTGCGTTTATCAGGAATGAAGCTCACGTATTAAATATCAGAATTAACATTGATTACTTGAAAAGCTCTTCTTTCTTTTCCGTTTTCATTGTGTACTTTCACAACAAGTACATTTACTCAAATACTGTACAATTTTGAGGTACTTTCTGCTACTTTATACTCCACTACATTTATAATATAACTTTGGTTACTAGTTACTTTGCAGATTCAGAAGCTACTTTTTTTTACTTTTGGTACTTAAATGTTTTTGAATGCAGTACTTTTACTTGTAACATAGTATTAGAGGCTTATTTTAATCAGACAAATTGTCCAAAACCATTTTTTTTCTCCTCCTTTAAAAAAGGAAATCAATCAGGCTTTCTCAGACATGTATTAAGATTAGTTTTTAAGACCAGGAAGGGTTTTTTTCCACTGATAAATCCATTAGCACTGAAAAACAGGACTATCATTATTGATTAATGTCGTTTCTGATTAACTTCTAGGGCAATAAACTGTCAAAAAAACAACTACAGCCATGCTTGGGCACATGCTGATGTTTAGCAGGGATGTTGTTGGCCATGTTCACCATCTTAGTTTAGCCTGTTAGCATGCTAACATTTGCTAATTAGCACTAAACACAAAGCACAGCTGAGTAGAGCTGAAACACTTGGCAACTATTTAGATAATTAATTAATCGTCAGGTGATTTTTTTTTTTTTGCATTCATTGGTTCCAGCTTCTCAGTTTTGTCCATTTTCTGCTTTTGTGTTTCATATCACAGCAAACTGAATATCTGTTTGGACTGTTGGCCAGAAAAACAAACAAACAAGCGATTTAAAAGATCTCATCTTGGGCTTTAGGAAAGAGTGAGCCGTATGAGACGTTTTGTGAAACGATTAAAATCGAGAAAACCATCAACAGAATGATCAGCATTGGACGGATTAAAACTCCGAGAAGCGCTAAAAATATTCACACAGAAACATTTGAAGCTCAAGAAAAGTCTCTCGGCACAAACTGTTGGATCAAATCATGTTTATTAATGTGTTCAGGAAATCCCCACGGAAACAGTTTACAGGGGAACTTACAGATTTACAATCATTCTTGACAGAAGTGCCAGCTTAACCCCCATGGTTCGACACCGAGGACGCCTGCTGAATCTCACGACCAGTTAACTGCACACCCATTCCCCTCAACAGGTCTACCACCGAGTCCTTCCAGCTCACCGACGAGCTACTGACAGAGAGTGCTTGTGTTGGTCTTTTCAGTCATGAAGTATGCAGCGCTATAATGTGTAGTAGCCTGTAAACACCCAGACATTCGAACTAGGTTTCCTTTCTTCATGTCTGGACCGTTCACAGTTAAAGAGCCTTCATTTTTTTGGTGCCAATCCTTCATCCCAACCAGGAAAATTAGACAGCTGGATGCTTTCAGATTTCAAAAAAGTAAAACTGCCAACCGTTGGTGAGAAAAAAAAAACCTCTTCAGTAAAAGTCATATGCAGTTCAGGCCCTCGAGGAGACACTACTTTCATATACAGGATTTGTCATACTGCTCAAATGCATTTGGTTCAGCAGTCAAAGTACAAATAGAAATGCTAAAACTAGTTACAGAAAAAAAAAAAAAAAAAAAAAAAAAACAACTACACATGTAACATCTCTTAAAGGAACAACATGTGAAGCTCGTGAATGTTTCAGGACATCTGTCTCAGTTTACCGGCTGAAGTCTGCGAAATGCCCAACACTTTGTTTTTCCACCCACGTGAAGCAGGAACACTTCCACAGCATGATTAATTGTACTGAAGGTCATCTCTCGAAAAAAAAAAAAAAAAAAAAAAAACCCAATTCAATCCAAACAACTTGAAAAGACAGGACTTGCATATACTCGCAGATTCTAATTTTAAAGTAGATTTAATTTTTTAAGATTGTTGGCATGCCTTGTGCTTCGCGGTCTCTCTTAGTGGGGGGGGAAGGTAGTGTTCATTGGAGAACCATTGCTAAGAATAATCTGTTATATTCCAATATAATCATAATCATAATAATAATAATAATAATAAAACAAACAGCATGATTTTCAAATGACACCAGAATGATCGAGGATGGGCGTTTTTTTTTTTTGTCCTTTTTCCATTTTTGATTTGCTTCGACCTGATACAGGTTAAGATGCAATTTACTGAATCTCTTACTGGTGGGTTTGAGGTTTCAAAATCAAGAAGAGGTTAAAATTAACATTTAGCATTCAGTCTACATCAGGTGAACATTTCTAGTTAACATAGATATATACTACAGGGGGGAGCTCGCACCCCCTTGCTCTTTCTTTGCCGTATGAAAACCATGCTTCCTCTGGAGAGTCAGGGTGGGGAGAAGGGGGCCGTGCAAGACTTGGAGTGGGGGGGTAGGCTGAGTGGGGCAGAGGCTGAGTTTGGTGGATGGAGAAAGGGGGCTTGAAAACCAGACTGCTGATTCCACAGGAGGTGTGTAAAAGGCACGCCAGGGTTACTCCCAATCCCAATCCCAGCCCACACACACACACACTCACTCACTGAACACACACACATGCACGCCCACACATGCACGCCCACGCACGCACGCACGCACGCACACACACAAGCAGCACAGGCTAGAGCCCCGAGAGTACTGACGAGGGACGAGGGGAGAAAGCAGAAGGAAGTTCTCGAAAGAAAGAGCTGGGGGGGGGTTTGAAAACTGGGTTAGATGGGAGCGAAGGGGCCTGGATCCGGTGCTGCCGCTGTGTTGAAACAGAAAAAATAAACAACAAACAAAAATCAAAACTGGTGGAATGGATCATTTCTGGTTCTTCAGCTGGTTGGAGAGCCAGTCCAGGCCCTCATACAAGCCATCCCCGCTGGTGGCGCAGGTGGCCTGGATGTACCAGCTGCGCTGACGGAGGGCGTGCAAGCCCAGCTTGTCTGTGATCTCTGCAGCATTCATAGCGTTGGGGAGATCCTGGGAGAAGAAGAAACAGTCCGTCACGACGCCGGTCTCTACAGCTATTCGTTATCAAAAGCAAAGGGGTGATATCTGCAGCAATTTAAGACATTCGAAGATACTCCACGGAACGGAAATGTGATCTCACCTGTTTATTTGCAAAAACGAGCAGCACAGCGTCTCTGAGTTCGTCCTCAGCGAGCATCCTGGACAACTCCTCCCTCGCCTCGTTCACTCTCTCCCTGTCATTGCTGTCCACCACAAAGATAAGCCCTGCATACAAAAACACAGTTTACTGTTATCAGAATCAGAAATGCTTTATTGATCCCCGAGGGGAAACTCTTTTGCTACAGCAGCTCACTGTCACGTCAGTGCACACAGGGATAGAAGTAATAAGCAAAAGAATATAATACACTATAATACAGGTCAGAAATAAATTAAGTACCAAGTGGGTATAAGTATAAAATAAAATAAGTGTGAAGTGCTTTTTATTGGTTGATGATAATAATATGGTATAAAGTAATAGTGCGTGAACTGCCAAGTTAAGTGTAGCTTATTAAGATTATAATGAGACGGAGGATATTACAAGGAGGATTATGACAAATAAAAAAGGACCATGATTGCTCTATTTTGTATAAGTTTGTTTGTTTTTATATATATCTCGGTATTATTAGTTACAACACAGAGATGTTGATTTGAAATCATTCATCCTCTGGTTCCCAAAGCATTTTCTTCCCTCTCAGATCAAAAGCTGCGACTTTGTTCCATTAATAATTATGTACAAGTTGTTCCCGCTGCTTGGTAAGTCAAAAGCCAAAGCCTTACGTTCATACTATGCCACAGATGAGTGCAGCCGCAAACTGTGGGGTTCCAACGTGGCCGTTATGTAAATTAATAATCCCAAAACATTTGAGGATTATACTGATAAACTGGATATTTAAATGTGAACTGCTAAAAGTAACGCACACACTCAGCCATCGAGTTGCCTACGCTGCAGTCAAGTGTAGAAAACAAGCCAATTCAAAAATAAACTCAAAATGTGTCACTTGGTAACTGAACGTCTGTTGAGCGTGAACATTTTAATCAAACCAAACGCTGACAGACACTCGAATCTTCAAACTTTAAATGCAGTTGAATTAATTATCGAGCGCTGTCAAGAGACTTGAAATGATGTAAATGCAGCATTTTGAGAAAGCAGACGCTTTTACAGGGAGACTCGCAGTAAAACATAAAAATCAAACTACAAGGAAATGTTCATGTTTTAAAACTTCTGGCCTCACAGCACGAGTTTAGTCTTTGAAAGCTGACAGCAGTGTAACCTACACAGAGCAACGCAGCTGCAGCTTTCGACATCGTGTGATTCGGTGATTACAAAAGTAACGAGAGCAACAAGATTATTATTTTTTTATTTTTTTTTTTAAATGAGAGAAGAGGATGACAAAAGGTCCCGGGGCTGATCTAAGTTCCTCATGGCTGAAGACAGGTGAGGACGTTCAGTCTCCAGCACCAGCTGTGTCTGTACGCAGCACCACTGACTCGCTGTCCGTTAAATTAAAGCGTCGCTATGAAATACCACTAAAACAAAAGGCTTCAATACTCACTGAAAGCACGAGGCCTAACACCACAGTGTTTTTCAGAGAACACAAAAGCATCTTGCATATTCTGCACTTGTTGTCAGAAGACTTGCTGCTTCTTTTAGTCATTCAGAGACAGAACTGTGCAGTTTGGAAAGGTCAACCCTTAAACTGAGCCAAATACTGTTTGGTGTATACAACATTACACAGAAAAGAGACTAAGTCCTTAGTAACTTGCTGGTAGTTTTGTATGCTTTCAATGGTTTTTGATGGAAGCGTTTAAGCACCATTTTTCTCATAGTGGCGCAGCGGGTCCTAACCTGTTTCGCTTGTGACCACTTAAAACAAAGCAGTGCCTACTTGTGAACCCCATCACGGGTTATTATGGCCTTAGTATGGACATGAATTAGCAGTTCAAGCAAAGAGTGATTTTCCCTCCTCATATTGTTTTATTTAAATGACTTTTAGAGGCCTGAAGTGGTGAAAGTATACACTACTTCACAAGAAATCATAGAGAGGGGTCAGAAAAAATAAGCTTCTTTTTCCTTTCTTATCCTTTAATCATCTTGTGACCCCTCAGATTTACTTTGGGACCCCATAGGTGGTCTCAAATCCCCAGGCTGGGGAACCTGGGGGTAGAGGTTGTGATATTTTCCAGACAGCAAGTCAATGGGTCTGCATAGCTGGACCAACCCTCAGCGTCTATACGTGCTGGAGAAAACACCAATTTATTCTGAAGTAAGATATGCTGTTTCTGGAATACTCTCGGCCCTTTCTTGATTAACGATGCAGCATCTAACAGTCATTACCAAAAAAGGATTCACACGTTCAATTTCACACTTGGATGCTGAGCATGTGGATGGTGAGGTTTGTTGCAGCTGGATGTTTGTCTGGTGTGTGCAAGGAAAACGAGGAGGAGCTAAAGCAGGACCGAAAAGGTGTCTGGACGGAGCTGCTGAAATCACAACAGACTAATCTTTTAAAACTATAACAAAATACAGGTTCAATTGAGAATCTACCAGCATCATTAGCAGGAGATACTAGGCAATGTTAGCCTACAGTGCCTTAACATATTCTGATGCATTCAATTGGAGGAAATGGTAGAGGCGTCACACAATAAACCCTTTGAGAATTAAACAATGGCGTATGAGTCATTGGTTGTGTAGTTTTAAGATCATCTTTTATGCACCAATGTGGCCACCTATAGGCAGTAATGTTCACTGACACTGCTGCCAGCCGAGATAAAGTCCCCCTCACCTTGAGTGTTCTGGAAGTAGTGGCGCCACAGCGGCCTGATTTTGTCCTGACCGCCCACGTCCCACACTGTGAAGCTGATGTTCTTGTATTCTACAGTTTCAACATTAAAACCTGGACAGAAGAGGAGAAACATGGATGAGTCACTGACTGACTGACTGAAAAAGATTTCAAGTTTTGAATGCTGACAGACAGTTCAATATCCAACACTCCACGTAGTGTCTCTGTAAAATACAAATTAAATTCAAATCAAGTTCATTTAAACCTCTAGTTCAGTGTGAGTGTTTGAGATGAGAGGTACACAACAGGGCTGGGTATCGAACCTCAATACACGAGTATAAAAACAGTCAAGTACTGAAAGCTGGCATCAAATCTCTGGTCAGATTCTTAATCTTGTGCACTTATATTTTGATCAGATGGTTCCCGATTTATTCCACAATTTTTCCCATTTCAGACTGTTTTTCATTTACACAAAGTTTAAGTACAGCTGATTGTGTTTTGTTAAATGAAAAACAGGTTTTAGAGAAAAACATTTTTCAAAAGTAAAAGATATCACAAAGTTTTTGATGCATATCAGTCCAAACCTTGGATACTGTATTGGCACTAGTATCAAAAACATTCAGACGATACCCAGCCCTATATACACAACAAGCTGTAAAACTGGTAAAACACTCAAAAGATGAACAATATGGATTAATAGATATATATCCATACCAATGGTGGGAATGGTGGTGACTATCTCTCCAAGTTTCAGTTTATATAAGATGGTTGTTTTTCCAGCAGCATCGAGCCCGACCATAAGAATCCTCATTTCTTTTTTGCCAAACAGGCCCTTGAATAAGCTTGCAAATACATTCCCCATGGTGACGAAGCTGTCGAAGAAGAGAAGGAAACAGGGTTAGGACAGGAACCAAGTAGTGTTTCAGTTTCAGCCAGACAGAAAAGTCAGTCAGTGAGACTGGTATACAGCTGGTAAATATAATATTTTTTGTTTAATATCATTGTTGGACAGGTCATTAATGGCACGAATGAATGAACAGGTTGATAGCAGCAGTACATTTGGTTTGAGTAAAATGCTGATTTTCGCTGAACCAAAGCAGGTTAACATGGTGGGAACACAAGTTTACTTAAGCTAATGGTTAAACGTTACGGCATATGGCTGCACGATACCAGCCCAAACATCAACCATTATCTAACGTTTCCCCGCATTAACCTCACAACGCCGCAGTTAACTTCGCTTGTACTGAGATCTCGCAAATTAGCAGCTAAAAAAAACTCCTATATCCAGAGGCAGCTACACTGTTAACCCGCATAAACTAACTCAACAGATAAGAAAGGCCTGTTTCAGCTGGCAAACTCTACCCTTATGCACTAGCGGCAGAGATAATGTTACTGTATGTGAGAGCCGTCACAAGACGCTAGCTTGCTACACCTGAACCTTAGCAAAAAGGCCGACAATCCGACAGCTAAGTTCGTGTCAGTGCGGGTAAAATGTAAAGCAAACGCGCTCAGTGCGTGGAGAAACGTGAATTATTTTAGATACGAGGATAACTGAAGCTGTGTAGCGTTAGCTGGTTACTACCACTCGAAGCAGATTACCGCTAGCTTTACTAAGGGCGGATGCTTTAGCTAGTTAGCTTGCTAGCTTGTGTTAGCTTGCTGCTAGCGGGCGGCACAATTTCGCGAACGTTAACGGTCGAAAGAGCACCGCCGTTTGCAATACACGGCGGCACATCCATAACACATCTAACGCTGACATGTTTTTTTTAAAAAAAAAACAACCCCGTCGGTGAAATTTAAGTCTAGTGCTTTGTTAAACCCACAGTGACAGCTCTTTGATCGGTCCGTGACAGGAACTGCTTTAGCTGGCTAACGTAGCAGCCGTTAGCTAAATGCCGCGTCACAGTGAAGCGAGAACACCGTGACTTCACGTTAAACACCAAAGAAAACGAGTCGGTCGTACAGCGCAACAGTCAGTTCACATAAATAGGACATTTTAGGACAAAAAACAACGCGTTAGAGGGGAGAATTACCTTTAAAAAGACAGCTTCTCGATCTTTCCGTTATCTTTCACTGTCACTCCAAAATGGCGTCTTGCGCAACCAGGGAGACACCGGCGAACGGGCACTTCCCACTATCAAACCTGAGCCAATCACAGTACAGATGGTGTCACTAATAACCCGCCTCCGTTACCCTGCTGCCCAATCACAGCGTCAGCAGATCTCTGTTTGCACATTGCACAAAATGTCGAGGAAGTGAACCGCACACGAGTTTATTCAAGTTTCAGCCACAGTGGGTAACAAGACTGACTGGACTGAGTGGGGTTTTTCTTGTAATGCTGGCATGAGATCAGAACTCCAGCTTGACAAAATGCTGCGGAAAATATGTCACTTATACTGGGTTGTTTCTCAGCAATGTAGTGCCAAAGGTATGTGGACAGGGGGTGTTTGGGCTAGGCCCCCCTTAGTTCAATGACACAATAGACAATAGTGAGCTTTCCAACTTTGTGGCAACAGTTTGTGTTCGTCCCTTTGCTGTTTCAACATGGCAGTACCTCCATGCACAAAGCCAGCTCCATAAAGAAATAGTTTTACCAGTTTGGTGAGGAAGAAGCCGACTGCAAGCCAGACCTGATCACCCAACATATAATAATAATAATAATAAAACTTTATGTATAGAGCACTTATCAAAACAAAGTACAAAGTGCTTCACAACAAGAGAAATAAAATACCACAGTGAATGACGAAATATAAAGAAATAAAATGCACAAAAGCAATAAAATAAACAGCCATTTCAGGTAAGATCAGGATCTGCTTTCAGATAAAAATGTGTTTTGAGAAGAGACTTAAACGAAGACACTGACTCAGACAACCTAATGTCTTCGGGCAGGTTGTTCCAGAGCCTCGGGGCCCTGATGGCAAAAGCTCTGTCCCCCTTAGTTTTCATCCTGGACTCAGGAACAGACAGGAGACCCCTGCCCGAAGATCTCAAACTACGTGAAGGTTCATAAGGGATTACAAGGTCTAAAATATAATCTGGAGCCAGGCCATGAAGAGCCTTAAAAGTAATCAATAAGATCTTAAAATCAATCCTGAAACAAACAGGGAGCCAATGTAAAGAGGCTGAACCAGGTGTGATGTGGTCGCACCTCTCGGTCCTGGTTTACAGCCGAGCAGCTGAGTTCTGTACAGTCTGCAGTCGTTTCACAGTTTTTAGATTAAGACGAGTGAACAGGCTGTTACAGTAATCAGCATCATGCTAAATCTGCTGGAAAGACTGAAACCAGAAGAGTTGGCGGCTGTTAGAGCAGCAGATCAATCACAATGGTTTTGGAATGACACTTTCTTCTGGCCGTGTAATAAAGTGGTAGAATCCTAAAGGTGACATTTTTTATTGCATAGCTAAAATGAGTCATTTTTTCTTCTGTTTTCTTTCATTTTCCTTTTGATGATGGGCTTTCGAGGCAGCAGACAGCCCTTTAGTTTCCTTTGTGTTGACATTTTGCAATATCAGCTACTGGACACCTGCTGATAGTCAACAAAGATCCCTTTCTAGACTAAGCAGGGGGGCCTCAAGCCACTGTGCACTAAGATTGTGATTCTTATTTTGTGTCAGGCCAGAAGGATCAGCCATTTTGATCCTCACATAAAGAATCATGTTGTAAAGTTAGAGGAATACTAGTTGTGATGTCGTGGCTAAAAAAGTACCATAAGTTGAGTTGAGCCTGCTAAAAGGTGATGTTTAAATGTTTGCTGTAGGAGGAGCTGCTCGAGCGCCCCGATTAGCTCCACATTCCTCAAACGTTCAATAAAAACAACACATGAAGTCTTAATTTTTTGAATATATATACACAGTATTTTAAGCATTTTATTAACTGTTAACTGTGATTTCTGTAAATATTATTTCCCAACACAAAGATCTAAATGTTGGTGATAAAATTCTGATGGGGAAATACTGAATTATCTGTTTACATATTTAGTGGCGTAAAGGTGGTAGAATTTAAATATACAGTATGACAAAATCATGGAATCAGCTCATAAAATATCCACCAAATGTTTTAATTATTTAAGTTAAACACCCTCCAGTTTCCTAAAAAAAAAAACACAATAAATTCCCAGACATGACCTCAGTGTCCTCACTGGCAGCTCAGTCGCCCTTCTGAACCATTTCATATCTGAATTATAATAATTAATAACAATTTCACATCTTAATGAAAACACTTCACATGCAAAATGTCCAAAAGCTACATGTGCCTATGTGATGTGAATAAAATGTCTGAAAAACCACGTGTCTAAGATCACAAGGCTAGTTTCTTTACTAGTGCTGTAAATGTTTCTGATAGGTTTTAGATCTGGTCCTGGTCTATAAGAGGCATTCTTCAGCTCCTATAGTCAAACACTCTCCTCCTGTGTGGACTGAAGCTGGAGGACACAATGAATGAAGGAGGCGACGACTGGAAAACAAGCAGAGGTGGCAGGAGAGAGCAGCTTCTTTGCCTAGAAGGTCATTTTTTATTAAGATATAAAATGTCAGTAACGTTCAAGTATTAAAGTCTGCTCATGTTATATTATGAGTTATTCATTGTTTTAAGCAGCTTCACTCCTTCTACACCTTAAAAGGCACCAAACAACAACAACAACAACTGAAACTGAGCATATAATGTAGGGCAAGATAAAAAAAATAATAATAAACCTTTAGAAAAGCAAGAAAAGCATCTTTACAAATAGAAAATTAGCTTTAAAATCACATCTTGAAATACAGATTGATGAAATTCACAAATCTCAAATTCCTACCAAAAGCACTGCTGTCCTATTTTTACCCAGGAAAAGCCATCATATCAGCAGCACAGCATCTACAGGTACATGTACGCATCTTCATGTCCACATGGCTTTAGAACAATCAATGCCTTAGTTAGTGCAAACGACGACGTCTCATCCTCGAAGTTCCAGCTTGCCGTCTCTGACTCTCCACCTCCAGCGCTGACATCTGTCAGGAGCGGGAACACAGCGGAGCCACAGACCAGACTCTTTGATCTCTTGTTCAAAGGACACCGTCTTCCTGTCCAGGGTCTCCAGCGTGAAGGCTTTCCCCGAGATCTGAATGACAGATGATGAGATAATTCATGTGGGTTCTGGTAGGGTGGGCATCAAACCTCAACGCTGACTGAAATGTGTTGAAAAGTTGGCAACGAATGTCCCGGCAGATTCATAATCGCGTTTACTTGTTCTTTGATCAGATAGTTCCACATTTAAATCCAAATTTTGCCATTTAACATTTTCTTGTAGAAATACATGTTTACGTATCTCGGTACCAGCAGCGGTGGAAAGTAACTAGTACTGTACTTCAGTACAATTTTGAGGTACTTGTATTTTACTTGAGTATTTCCATTTCATGCTATTATATACACGTCTACTTCACTACAATTCAGAGGGAAAATATTGTACTTTTCACTCCATTACTTTTATTTGACAGCTGTAGATACTTGTTACTTTACTAATTAAGATTTTTATTACAAAATATATGATCACCCTTTAAAATTATGATGCATTTGTTTCCTGCAAAAATCTCCTTATAATCAAGTCATTTTAGTCTATAATTGAGTCCCTTTATTTTCCCCAAATGTGAAAAAAATGTCCCAACCTGTTTTCAGTGCAAATAAATCAGTTTCAAGTTTTCTGAAATCAGGTTTAATTCCTCTTAATTCGAGTGCAGCGTCATGCCTCGCACTTCACGTTTCAAGAAACAGCCCGTTTTAGGTTCATTTGAATTAAAAACTGGTTGATACTCTTAGATTTGTTCACTTGTTTTAAGAAAACATGTTTTTCAGGACCCAATTATAGTCAGAACTGTCTTTATAAGATTGGGGCTTTTGCACTGTTAGAGATTGAACTGCCCAACGGAGCAGAAAGTAGTTTAAACTCGCTCCACCTCAAGCAGCTACAACAGGGAAATGCATCAACAATATAATCTACATATAACACAATTAAAGGGGGCATTCTACAATACGTACATTTTGCTGAAAAAGACTTTGAATGCAGGACTTTTACTTGTAACAGACTATTTTTTACATTGATGTATAATTACTTTTACTAACGTTTAGGATCTGTGTACTTCCACCACTGGGCACCAGCATCGAAACATTTCAAACAATACCCAGCTCTACTGTACTTGTTAGTCATCAAGTCAGACACATACTGTTAAATGTTGGAATGATACAATATTAATTTCCTTTAATCAGTTTTGGGGCCTTAACTCCTCACAGATGAGTGAGTGAGAGAAGGATCAAGGTTTACAAATTCAGCTCTGAATGGGAAATACATGGATAAAAGTCACTCAACAAAATGCAGTAATCAACTCAGTGTACAGTACAGAGAGCGGAAATGAAGCCGGACCTTCCATGTTCTGATCCAGCAATAAGAAAACCTCATTCAAAACCACACTGACAAATAACACAAATTAAAAATATAGCTTTGAAACATTCCCTAATTCTCAATTCCCTGCAGTTTACTCCATGTGTCTTGGCATGTTATATCACTGTGTATTAAATTTTTAATTGTCTTTGTTTTTATTGTATCTGCTCTCATTGTGTACACTGCAGCACTGAAGGAATCCTCTGTATACGGAGTATTGTATTTGGAGGGACTGACAATAAATTCTACCTTGAACCTTGAAATATCTCTGTTGTTAGCGGCATTTAAATAACACTTTTCTTGTAAGTTTTGCTAAAATTAACACTTGCCCATTATGAGTTGATGAGCGTCCTAGCTACTGTAGCTAGCAGGTGTGACAGTGTTTGCTACAGGTCTGATGGTGCTGACTGAAACGCCACAAAAAAATAGCAGAGGTGGGCCGCCTAACATAATAATAAAAAACATACTTTGATTAAATAAAACCATAATCTTCAGGCTCATGCCATATATTTTGTGTGTGTGTGTGTGTGTGTGACTGTTGTTGCTGAAAACCACCTCACACATTCAAACAAGCCTCTTACCTGATCACTGATTCCTACAGCAACATGGCCCACTTTGACCTGCCGACGTTCACGAATCCTCAGACACTCACCCTGGACGTTCTCAATCCAGATGTCAACACCTGGAGCGTCAGAGCAGTAAATAACTATGAAAACAGAAGTCAACCAGCGTACAACACTGTGATACAGTCCTGCCATCTTACCTTCGAAGCAGTACGAGGAGGGCTGATTTGCTAAGGCCAACAACTCCAGGTGTCCGTCTGTCTGACTGTTGCAGGAGGAAAAGACTCCAGAGCTCAGATCATCAGACGAATGGTCAGAGTCCTTAAAAATGGAGAGAAATGTTTTGTTTTTCGGGGTTTTGATTTTTGTGCAAGAGTAATTCAACATGTACAGTAGGACCTACACATATACATATTTGTGGCTGCATCTATAGATACACACCTTCTCTGAGGCATCCATCTGCGACGTGTCGGAGCAGCTGAAACAGGACGGAGGGTCATCTCGAGGTTCAGGGGATGGGGTCTGGATTGTGGTGCCTACAGCTACATCTAGTGACAGACAACATATTAGCAGTTTCTGTTAGTACCAAAAAACACAAGAACTACTGCATTACTACAAATCAGGTATACTTTTCAAATCAATCCATGCTTCACCGCATTAATCACTAAATTTGCTAGTATTAGACTCCTCAGGTGCTCAGTGAAAAGGTGAAGCGTCTTGGGGCTCAGTAACTCAGTCTTTGCAAGGTTCCCTTTTCGGAAAACCTCAAACGACAATACATTTTGCATTCCCACTGATCCACAGAGGAGCTGGCACACTGTGTTATCATACTGGCTGCTGCTGATTGTGGCTGATTCTGACAGACTGTAGCTGTGATTATGACCGCAGCCATGGGATGACAGAGCTCTGGCTGTTGCTGTCGCTGATTGTGGCTGCAGCCATGGTTGTGCATTGGTAGGATTATGGCTGTGACACATGCAGGGGTTGTTTGTGTACAGTGACTTGACATGGTTGTTGTACTCTGAACTGTGGTGTTGTGGTTACACATCTGTCATATCCTTATAGAAGCACAGAGGGTTCAAATCCTGTGTGGCTTAACAAATGGCCAGTATGGACAGGAGGAATGAATACAGCAACCAATAACTCATTCAACATTCATATGGCATGTGAGTATTGTATTAAAAGAGTATTTCACATGTTTGATTGATTGCACTCCTGTAACATTGTTGGACTCGTGATGGACAGTTTAAAAAAAAAGATTAAAATCGATGCAGCAGAACCAGAGATATCATCTTTTTAAATTCCATGCATTGTTCTTCCTTGTTAAAATCTGGCGCCTACATTACCCACAATGCAACTCGACCGGCAACAGTTTGGTTGGGGATTTGGGTGTCTTAAGCTAGCAGCTAATGCAGCCTCAAGACTCTAGCCTGCAGCAGAGATGAGGAGCGCGCTACAGAGGTCTGGTACTCCAGATGTTCATTTTCAAACTTGTAACAAACGACACTGACTCAAGTGACATCACTTTATGCAACTTTTTTCACAATGTAGTCCTACTCCGCAAGACCTATTAACAGACTTTGATGAGTAACATCGGTGGAGTTCCCCTTTAAGACAAAGTGGAAAAACTGAACTTTGAAGTGTTCCTTTAAATGCGCAACAGAGAGGAAAAGCTCTGTAATCACTCAGTAACCAAATCAGATCAATCAGTTTGTGAGATGCTGTATCCTAATAAAATGTAGTTGCAGCAGATGAAATTAAGTGATTCTGGACATGTATCCACTCAATAACTTGGCAAACAAGAGTATGTTTCCCTGCTGAGCTGTCCTCATGACGCAGAGGTTTTCTGACTCACCGTCTCTGAGGTATTCCAGCTCTGGTTCTGATCCCCATGAATTGTCATTTGTCTGTTGGCCTTTTTGCAGCAAAGGGAAAAGGCCTCGGAGAGCACGGAGATACTCTGTAGAAATGGAAGATTCCCACTCTTCTTCCTCCTCCTCTTCATCTCCTTCCTCTTCCCAATCCCCCTCATAGTCCCTGTCAGTTTTCAGCCACTTTTCCTGAATATGTTCCTCCTCTCCCATGTATATATCGACTTCTGAATCAGAACAGGTGTCCCAGTCTTTTCCATCTGCAGCGTAATCATCCTGCAGTGATTTTGGCTGGGACTCCCATTCCCTAGTTAAGGAATCTGTCTCCACTTCAGAGTCTGAGTCACCATCTTTCCAGTCATTGCTGTCCTCGTCCACTGCTGTAGTTCTCCAGGGGCTCACCCAGTACATGGTGGGTGCTGAGACGGCAGCTGATGGTTTAGTTGGGGTGAAGGGGATTCCAGGTGACAAAGAGCAGGGGGTGTCTTCATTCTGGCTCTTGCCATGATACAGATTCTCACAGGCACTTTTGACGGACCAGGGACTCAGACCTCCAACTGTGGAGCAAATGTTAATTTTTAGAGTCCTCAGTGATGCAGATAATGTCACCACAAGTGAAGTAAGGTACTTGAGATCAAAGGTTTTTGGTTTCCTATCTGAATATATAGACAATCACATCTCTCGAATGGCCAAAACTAGGTTTGGAGTGCCCCAAGGATCAATCCTGGGTCCTATTTTATTTTCCCTATACTTGCTCCCTCTTATATTAGTCACTGCCATGGCATCTCCTTTAATTTTTGTGCTGATGACACGCAGCTATATTTTCCATTAAAGCCCACAGACCTTGCTATGCTGCACTCAAATGTCTAGTTGACGTCAAAAACTGAATGGCAACCGATTTCCTTCAGTTAAATACAGATAAGACATTCTTATTATTGGCCTTCAGTGTATTTCTGACCAAGTTTCATAGCTAAAAATCTTGGTATAACATTTGATCCCAGCTTCACTTTTAAGCACCATGTTACTAAGCTCGTAAAGTCTTGTTTTTATCAACTAAGGGACATGGCAAAGATTCCACCTACCTGTATGCTTGGTTTTAAAGACACTAAAACTCTAATACATGCTTTTATTTCATCGTGTCTTGATTAAGACTATACAAAACTCAGCAGCAAGGCTTCTAGCTGAGCAAAGAGATGGGATCACCTTACATCTATTTTAGTCCCTCTACACTGGCTGCCTGTTCCTTTTAGAATTGATTAGGGACCTATCTACATCACTGAACTGAACTGAAAGTCCATAGGAACCTTCACATAACCTTTGCTGAGTAAGTCCTCTTTCAAATCACCTCTCAAATCACACTTTTATTGTATAGTTTACCCTGATATAGTCAATTCAGCTCCCTCTTATTTTATCTATTTTTTACGTCATTTTAACCACCCTGTTTTATAACTTATCGTTATTCTTGTTTTATTCTGTATTCATTTCACTGTTGTGGTTTCCTGTTCTGGTTTTTATGTTGTTAAGTCCTTTGTAACTGTTGTTTTCTATGTAAAGCACTTTCTAATTTTGTTCAAGTATTTCTTGATATTTTTATTTGTTTTTATGTTGTAAAGCACTTTGTAATCTTTGTTTAATAATGTGTGTAAAGTTTATTATTATAATTATTATAAAAATAACTAATTTTTACATTATAAGATGATTCTCGAATCGGTAACACATCGACCTGCTCTGAGGGCCTTGGTGGTTTTCCTCCTGAGCTCCTTTGCCGATGCTCGTCTGTCAGGGTCTTTCTGGAGTCCGGCCCTGAACACTTTGGCCGTGAAATTGTTACAGTTGGACGGCACCTCCCATAGTGGCGGAGGCTCATTGACAATCTGACAAACAAATGCAAGAAACGTGAGAATACCTCAGTGCAGTTCTTTTCACTTCAGGGTGAAAATATCACGCTTTCCAATAACGATAAAGAAGACTCACCTGGAGACACAGTGGATGGGAGTAGTAGCGTATCCATGGGTGGCATCCGTTAAGCATGTGCAGTAGCATACAACAGCTGCTCCACACATCCGCCTTAGCACAGAGTTGTTCCCCTCGTGCCACCTCGGGGGCCATGTGGGTCTCCGTCCCGGGGAAGGCAGCTCCTACATCAACATACAGTGAATACATTTTTACCTCATACCTCTCAATTACCTTGTGTTTTCCCCTGGCTCGTTTGCACATGATCATGCTCCTGTTGTTTATATACATTTTGACATGGCTTACACTTATCCAGGGCTAAAGGCACACAGTAATATTTGTTGTTACATTTGTTTTTCTGTTTCGTGTGACTTTAAAGGGACAGTTCACCCTGAGTTTTGGAGATATCGGCCAAAGAGATGTCTGCAGACATCTCTTTGGCCGATATCTCCAAAACTCTGCAACTCACACCAAAACAATCCAGATGGATAAACAGCACTACAGGTAAGAGGAAAAATAGGTATTTTTGATTTTGGGGTGAACTGTCCCTTTAACCAGTGAGGTTCTTTTTTAGTATTGTTTGCATGTTTTCAGCAAATTTTACATAGTAAATAAATGCAGAAGTAATTTCCTGTGCTCTGTCAGTGTGTTCATCTTTAACTTTCTGTTATTGTCATGGACTTGCTAAAGAACAAAAGATAATACAATAGTCACCATTCAAATATATGACTTTTCAGGGAACCTTTTGAATCACAGCTGCTTATTTCTCTCAGTAAGAAAAGAATAAGAAAATGAATAAAACATAATTATAGTTAAATTGGATCAATGGTAAATTTATAAAGGGTGTAAGTAATTCTTTTGTGTCTATTTAAGGTTAATTTGTGTAACCAAATCCAAGTGTAATCAATAAATATCAAGTAAATGATTGTGTTCTAATGTAATGTAATTTATTGCAGACTTTTTATACTTTACTCACCCCTGAATGCCTTAGTGCTCCATCCGTTGTCATCTAATGTCTCTGAGAGACCAAAGTCACAGAGGAATGTGTCTCTGCAGTCTGCAGACAGCAGCACATTGTCAACTGGAATAAAATCAACACATAGGATTTAGTGAGACAGCTTGTTTTCATTCGGTGCTCATTATGAAACAGTTGACAGAGAAATCAGGAGGCTGTCAGAGTGATGGGTACACAGGAGGCCAAAGCCTCTGCAGCTCCTGAACAGCCGACTCGAGGTGGCACAAGGTAACAGCTTCAAAAATAAAGCATACACACATCTTTTTCCACCTCTTCATGAAGATCTGATATGATGAGACCGGTTATTTTGATGTCTGTTGGCTGAGTGAACCTGCTTGCAGTCACCTCAGACGACAACGGAGGGCCCTAATTTGAGAGAGCCCCTTCCCAGTCAATCCTCTCAGCAGGGATTACTGAGGGTTTAGGGGTGAGATGTCAGTTTAGGATTAGGTACCAACACTGGGGATGCAAACTGACAGTAAAACCAGCAGCTAGAGGCTTTACTTTTCTCCCTCCCTCCCAGTAAGTACTGTTGATAATATTAAATCTACTTTTAAGGCAGGGAGAGATGGGACACTGTGGGGTCTCACAACAAACTAAACAAGCTAAAGCTGAATCCAAATATATGCATATCTACAACATTACAAATAAATAAAAAAATCAACTTAAAAAAGTGATTCTACACTGAAAATACGAGCCTGTATGTACACAGAAACCGGTAATGGAAGAAGTATTCAGATCCTTTAAAAGTAGCGATACACCAACGTCAGGTACCGCATTACAAGTAAAAGCCCTGTATTAAAAAGTACAATATTATCAGCAGGATGTACTTATGTACTAGAAATAAAAGTACTCACTATGCAGAATGTTCTGTTATTTACATATAATAATGTCAGATTATAATTATTGATTGGTTGATAATTATTTTAATGACTTTATATTCTGCTGAGAAGTTCTATAAAGATACATAATATTTTTAAATTGATGATATGTTTGTATTTAAAGAGTAACTAAAATATAGCTGCACTGTGGGTCTGTTGAACTTCTGATCGCACCCAACATCACATCTGGGTGTGGTCAGGTGTGGTCTGTTGTACTTGTGACCACATCCGACTGTGATGAAGCGTGGTCCTATGGCGCCACGATACATCACTGCTGCACAGGATGTGGGAAAAGCATGCTGTCACCACTAGTTGGCGGGGCAAGCACGATTATTAAACCGGATGAAGTTACTCTTTAAAATCTTAATCTGCAAAGTAACGAGTAACTTTAGCTCTCACATAAATTTAGTGGCATAAAAGCTACAATATGTCCCTCTGACATTTACTGGACGAAGTATAAAGAAGAAAGTATAAAATACAAATATTCAAGTAAAGTACCTAAGAACATTATTTAAAGCTGCTGTAATTCATGTTTTGGCTACTTGGGGGCAGAAAAACAAGCTGTAAACACATATTTAAACCTGATAAAGTTGATATGGCAAACTTGTTAGCAAACAGTTGCCTATCCTGCAGACACGGAACAACATTATCATCATTTGGAGTTGTGTTTCTGGCAACCCAACAAATGTAAGTCTGATATTCTCTCTCTTTTGCTCTGTTTTGGTCTCCACCAACTCCTGAGGGAAGTATCTGGCTCTTCAGCTGCTAAAAGCTCCACTATGTTCACCAGCTGCTGTGTCCGTCTGCTGTTTGGTGATGGGAAGGTAGTGTACAGTGGGTTTATCTGAGCTCTTTTGCTGAAAACAGCTGCCTGCTGACGCTGATGAAAGCTGTGAGACTGAACCAACCACCAGTAAAACTGTGAGACCAAAACAAAGAGCTGAAAGATGCAAAAATACCCCGTAGTGCTGAGGAGAACCGTAGAGTGGTAATAATTTTCTGTGGGTTCGTCAGTACGAGCGACACCGTTCACAGTACGCATTACACATGACCTGATCTAAACCGTCCAGATCCTGTAAACTCCCAGACTTACAGCGTTATAACAAGAACTCACCTTTGACATCCAAGTGAAGGACCTTTCTGTGGTGCAGGTGTTCTAGTGCCCCCAGTAACTGATGAAGGTAGTGCAGGGCCAGATCCTCAGGTAGGGTGTTCATCTCTTTCAGAAGCTGGGCCAAACATGCTGAAGAGGTTTGGACAAATATTTACTCCATATGACTTTTTTAACACTACAAGTTATTGGCTGTAGGTGGATAATTAAACTGCGTATAAAGTATTTGTGTTAGTTATTGTTGATAGTGAAGAAAGTTTACCTGGCTTCAAGTCCATGAAGAGCACAATGTTGAGCCCCTCCCTCACAGCCCCAAAGAGCTCCACAACACGAGGAGAGTTCAGAGCGCTCCACGTGCTCACCTCCTCGCTGCTGAGGTGACTCAGTGGAATCTGAGATCAGTGGACAACAATGTGCTGAATAACACTTCACTCACTTTTAACTCAATCATCATTTCAGTGTTCAGGAGCAGGATAACATTGTTTAAAGAGCTTTGGGTGGTGCCTATCTGGATTTTTTAAAAAATGACTCACTCTTTCTTGGCTTACCCTCTTGGCAGCACATTTGAATCCAGTGCTTTTGTCCCGAATACAGAATACATCACCGTATGAGCCGTTCTGAATGTGGTGAAGAATGCAGTATTCCTCTTCCTCCCTGTACTGAGAACTGTTGGGCTGAAGTTGCTTAAGGAGACAAAAGTACACATTGACAGCATAAATGACAACCAGGTTGAGGAAAAAAGGCAGAGAAGTTAAAGGGTAAATCATCACACAATCAGAAAGCCTGCTGCACTTTGGCCACGCCCTAACCGGTGATGTCACAGGCAGGTGTTTCCTGTCTGTAGTCAAAGGTTAAATACTTGCTGTAACACAGGAGTGAAGTACATTTACCCAAGTACAGTACTTAAGTACAACGTCGAGGTACTTGTACTTAAAGCTTCTCTAATCAAAAGTTAGAGACTAGTCACTGCTGACTTTTTCTGCATTAAACCAGACCGCGATCTTTCCCGAACCTCAACCAAGTGCTGTCAGTGCCTAAACATGACCATAATAAAGTTTAACAATGCTGTAGTCGCTGTAAGCGGATATTGTATTGCAAAAATCAAAAGGAATACATTGTCAGGGAATATTTTACTGATACGTTCAGTGTCAACATTTCTGCAACTGTCCAGATACGTTAATTAGCAACATTTCCCCCATTATGTTAACAGGAAACATAATTCGGGTTACATTATGTTTCCTTCAAAACAAATTTACTGTTGCAAATTAGTTGTATATATGCATAATTTTGCCACATGAATGCTAATGTTGCTCTGTGTTTGCTTGATGTATAAGTAGGCAACTATTTGCTAACAGATTCACCATAACTTTAAAAGGTGATAATATGTCAGATGCTGTGTTTTTAGCTTGTTTTTCTGCCTCTAAGTGGCCAAAAAAGGTTAATTTGACAGTAAAAGGTCAACAATGAATATTTTTCCTCAAAACTTTAATTTAATGCTACTGTATACTTCTACTTCACTACATTTTAGAGGGAATTATTGTACTTTTTACTCCACTAGATTTATTTGATGCTATTGGTTGCATTATGGGAAATGTAGGATCCAGCATTTTTGGCGTTTGACCCATATTAGGGGCTTAAAATCTTGATATCTCGGCCACTGCTGCTTCGATTTTCACCAGTTTCTTATTTTAATTTGTGCACCCCGTCAAACGTAACTGACGTCAATGATTGTGGCTTTGCTAAAAGTGCATGGATGAAACTTTTAACTCATCAAGAACAGTGATCGGTGTTCTTAGCTTGGGTTTAAGGCATATGTAGGCATGTTAATATCAGACACAAACTAAGAATTGTGTAAATAATCTGAATGTAAATGTCTTACATGATGAAATATGAGTCCTTCATTGACAGGTTTGCTGGTCTTCCAGTCATTCAGAGTCTGTTTTATCAAATCTCTGAAGAAAGGTGAAACAAAGAGCTTTGGCACATGTGTCACTCTGCCTCTTAGGATGTTCAAAACTGTGTCAATATCACTCATGTCATCAAAACCAAAGGAACATTGAGATGTATTCACAGTGCTGGAGGTGTAGGTGGAGTGTGAATTTCCCAGCAGGCTTTGCACACACCCTGTAGAGTCAGAATCCCACTCAGCATGGGAGGAGGAGCTAAAACCAGACACATGCATGAGGTCAAAGGTCAAATGTGACATTCTGGCTTCAACTCCAAAACTATCTGCTACTTGTATGCCGTCCTCCACTCCGCAAGATGAGTCTGACTCGCTTTCATGACTCCAAATAGATTCAGAGTCCTGCTCCAGGCCGCAATCAGAGTCTGAGTCTCCTCTGTCACCAGCGCTGGATGTGTCGTCTGTATCTACTGATCTGTACTGTTCCTGTGACGGGGACACTTCCTCTAATCCTCTGGCACACTCGCACACATCTGCACAGCTGCAGCCTTCACATATGCAGGAGTGCAGGTCTCCACGGCTGCAGGGGGGTGAGACCGAGTCAGTAAACTGAGGAGGAGGCGGTATGATCTCAGTGGATGATGTCATCTCTCTGTATGCTGATTTCAGCCAATCAATCTCCTGCACCCACAGCCCCCGGATGATTGGAGGTTGTTCCCCTTCGTCCTGGCTCCGTCTTCTGGTTTTCCTGCGTTGTTTCCTCTGGAGGTGGTAGTGTGGGAGTCTGGCATCCACATCGAAGTCCTCATCCTCTGTGTCACTCACGAGGGCAGTTTCCCCGCTGAGAGACCTGCAAATTAGAGGGTATACGTCATGTTCAATATACTAACCGAAGCTCTATAGATTTAAAAGATCAATACTTACTGAAATGCTTTTCCCAATTATTCTGATGGCATAGGTTTTTGTGAAAACTGGTATGTGTTGCTTTCAGCCCTGCATTCTCAGTCAAACTGTCTTGTTTGATATTACCATAAGGACTCTCTAAAATATTTTTCAAATCCTACACATGGGGCCTTTAAAATGTTTGTGTTTTGTCGGAGACACACCGACGGCCCTGGGGATTGTATTCTGTGAGGTACCTGTGCTTTTTGAGCAGCTGAGATCTTGAGTAAGGGCACTGTGTGTTGGTAGGGCTGAACTCCTGAAAGTCTTCTCCTGGGACAGAGAAAATGTCAACAATTAAGAGTTTGACTATTGTTAAACTGGTTATAGAAACTTATATTCAAAAACCTAAATACATTCAGCCAAATACTACAAAGAGGGGTAAAGACAAAGAATACTTTAAAGCAAAAATGCAACATTTTTTGTAGCTTTCTGGCGGAGAGTTAGACGAGAATATTGATGCCACTCTCATATCTGTCCGTTAAATATAGCCCATTAAGCTAGCAGCCAGTTAGCTTAGCTTAGCACAAAGACTGGAAACAGGGGGAAACAGCTAGCCCGACTGTCCAAAGGTCCACCAAATCCTCCTACCAGCACCTCTAAAGAAATGCAAGGTTTTCATCCAGTAGAAAAGTTGCCAATCAAGTGGAAGTTTTCACCCTAAAAATCCATCATGCATAGATAAAACCAGTGGAAACTAACCCTTTTCCCCAATAATAATTTAGCTACATAGAGAAAAGGATCCCCAGCCTCATTGTGGTCATTCCCATGCGACAGTCATTGATCCACATACTGTAGACCTGCAATCTTACTCTCTGCCTGTGCGACTATGGAGACGCAGGGATTCTCCTCGGACACGTCATGCCCCTCTGTGACCACATGTTTGGCAGTGCCGTGCTGCATCACCCGACTCAGATGGGGGGCGATGGCCTGGACCAGCGAGTCCTTTTCCTCCTCACAACCTTGGCTGCTGTCCTCGTTGCCAAGAAATGAGAGTTTAGATCCTCCGGTCACGATGATGAACGGTGTGTTGGAGTTAAACATCCGGGGTATGGCCATTTCTCTGTCACTGTCAGTGTGCATCTACGATGTGAGAACTGGAAAAGAGGATGAACAAAACACACACATACAAGAGCATGAAAGTACGTTAGTACACACATACTAATCAGGTGCATAAACACCTAAAATCTGGGGATGTTTTAACCTTCTGATTGTGGAAATCTTGGCCACAGTTGTTCAGACAAAAAGATATTGCTGGACAAAACTCATGTGAGGTATGAATTTGTTTCATCAATAATTTTACAACCCCTACATAGAATTAAGAGACGAAAAAGGGAGTGAGCAAGAAGTTTTCACTGTACAATTGAGGGTTGGAGTACTCCATTAGCCATTATATACTGTATATAATAACAGTCATCCACCGCAATGTGATGACGATATATTGTTCAGTAATATGCTGTATGTTGTTATTGTCATTATTTGGGATTTTGGATGCTCGAGGATCTAAGAGGCTATTCTTAGGCACAGTGGTGCTTTGAGCTAAATGCTAATGTCAGCATGCTTACCATATACCATATTCAAGAGTTTAGCATGTTAGCATAATGTTTGCTAATTAGCACTAAACAGAAAGTGCAGCTGAGGTTGATGGGAATTCTATTAGTTTTGCAGGTATTTGGTCATGAACCAAAGTATTGGAACAAGTGAAATTTTGACCTCATGGTGGCGCTAGAGAAAAAGTCAGTGGATCACCAAAGTCATTAGCAGTCATCCTCTGGAGACCATGAATATCTGTACAAAATGTAATGAGAATCTATCCGATAACTGCTGAGATACTTTACTCCAATGTGGTGAACCTATACCGACCAACATTGACATGGCTAAAAAACATGTACACTGTCAGCCTGAAACATCCACCTCTAATTATGGTGATATATTGTATTTGTATATACAGTATTGTATTTTATTAATGTGTTTTGTCATGGTCAAGTGCAGTCTTTATGTCTTTTTGTATAGTTAACCAGAGCAAACACTATTGTGGTCTGTAAAACTTATAAAACTTGCCTTAAGAGGCTGCAACACTGCCAAACCCTGATAATAATATATTTTTTAAAACCCGTCAAATCAACTATAGTCGAAACAGAAAATTTGTGATTGGCAAGCATTTTGATGTGGTGGCATTTGCCGTGGCCAGGCGTGAATGAACAGACACCAGGTGGGTATAAATAGCAGGCAGAGATTTGGCACGCAGAGAAGCAGCCGCATGCTTTCCACTGAGGCCGGCCAGCTGTCGAAGTCTCTCTTCCTCAACACATGTTGACAGCGAATACTGGGATCAAAACACACACACTTCCCACACATAAAGACCGCACTTGTCCTGAAATCCTCATACAGAGCCTGAGGGGCGGATGAGATATCACATCTGAAGTACTTTTGTTTGATAATGTGAGGACGTGAAACTGTGAAAGCACGTGGAAACCAACGGGTGTGTTAGTTTTTTACCTAAAAAAACAAAGATGACAAAGTTTAAAGAGCTGTTAAAAAAAGTGTTAAGGACAGGTACAATAAAAAGATCTACACCTGAGCTGTGGACATTATAAACAGCAATTTAAACTTATCGGTACTAAGGTGACACCCTATTTAAGACTCAATCAATCTTCCAAAGCATGCAAGAGCTACATCTTAAACACTGATCCCATATCCCAAACAATGACAAACGCCACTCTTCCCATGGTGCACCGCTAACTACACTTCCTGTCAGCTACACTGCTCGCTTTCCTCTTCCCTCTGTGACCTGCGAGTGAGAACACCTCCAATACAACAAAGTCAGTGTGAAGCCAAGTGAGCCTCTGCACCAACAGAGCAAATTACCTCAGAGGGACGGTCAGAGGCTCGTTTCCCGTCTCGGGTTCAGGTGAAATTGCTCCAGTGATCCTGTAGAAAGAGAGAAAGAGACGTCTCTGTTGCTTCTTGACTCCCTGTCTCTGTTCGTCCTGTGTCGAGTGTGCATTAGTCTCCAAGTGTAACCTACCGGCTTTCTGCCCCCGCAGGCTCTGGTGATTGGTCGACCATGTGTGTGAGTTATGAGCTCGTATACCTCAATGACCCCCCCTACCCCCTACCAACAACACCCACCACCCGCACAGTCTCCTTTGGATGGACACTGTAGATGCCCTCAGTGACACTTGGATCTCGTCTGTTGTGCTCTTTTAGTCTCTTGAATGTTGCATTTAATGCAACTTTCAAGGCAATAAAACAGCAATTTCACAGCGCTAAATTATATATATAATATAATAAAAGCGTAATTTTTAAGTATAATTATATATAAACGTATACTTGAGCAGGAGTACTCTTGAATGTGCTAAACTAAGACACCATTAAGTTGTAAGTTGGAAATATACCGTGAAGTAACACAAATAACATTTTCAGATGTATTATTAATAATTATACCAACCATACATTTTACATGTACTCAAACGTATGATATGATTTACAAAAAACTGCATTTCTCATTGAACTATTCTGTTATGTTGTTCTTCTTATGCACATCACCATACCATTACCTCTGCACTGCCCTAATTCCCACTACCACTATAACTTGCATATCACACTGATATTGCACATACTGTACATATTTTTTTGTGTATATAACAAATTTCTCTGTGAAATGACAGTAAACTACTGGCAGCCGAGGTCGCCAGCATTATTTCGTTATTTCTACAGTCTTATTTACAATTTATTACTGTAAAATGTATTACAGTAATCTAGCAGAATGTGAGGTTTATAGCGTAATGCTGTAGCTGGTCATGCAGTAATATACTATGTCTGTCTCTATGCCTGTATATATTACAGTAAACTACTGAAAAGTTTTCTTCATATTCATATTAACTGTAAATTGCAGACATACGCTGTAAATAACAATGTGTCTTTAATCTTAACCAGTATAGGGATCCAAAAATGAGATAATGTTTTACATGAAACATGCATGACACCTAAAACACCTAGCACAAAAAGGATGAGACAGGTGACAGCTTTATTCACAGACGCATGCCAAACAAAAGTTTTATTTTAACTCCTAATATCTTAGAAACGAAGAAAAACATGACGTACTTTGTGTTTGAAAAGTAAATATCTTAGAGTCTCGGGGCATCCATGTAAACCTATTAATGATAATATCCTGAGCTGCGTCCCAAACTTAGTCGTGAGTCTAAACACACATAACTGCTTTGCAAACTACTGTGCAAAAACGTTGTTCAATGAAACAAAAACAATATAAAAGCACTATTTTATCCTCTATTTTAATCGGCATCCAGGCTCACAGCTCACTGAGTGAGAGACACTACTTCTCAGGGTTAATCCCAACGAAGCACCTAAAAACATCTTGTAACGCCTTTATGAGTAAACAAATGAAAGTGCCTGGAAATCACATATTATGTCCCAGCTTTTTACCTTGGAAACAAACTGCAAATATCCTTGCAGCAACTAGCTGCAGCTTAGAAACACACTTAGGTTGAGCTAAGATATCTTACAAACCAAATAATCTTCCAGTGCAATATAACCAATGGGTATTTTGGGGCTCAGTAGCCAAAACATCTGCCGTCTTGGTTATTTGCATCAATTTCCATTGTTGTGTGCTTAAGATAATATGAAATGCAAATACTCAAGTGAAAGCAAATACTGAAACTTCTAACTGCTAAAGAAACTCTACCTCTCTTGTGCCTGCCAGCTGCTTGCAAGGATTATACTAATTTATTGTTAACAAAAATGTAACCCGGGTCATTAAATAGGTAACCAGATGCACACATGTAATTGTATTTACTCAGTATATTACTGAGCTTTTTGTTTGATTCCAGGAGGGAGGATGAAGAACGATGACATGTTGTCGATGGTTGCATGTGCGTTTTGTCCATCACTGCTGCGAAAATGGAAATACTGCGTTACGCCGTCAAATCTTACAGTAGCCTACTGTTAATGTTTGTTCGTGTTTTTGGCTCCAAAAAAGCATCAAAATTAACGTTTTCTGTAGGAAGAATCTTCTCATCTAACTCTCTACCAGAAACCTAATAAGCGTATTCCCCAAAATGTCCTTTGTACAGAGCCAGGCTAGCTGTTTCCCCCTGTTTCCAGTCTTTGTGCTAAGCTAAGCTAAGCTAACTGGCTGCTAGCTGTAGCCTTATATTTAACGGACAGAATGGGAGTGGCATCAATCTTCTCATCTAACTCTCTACCAGAAACCTAATACTGTATTTCCAAAAATGTCTTTTTGGGAGAGCCAGGCTAGCTGTTTCCCCCTGTTTCCAGTCTTTGTGCTAGGGCTGTTAGCCTCCACGCACACCTAACTCTCCCGTGTTGGTAGATCAGATGGAGGAGGACAAGGGAGAAATTAATAAATTAGACGTTGACCGCATTTTTTAGAAATGTATAAAACGTTTTTGCCAACTGAAATTCAAACACAAACCTACTACTATACTGCTCTGCTAGCTACGACCAGGCTACGACCGACAAGCTAACGTTCATGTTCAGTTTAATATGATGGGAGGGTTTATAGCCAGTCGCCCCAAATCACATTTGATGGGATACATTTATGTATACGCCCCTGAGTTCAGGATTAATCAAAAATACAATGTTTTAAGAGAAAACAGAGGCATTTCGATATAAAAACTCATAATATAGAACTTGGAAAATGCACTTTTTTCACAGTCTTTAAAGGAATAATAACAAATTTTATTGAAATACAAGTTGAGAATTAGATGAGAAGATTGATACCACCAACAGCTAGCCTGACTCTGTCCAAAGGTAAAAAAGAAAATAAAAAATCCACCTACCAGCACCTCTAAAGCTCACTAATTAACATGTTATATATCTTGTTTGTTTAATCCGTACAAAAACCTAAGTGTAAAGAGGACATTTTGCCGTTTTACAAGGGGCTGTGCCAGACTGTGCAGAGCCAGGCTAGCTGTTTCCACATTTTCAGTCTTTATGCTAAGCTAAGCTAATCACCTGCTGGCTGTAGCTTCATATTGCAGGGACAAATGTGAGAGTAGTTTCAATCTAATCTCATCTAACTCTTGCTAAGAAAGCGAATATAATAAATAAATGTGATAAGCACATTAAAAAAAAGCACAACTTAAATATAATTCTTTTTCACCTGGGTATACATTGCCTTTGCCATAACATCAGTCAGATTTGCATGTTTTAACCATTACAAACTTCCAAGAGTGAATATTGTAAAGTTATTTTAGAAATTAAGTTTTGTTTCTATATTGAATCTGATTAATGAATGTATTTGAAGTCTGCTGTTGTATCTCCGATCAGTTTAGCTTCCTCTCCACCAACGCCTTTGCTGTCCCAAATAGAGATGACTAGAATCTATACGTTCCCGTGGGAATTAGCAAAATACCAGAGGAGGGAGTGTAAAAGTGCTATGTGTGTGATTTAGGGTGGAGGGTCCCTCTCCCTGGCAACATCTGAATGGGATCAGCGACTGACCAATAGTGAGGCTGGGGAGAAAGTTTGCTCACGCGTCAATGGGTTTTTGTCACTTTAGTCCTCTCTGCTGTTGGTAGGTCAAGTCTGCTATACATAGAACTGAAAAGCCTCAACGGGGTCATAGAGCTTCTTCAGGTCTCATTTACTTACAGAAACTGGTTAATTACTGTAGTTAGAGTCATTAATAAATGCTGATGAGGATCTTTGAAAGCTTTAAAGTGACACAAGTCGAACTGTGTCTCTTGTCTTTTTCACTCACTGTTCAATGGAAGAGTTTGACATTTGGGGAAATACGTGCCGACTGTTAGATGAGAAGATCAATACCGCTCTCATGTCTGTTCCTTAAATATGAAGCTATGAAGCCAGCAGCCAGTTAGCTTAGCTTAGCATAAAGACTGGAAGCAGGGGGAAGAAATAGGCCTAGTTCAAACATGTAACTTCCAGTAAAACCACAAATTGTCGTCTGTAAATTTCTGTTTGTGTTCGGATTAAACAAACATCATATAACATGTTAATTAGTGAGCTTTAGAGGTGCTGGTAGGTGGATTTCGTTACCTGGCTAGGTGTTTCACCCTGTTTCCCCTGTTTCCAGTCTTTGTGCTACGCTAAGCTAACTAGCTGCTAGCTGTAGCCTTATGTTTAATACAATGTTTTAAGAGAAGAGAGAGGCATTTTGATATAAAAACTCACGATGTAGAACTTGGAAAATGTCACTGTCTTTAAAGGAATAATAACAAATTTTACTTAAATACAAGTCGAGAATTAGATGAGAAGATTGATACCACTCTCATGCCTGGACAAGCACACAGGTAACTTAGCTTAGCATAAAGACTTGAAACAGCTAGCCTGACTCTGTCCAAAGGTAAAAAATAAAATAAAAAATCCACCTACCAGCACCTCTAAAGCTCACAAATTAACGCGTTATATCTTGTTTGTTTAATCCGAACAAAAAGTGTAAAGAGGACATTTTGTAAATGAGGACAGGCTAGTTTTTTTCCACATTTTTAGTCTTTATGCTAAGCTAAGCTAATCATCTGCTGGCTGTAGCTTCATATTGCAGGGACAAATGTGAGAGTAGTATCAATCTTCACATCTAACTCTCGCTAAGAAAGCGAATAAGCAGATTTATTGTGTAGTGGAAGCTTCAAATAATGACCAAAACAGCGTCTCGCTCAAACTGAACATTTTTACTCGCCAATATGCTGCAGGTTTACAGAGAAGAACGTGAACAAAACAGACTTTAGCACCTGACGTCTCACATTTATATCATCACTAAAGCCAGCGGGTTTAGTGCAACTTTTTATTTATTTATTTTTTATCCTTTTAACACTGTTCATAGTACTGATGTATTACCATTAGCAGGTTTCTCATGAACTCTTATACTGTAAATACAATAAAAAAATATATAAATGAGATATATAAATGAGATATATATATATAATGAATTACAATGACAATAAATTGCCCTGCAGGACTTTTTTTGTTGTTTATGTTTGCAAATTTGCGTGCCTCAAATTGCCCTTTGAAGGATGAATAAAGTAATTTGAATTGAATTAAACTTCCCAAATGAATTTCAAGTGAAAACAGCCAACTCTCTACTCACAAAGGCTTTGATGTAACTGTCCTGTAGGTCCTCAACAATGGGTCCTCACAGGAGTGGAGTATCTGACCTCATTTAGAGCTGAAACAGCACGTTTTGCTCATTGTTGTCAACTCAAGCAGAAGAGCCATCGTGTCTGTTTCTGACCACCAGAGGGCAGCTGATATAATAAAGCTCCTCTCTCCTGTCCTGCCAACATGACAGTAAAGTGGGACACAACTCACCACAGTTGTGTCTCCACTCATGTGTCTCGTATTTACTCGGGTCGTCATAACAACTTTCTGATGACTAGGAAGAAGGAGGCGGGGGTCGGGGTAAGAGGATATGGAGGGAAAAGGCCAGAGGAAGTGTGCGGGCTTGTTGTGGGAGTGTCTGCACATCCTGCCAACTGATAAAACTTCAAGGATGACCTCACGGAGTTTAATTATCACATCGACCAAACTGATATTTTGAAGAACTTTATTCTCTGCCTCTGACCTCCTCCAAATAAAATCCTCCTGGAAAGGCTGGAGGAGGCAGGGAACACATGAATGAACCAAGACAAATATCTAAAAGTAGCAGTGACAGCATGATGAGCACACATAAGATTACAATTTCCTCGCGAGATATAAAGTCCTTCAAAAGAAACACTCCTCTGTGGAAAAAAAATCCACCCAATTACAGAATTCAAGAGCAGCATTTCTACAGTCTTGAAGAGCTTAATCAGCGCTTGGAAACTCTCCAAAAGCCAGAGACCAAAAAACAAAGACTCAATGACAACATGTATGTAGAGCTGCTGCACTAAAAACTCCATCTGTGTAGTTAAAAAGCTCCACAAACAGTATCGTCTCAGTGGGTTTTTTTTTCTCTGCCGACTGGACTTGTTCCATTATGACATCGAGATGTTCTTGGCTCTTATTTCTTGGCTTGTTTTGAGAAATCTACTGTCCAAAACACAAAAGAACAAGCATGTTTGTTCTCTTCCAATGATCGACTGAATTTTCCTGACACCTCTTTACAGTGAAATTATACACAAGGCACAAGCTATTTGTATAATCAGTCACTGTTCACGTTGCTTTAACCAAGTGTATAGCAAAAAACTAAAGATGCAAATTTTAAAGAAACAATTTCTATCACTGCTTTACATGAAGTGAATATCCACTCCTGGGTCTCTCATTACATCACAGGCAAATTAAAGATGAAATAAAATCAACTACATTAAAATGCCCCCACAGACCAGCAGATAAACAGTCAACATGTACCTGTGAAGCCACAAACAAAAGGACATGCTGCTTCCTTTACGTGTGGGGACATGAAGAGACAAATAACTATTCTTAGAAACAACTTCAGTCAAGTATGATGAGTTAATGCAATCAAATGTTGCCCACAGCAAGTACATTTATGTTTCTCTTTTTCATAGAGAAATGGAACAGCACTGCGCGATCACTCACTTCCAATAATAATAATAATGATCACAAAACACAACAACAATGAAGCCGGATCGCGATATTCTATGTTTTTATTGTCAACAAATCCCATTAAAAGAAAAAAAAAAAAAAAAAGACCCAAACCAACAATGAATGTATCTACTAACAAGTATTGTCTGTGTATCAAAGCCTGGGGCGGCAGCGGCTTGGTGGAAGAGCGGGTCGCCCACCACTCGGAAGGTCGGTGGTGCGATCCCGGCTTCCCCCAGTCCACGTGTCGAACCCCGAATCGCTGTGCTTTGGGTGTGTGAACGATTCGTTAGTTCCTTTGGACTGATGAGCAGTTAGCATCTGCCATCAGTGTGTGAATCTAGTATGTGAAGCTCTTTTAGCGGTCGGAAGACTAGAAAGGTGCTGTACAAGTTCAGTCCATTTACCATATATCTTCTTCCTCTGAGCCACAGAGCGCCACTGTCGTCCAGAAACTATTAAAAACACATCAGCGAGCCGCTCTGTTGCACTGGGTGACATGTTCCTTCATCACTGTGAACACACACACACACACACACACACACACACAGTAGTTTATTCTGACTCAGTCCCACACACACCGTCCTGCTGCTGAGGTTCCCAAGTCCTGGGCTGGACTGGTACCCGGCCACGAGGAAACCATATGAAACCATACTGTGCAGAAAAAGCTAAATAATAATTCTATAACTATTTATTTATTTACCTTGAAGTCCCTGTCACATCCCCGAAAACCAGAACATACTGTTTTCCAAGGTAACCGGTCCATCATCACCACCTTTCAGGATTGAGCAGTACATAAGTGTTGCTAAGAGGGCTGTGTTTTTTTTAATTAGTAAGAAACCCCAATGAAACACAAACCAAATAAAGTTATGGTGTCAGTTATGCTCGCCTACTCTCTTCTCAACTCGATATCAAGACTTATTTGTGTGTTCGGGAAGATAAATATAGAGCTCATGGCTGAATTGATTGAACTAGATGATTTGTGAACATGCATGAAGCCCCCTGTCCAACTTCATCTTCCAGTATGCGTACTGATGGGGTGTGGGGAAACAATTACGGTCGGCAATAAATTAATAAAAGAGATGAAACATTGTATTTGTGCCACAGACAGGGTAGGGAAGTCAAAGTATTGAGAGACTAATTTTGGTTTTGATCTTTTCATGGGATTTGTTGACAATAAGAAAAATACAGAACACCACCAATGTTATCCTTTAAGAGACACTGCAAATGTGTGCAGTTAAGTCCTCACTGTACTTCTCATGATTGTATTATTGTCACCTAGATAATGATTTCCTAGAAGAGAGCGTGATGATACATATTTTCTGCCTGGTGCAAAACACAAAAAGACTCCTGCACACTGTTTTTCCACTTCAAGGTAACACATGTTGAAATAACAAAATAAAATTCCTTCCTACCAAAGTGCTTCTACTTCATTATAACGTCTTAATTGTCAGAGGTGACTGCAGTGTGCATGTTTATTTTCCTGTCTCGCACCGAGTCTGCTCCACACCTACCACCAACAACACTCAGGAGTGCAGAAACTTGGTAAATACACTTCCACCAATGAGAAAACAGACAGGAAGTGGTAAAAAGCCCTTATTGTCCGTAGACAACATGAGCTGTAGATGGATGTTATGGATCCAGGTTGAAGAAGATCAGAGGGATTAAAGCCCGCGGTGGAGAAAGTCTTTCTTTCTGTCCCCAAACAAAGTGTCCCAGGTCAGCTGGTTCTGCAGGGTGCAACCTCCAGCCTTCAGGTCACATGAGTATCCTGCAGGACAGCAGTGCCGTGAGTCCGAGCAGCAGACAGCCTGTCAAAATAAAAATAAAAAGTTAGATTAGGACATCAACGTTTTTTTTTGGTTTTTTTTAAGCCAGTCGAAAATTTTAAAACGGTACTTCCCCAACCTGCAGGTTTCTGCCATACCAGCTGCACTAATTCATTAATGAGGTGGATTTATTATACGGCAAAGACATAAATATCATTCAGTGTTTATTTCTTGTTTAAAATATACAAAACACTAGTATATATTGTATATAGATATGGTATGTTGTTGGTCATTGTTGCTTCTTCACATTCTTGTATGCACTTCTGTAATACTTCTGTTTACCTCTTTGTTCAGCTTTGTTGTTTTTAGCTGTATGACTGTTTCTATCTTGCTGTAAACTGTTCGGTGTTTAACACTGAGAGCAACTTAAAACCGGAGTAAAATTCCTTGTATGTGTTCACATACTTGGCCAATAAAGCTGATTCTGAAATAATAAATGTACGACACTGCTGCCGAGTTCTCTCTCACAGCTTAAAGGACACAGCCGGCGACCCAAATGTCAAAGAAAAGAATAGTTCCACCAAAAGAACTTTTTATCAGGCTCAATTTGAATATGTTTACATGCACACAAGAAACCGGGTTACTGGGAGAAACCAGCGACTGTAGTAAAATCTGCATATGCATGCAGCATGAAGTTATCAGTGTATCAGTGATACTACGGGAATGTGTCTGAATTGTACAAATAGCCAAATGTTCTGTGGTGGAAACTGACTTATTCAGACCTCAAGAGGCGACTTTGTCTTATAATTTCATTGTGTTAAATCACTCTGTGTGATGATCTTTCCTTTAGTTTTGCCACTCTGCTGTCACAGTGACACATGTCAAGAAATGGGAAACCAGGTTTCTCTAATCCCGTATTCCAGTTACAGAATACCGGGTTTTTCGGTTACACGTTTAAGAAATCTCATTACTGCAGAAAGCCGACTGTAACCTGTTTACTTAAGTATGTGAAAAAACGCTCTAAAAATGATTCCCAGATATCTTTATATGTATAATTATGTTTTACGATGCAGTCACAAGCTTTAAATCACTATTTTTAAATAAGAATAAAAATAGTCCTGTATTTTTAGTTATCGACATTTAGAAATACACAAAAAGTAGCTGTAGCTAAATGTTTTGAATTATTTTTATGAATAAACCTCTAAGTCAAAAATGACTGATTGATTTAGATAATAATGTTGCATTAAAATCTCAGACTACTGGGTAACAACTTATTGCAGAGATGTAGTGAGTCTGCAGGCTGATTTAACATAATGGACCACCTACCTTTTTGCTGATTTAGAGTTGGTTTAGCTCCAGTTTAACTGATTATCATTTCTCATTTCTATTTTCTAATGTACATTTTTATCTTTCTTGCTGCAAGTTTCCCTCCGGGCATGTGAGGAACACGTTGCTCTTTAAGAGTAATATTTAGACATATGAAAGAATAATGGGACAAAATAAAATACTAAATGGGACCAAAGAGGGACACAGCATGTTCAACAAGGCAGAAAACAGAGTTGCTTTTGATCATGTGACAGTGTTCACTGGTCACATTATCCTCAAGTCTGAGGATTGAGCTGCAGGAAGTACAATTTTAAATTACATCACTATGAACACGCTTACCAAGTCAATCTATCCTTCAAGATGATCGAATATTAAGTGCTCATGTGAGAGATTGTACGTACCCTGGGTGAGGGGCAGCAGGCCCACTCTGTGGCTGAGATCTTACAGCACGTGTCTTGCTTGGGGCAGTGAAACTCCCCCGTGCTGTCACATGGTACGTCTGCGTCGTCCTCTGAGCCTCTCGGCTCGGACTGTACCACTTCGCCCTGAGGGAGGGTGTGGGTGAGCACATTGTGGTTCTTCTTGTCACATGTTCCAGTCTGCATGTTGCAGGTGTAGCCCTGAGGACAGCAGTGCTCGTGGTCTGCACAGCAAACCGCCTGAAGAGGAGACAGAATCTATAGATTTTAAGTATCTATAATCTGATACGAGCATTTCATACTGTCACTACATTCACAGGCGAAGCATTTCAACAGTTAACAGTGTCGGGAGTCTTTCTGCCCTCTGGTTGTAAATTTGGACTAAACCACAATGCTAAGAAATGAGGTGAACTCTTGTTTTACCTCAACGACCGACTGTTGAACTCAAATTTATAATATTTTATAACAACAGACATAAATGTGAGATGATCCGGCCTTGTGTCTGAACAGCGGCTCACTAGAAAGGTCTTTAAATGGGACATTTTACATGGACGTCCCTGGACTCCGTTAGAGGAAATCTTTATTTTGTAGGATCTATATTTAATTTTTCAAAAACAGGTTATAGTGTAATATTCCTGACACTCAGCTCAAATTGTCCCTGATATAAAATGGTGACCTGATGTTTTGTACAATCTAAATTACAAACATATTAGACTGGTTTCAGAATCAGAAATACTTCATTCTAACTCCTTCATTACAGCTGCTCACTGTCACGTCAGTGCACACAGGAATAGAAGTACTAATAGAGTAGAAATAGAAATAATAATAAAAAAAGTCTGCAACAAGACAATTATTTCTAGTAAGAAATAAGAGATGTGCAAATCAAAATATAATACACTATAATACAGCCAAGTTAAATTAAGTACAAAAGTGGATATAAATTATAAAGCTAAAATAAGTGTAAAGTACAAAGTGGATTTACCGGTTGATAAGTATAGTACGGTATAAAACAATGTAATAATATAAGTAATAAGTAATAGTGCAATAATGAGTGCTGTCAAGTTAAGTGTAGCAGATTAACCAGATTATTAGACGGTGGATATTGCACAGCAGTAATAGTATTAATAAATATCAATAAACAGAGAATATTGCACAATATTTCAAGTATTGCAGTGATGTTAATGATCAATGTCCAGTTTAGTGACTTAGGGTCATACAGACTGACACTTAGAGGGAGGAGTTAAAGAGTTTGACGGCCACAGGCAGGAATGACTTCCTGTGGCGCTCTGTGGTGCATTGTGGGGGGATGAGTCTTGCGCTTCCATCCAAATGTAGCACAAAATGTAACCAAATTTCCAAAAAATAAGCAAAAGAAAATACAAATGAATGTGCTTTTCCATCTACTACTGTAATGTGAATATTAAGAGTTGGTCTTTTGAGATAAACAGCTGGTGGAGCTAGTTCTCCAGCCAGGTGCCATTAAACCACTGCAGAAGAAGAGGACACAAGATGATGTAATTAAAAGAGCTCCAGTCAAAGCTCAAATGAACAAAAACGATGTAGAAATCAGGATGGAAATATGACGTTTCCTTATGTTTCATGTATTAATGTGAGGAAGGTTACAGTCTCATCGCTCCACACACATCTGAGGCTTTCGTCTCTTCGGTGGACGTTAACATTTATTCACTAAGTCTGTTTATGTGAAGCAGAATTGAACTAAAAGTCAAAGATCTGTGTGCAGTTACGTTCGGGTACATTATCACTGGCTATAGAAACAGGCAGGTTTAATGGTGAAGAGGAAAGGCTTTGTTTGTTATGTGATTTTGGTAAGTGCTTAGTATTAAAAAGGTTTGCAGAGTTTCCAAGTTGCGTTTATAATCCATAAAAAAACAAACACCAAAACACTGGGTTTATTTTTTTAGGTATTAGAGTAAGTAAGATTTGATACCGATCCTATGTTAACAATGGGACTATAACTAATTTCTTTAAATAATAATAAGGCTTATATCCATGTTGTGAAATAGTAAAGGTAATGATTATTAATTTCAAATAAAAAATGTCTTCGGCCGCACTGACTTGTAGATTATTCTTAAATGTATGTCAAAGGGCTTTTTAAATGGACCTACTGCAGACAGGACTTAGTAAAATCTTATTTTCGGCCACCTAATTGTGATCTGTGTTTATTCATCCTTCTTCCAGCTTCCTCGCCGTTACTAAAACATATGATCTTACATCAAAGTAACGGCCTAACATAGATGTGAAGTCTGTGATGTACAAACCTTGACCAGAGGGCAGCAGCCCCACTCTCCTGACTGCAGTTTACAGCAGGTTGTTCCTGAAGCGCAGCTGCTCTTGTCGTCACATTTAACGTCTGTCAGGGCGCCCGGCTCGGTCAGGGCGCTCAGTTTGGCGAACCAGGGTATCACATGGGGGCCCTTTGAGCAGGAGGACCGGTGAGGTTCGCAGGTGTGACCGCTGGGGCAGCAGTGGTTTCCATCATTACAACAGACCGCCTGAGGAACAGCAAAGGTAACTCGCAACACATAAATTAGCTTTGCCAGTGTGTGAGGCTGTTTAAATAATCACTTACCTTTGGCAGAGGGCAGCAGCCCCATTTGTGGGTCTTGTCCATGAAGCAGCAGGTCGTATCCTTGGGGCAGCTGGTTTGGGCGTCACACATGTTCTTGGCTGGCCGAATTGGACTGGAAACAGCCTGACTGGGCTTGTTCTGCAGGGCCGGTATCTTCTGCAGCCAGGGCAGGCTGAGGCCACCAGGCTTGTCACAGGTCTGTTCAGCCACGTTACATTTGTAGCCTTTGGGGCAGCAGTGCTCATGATCGTTACAGCACACAGCCTGGAAAGAACAAGACTGAATAGCTCTTTAACGCCGCCTGAAATCCCTGTAAATGTCAGATTTTTAGTTCAATAGATGGAAGAGATTTTATGCAACATGACTTCCAAAAAAAAGAAGGTCAAAGAATGCCATGCAGTACTGAAATATTCCTGCTATATTTTTTCCCAATAAACTTTGACTATTCAGTAATCATATAGTAATGCATCTGATCTCCTTATCAACATCATTAAAACACAACATGTGATAAAGTTACAAAGTGGGACGAGCCACTGGTTCCAGAAGTTTCCCACTTTAAATTCTCATTTCAAAGTTTTCCTTTAAATCGTGTTTGGGAAAAATGTTGCTCAACACGGAAACACGAGTCTCCTGGGTGATTTCATGATACTATATGTTTATGTTATGTCCTTCAAATTAAGTTATTTCAACTTCTCAGAAATCATCATTAATCATTAAACCTATTTTATTTTTATACTGTAACATGAAGAACTTGAGCTGTTGAAGCAGTTCGTTAACAAGTGAAACCAGATACAAACAGCGTGAAGCCCCCTTTTAATTCGCTGAATGTATTTTATTTTTATGTAGTAATGGTGCAGCCATTTGGCCAAAGATTTGTGGACACTTCTGTAGTTATTTTTGCCGACTGGGCAATATCAACGCTGATATCTCTGACAAGGAATTATAACTACAAGACTGACGTTTATAGTTTTTTCCCCACTTGGCTGCCCATAATTATGGTCCGTACAATACGGTATCAAAGCTGTAGCAGATTCAGAATGCTTCATCGTTGCAATTGTGTACAAAACATTTGAATCTGAAAGCAACCTAAATTAAAGAGTTTTATCAGGTTCTACAAAGTGAAAACTGTAGTTTCAGCTTAACGTTAGTGGTGCAACAGAACTTTAAGCTCTGTGATTGGATGTTTCTTCCTGCTATGCTCCTTGGGGAGTTGTAATTAACTTCTCTCCTTCAGTTTGTCCACAGGCTTCTTGTACCTTTTGCCTTTTTATCAAAGAACCAGATATTTTCTAACACAGTTGTTCATCTTTTGCTCTGACGATTCAACGAGTTATCTAACATTGTTTATGTGAAAATCAACAGGACTTTCGTTTCCTGGAAGCCTGTAATAACTCCTCCCACTTCATAACTCTATTACAGGTGACACTTTACAAGAACAAACATACCCTCAGCCATCAGTACTTCACAACACACCAGTGTCATCTGACCTGCAGAGGCACATCCCCTAAACAAGCCCTTACACTGAAGGAGAAACTGACCTGAGATAAGGGGCAGCAGGCCCACTGTCCAGAGTTTCTCTTACAGCAGGTGGTGCCTCCTGGACACATCGTCTGCTTGTCACATTTCTCATCTTGCACCTCTGAGGTCAGAGCGGATACCTTCTCCACCCAGGAGAGGGAGGGCAAGAAACCAGACGGGTCGTCACAACTTTCAGCCTCCAGGTTGCAGACTGTACCATGAGGGCAGCAGTGGAGGTGGTCATCACAGCACACAGCCTGGCAGGAAAACAGAATATATGCTGGGTGATTTTACTCTATCATAAAGCTTTGCAGCCCAAAAGCAAGCCCTGTTAAATACCCAAATATTAACTTTTGGCTTTGTTTTTCCATGCTTTAAAAAAAATATTATTCTTATGTTCGGTTAACGCTGACATTATCGGTATGAAAAACTGAAAGCCTGTGATAGATATTGTTTTACAAAGTAAGTTGAGGCACTAAAAACTTGGGATTGGTTTAAAATGGAACCTTATTTTACGTTACGAATGGTTAAAAGAGAGTTTTTATTATTATCTTATTATTTACAGATCAAAATATTGTCGAATGTATGTGAACCCAATTTATATTTACCTAAAATTGTGCAGTGATTCCGCTGTTTAGGCTTTTATTTATTTTTTAGTAGTTTTAGTGTGATAGTTCAAATTTCACATTCATTAAATTATTGTTTAAATTCTAATGCGAGTTGCAGTCCAAAAACTACTATTGCTAATAATTAAAATTTCGATTAAAGTGTTGATTAAAATCTATACACTATACTTGTGTGCCCATTTGTGAAAAATGTGATTAATCGCGTGTTTTTAAATGTTTCGGAGGTGTGGGTGGTGATTCAGAGGCTAGAATTGATCATTATAGATATAGTCAATAAGTTCACAACATAACGTGTAGACAGTGGGAGATTTGTGCGATTTAAATGGCTGCTTACAGAGATTACTCTTCACTAAGTGGAAAAAAACAAAAACAAGACTTGGAGCGATAATGAAAACGTGGGGCAGTCATGTTTCTCGACGCTACTCTCACAGTCAATGTGGATCAAGACTCAAGATTTTCAAGATTTATTTGTCACATACTCATTACTCAATGACTCTAGAGGATGTGCTAAAAGGCTAATTTGCAATAATAATAGTTAGAAGTGTAAAAAATAAGGATTAGAAAAAAGAAACAAAAGGATAACAAAAACATATACACTCAGTTTCCACTTTATTAGGCTACACATAGCTAAAACTAATGCAGGCCTGCAAAAAAAATCCTCCCTTCGTGTAATGTTCAGTTTGTGTTGAAACTGTTTTAGAGAGGCGTTGATTCAACTGTACGTTATACTGAGAGGTGTTTCTAATATCTTGTCCACCCCAGTTATATCAATTAGGGTAGACTAAATAACAAACACCTCCCTGTGTAATGCAATACAGTTCAACAGCATCGCAAACTACATCCTCCAAAAGTCTAATGTTATGTTCCTATCTGTTCCATGAAACAGACAAGTGACAGATATAAAAAAACTCAAAAATGCTGGCGGTGCAGATTGCCAACCACAGTGTCATCTCTCCAGTCCCATATTACCTGAGGCAGAGGGCAGCAGGCCCAGTCTCCACCTGCCGTCTTGCAGCAGGTGGATTTTCCAGGACACGATGTAGATTTGTCACACTTGCTGTTATCGGTCAGTAAGGGGAAGACGGGCACTTTGCTAAGCCAGGGCATCACAGGACTGCCTGTGGCAGCATCATCACATGTGGAGGCTGCCAGGTTACAGGTGGTGCCATGGGGACAGCAGTGCAGGTGGTCCTCACAACACACAGCCTGCAGGGAGCACAAACAAACAAGCTGTAGTAATGGTACACAATCTTCGCTAATCTGCATCACATATTTATTATTTAGCAACTAAAAAATACTAAGCCAAAATATAATGTCTGTCTGAGCAGGAAAACCGCCCTCCTCCTCCATGCTGACCTCCATTAATGAACGATGAAACTGGAATACGTGCAAGACTGAACAGAAGTTTGCGTTAATCATATTGACTTATATTTCTGCAGTGTTGCAATAAAACATATTTCTACACGAGTGTTGCAATAAAACAAATTTCCCGGAGTGTTACTGAACCGAGATTAGACAGTCCATCAGGGGAGAAGCAATTTATCAAGATTACTGACAGCTAAAAAAAACTAAACTCTGAGATGAATCATGATCTGAGAATTCATGCGTTAAGTAATTCTGTGCGGCTGCACTTAGAGCTGTGCGATTATTATTAGTTTGTATCATTATTATTATTGTACACATCAGTATGTTGGTACCTTAGGTAGCGGACAACAGGCCCATTCTGCCTCTGACGATTTACAGCAGGTGTTTCCGTCAGCGCAGGCCACAGAGTCATTGCAGGGAACAGCACCGACTGAAAGATAAACAGGAACATTATTATCAGTGCGCACGTAAGCAAACTTTATTTAAAAAGAGTACTTCACCAATTTAGCATTGTACTCCTGCAACTGACTCATGATGGACAGTTTTTCAAAAAAGGATTATAAAAACAAAACTGATGCAGCAGAACCAGAAATATCTTTTTTATTCCACACATTCTTCTTCCTTGTCAAAACCTGGCACCTACATTACCCACAATGCAACTCAACCACTGTCAGTTCGTCTGAGATGCAGGTGCTTTATGCTAGTAGCGGCTAATGTAGCCTTGAGCTGCTAGCATGCAGCAGAGATGAGCAGCGGGCTACAGAGGTCTGGTAAGCTGGTAAGCACACAAACAGATTTTTCTCATTTTCAGACTTGTAGTCTTCGACCTAACCGACGCTGACTCAAGTGACATCACTTGAGGACTTTTATCAGATTTTGTGCAGCTCCCTCTGAAGTCAAAAAAGGCTTTTTTCCACATGTGCAGTAGAAGCCAACAAGGACCTTCATGTGTAAAATCGGCGAGTTCCCCTTTAAGTACAAGTCAATGTAAGGATTCATATTGAGTTATAGTGCTGAAACTATTAATTAACTGACGAACAAACTGACTGACAACCATTTGATTAATCATTTAAATAATTTATAAAGCAAAAATGTCAAACATTCACTTGTTCCAGCTTCTCAGATGTGAGGATTTGCTGCTTGACTGTTTTATATCAGTCTTATTTTAATCTGAATTATTTGCATTTATTGCACTTCACATCCGTTAGTTTTATGTCTTTTGTGAAGCACTTTGTAACTCGCTTTTGAAAAGTGCTATATAAAGAAAGTTATTATTATCATTATCATTATTATTATTTATGCCTTTAATTAGGGAACATAAACAGTATCGTGACCAGAAACCAGACAACTATAACCTTCACACGAAAAAGTCATAAAAATGTAAAACCTGGAGTGAATACCTAGGAAATAAAACCATGCAGGTTCAAATTCATCATCAATAACATTTAATTTATCACTCTTTGAGGTCTATAATTCATGATGTCAGTGTAACTTCCCCTTAAAAGTAAACAAATGGCCTTAAACTGCTCCATCAACAAAGTATTTAAGAAGAAATAGATAACGTACAGTCCTGCACCACATTAGATCGAGGTGCTGGAGACAACTTTTTAATACCAATCAAATATTTAATATTGTTCATCATCAAGAAGGTCTTAAGACAGTCTTGCCTCCAGGCGTATGTATATTTCAAAACACAAAAAGTGCTGCTTTAAGATGGATGTCCCCTGGTGATGACAACTGTCCCACTCTGACCTTTGCTCTGTACTGCCACCAGCTCCGTCACAGCAGCGGGGATCCTAACGGCCACGGTGGTCTCTCCCCGGGTGGACACACAGGCGCTGTGGGACAGGTCGCACTCGGTGCCTGCAGGACAACAGTGGATGTGATCTGAACAACAGACGGCCTGGGAAAAAAAAAAGAGGAAAGTATCTTAATCAGTGTCATTATATACAGTAGTAAGGCTGAATTCATGCTTCTCAGATCCAAATTGATTCCTCTGAACTATCACTTGGTAGTTTATTGGTTTGTGTCAATCCATATAAAGCTGCTTAGTTTATATAAGTGTAGAGCCAATAGGGAAACTCAAAATCTACTGTACTGTAATTTCACCCCTGATATAAACTGGCTGACACTTCCTAATGACTGGAATGGAAATGTGGTCCCCATTAATGTGAAACCCTCTCATTCATATACCTTTTACTTGCTTAAATTAATGAGATTATTTGAGAGCTGCTATATATTTGAAGAAAAATTATTCTCAAGAGTGTGATCGGGTTTGACAATTTTCAGGCACAGAGCTGAGTGAACTGTGGAGACACATAGCTTTAAACCTTTTTGTAATGTCATGTTAAACCTGTTACTTCTGGGCATCGCCTTACTGTTTATTGGACATTGTTATCAGTGTAGAAGCGATGGGTGTTTCCTTTTTTCTTTATTATATTTTTTAGTATAGTTATTTTTTGTTTTGTTATTTGAAATTGATTTTCACTTTCTACAATGAGCTTTTTTCTTTCATTTCATTGTGATTATATTTCATTTCCTTTTATTCTTCATTCCGCTTCAGCAGATTTGTCAGCCTATTGACTGCAAATAAATTTACCCAAATGATCAACAGATGATGTGATTCTTCTGCTGTTTTGTCCTCTGGAGTGCCGCCTTTTCCCCCCCAACTTTGTTTTTGAAAAAAACAGACATATTGATATCTTTATCTGTTTTTTTTTTTGTGAATCCATCAAATTAAAAGTGTGTCATAAAATGTTGAGCATTTGTTTCAAAATAATATGGTTAATGATTCTAGATTGAATGATGCCACATTTAAAATTTTCCTTCTTTCAGCTTGGAGACTTAGTGCTACAGTTTTCCACAACAACATCAAAACTACACCTACACTCCCCCAAATAAACAAACAAAATGAATGAGGGATTAAGACTCTATGAGCTCTGACCAAACTGGGTCTTGCAGGTTGGGTTTGGGCAGTAACGTCTATCCTTTAGAACAGGTTAGTTGAGGTTCCTCACATTGATCATAGGACAGCAGCCATATGTGCCATTGGTCATCTGGCAGCATGTGGTCTGGTCGGGACATGCTGATTTCTTGTCTGGACACTCAACTGACAGGACGAGAACAGACACAATGATCAATACTTGTTTTTTGTCTGTTTTCAAAATATCAACTGACTTTTATCTGACACATTATAGTTCTAGCAGCATGATGATTAAAATATATTAGAGCATGACTAATATATTTCAGCAGTAACTGCTTACCGTCATTCGATACAGCAGCGACCTTCTTCAGCAGTGGCACGTGCGTCTCACCAGACTTGCAGACCCCATGCTCCAGGTCACATATTGTGTTGCTAGGGCAACAGTGGAGATGATCGCTGCAGCACATGGCCTGCACATGATTAAAATATCAAACACAGTTAGATAATAATAAAAGTTTGCTGTTTTAGCAGGAAATTGCATTATTCTTTTACAGCTAAGGACACCAAACAGTGTAAAGGTCTTAAAAGGCATATACAGTATTTTAGCCTTTGTGGCTGGGTTATAAATTCTGACAGTCTCACACCACAATCCTTTATTTAATTCCAAAAAAGCCCCCCAAACCTCAACAACATATAAATTACTATTGCTGCATCCTAAATAACCAAGTTGAAATACTCCCAGGAGCATAATTTGTGCAGCTGTGAAATGAAAACAACTGTGTGCAACAATCCACTGTGCATGCTAATATAGCATAACATCTCACTGCTATGTCCATATTGCACTGAGCAGTGAAGATGAGGATTTGATGAGATGTAATACAAAAGCTCCCCGGTGAAACAGTGCTGTACACGCCTGTATATGAGCTCCAATGTTACAGTATCTACCAACAAGCAGTTTATTCAGTATACTCTGGTGTGATACAGTTACACGACTTGGTAATTTGATTCTCTGTCTGGTACCTAGAAGTATTACTACGAAGATGTGGCATGATTAAAACCACAGTACGTACCTGCCCATACTGTGAAGGTAATTTAATATGTTGCTAATCTAACAGACAGATTATTACTTGTGAAACATCCCTGCTCTCCTTTAATCTTGTTATTGAAGTAATATGAATAAATGTATGAGGTCTTACCCTGCCTTCAAATAAAACAGCCAAACATGAATACACCAACAACACAAAAACAAAGAGGACAATAATTTAAGTGTTATGCAAAGTCCATCTACTATTTTTTAACTATACAGTAATAAACAAGGAGCTGTCAAATAAAATATTCTTTTTGCAACAGTGTATTTATGGCTGCAACTAACTAATTATCTCAATTAATTGACGTATTATTTAGTCACTAAAATGTCAGAAAATAGTGTAAAATGAAAAACCCAAACATATTATTTAAATTTATAATAATATAAAACATAGAAAAGAAGCAAATCCTCACATTTGAGTAGCTGAACCAGTGAATATTTATCAAATCGTTGGTGATTAATTTTCCGTCGATCAACAAAGCAATTCATTGAGAAATCGTATATTTAATATTAACGTATCAATACATTTGAGTCATACGTACCTCTGGGTAAGGGCAGCAGCCGTAGTCTCCACTGGTTAGCAGGCAACATGTAAAACTATCAGGGCAGCTGGTTTTTCCACCAGGACACGTCACTGAACTGACCGCAGAAGCTACAGAAACACGAAGAAAGAAACATGGTCATTAGTTATTAGTACAGAATCATCAGCATATAGCTGTAGAGTGAGTGACAGATGGATTTAAGAGACTTTTTAAAATCGTTCTGCTAATTAAAACATTTCTTTTCGCATGGGATTTTTCAAATAGACCTTTGGCTTGACATGAGAGTACATGACCATTAAATTGGATGGCTTGTCTGAATGTGTTTATTTACATGAGGAATTCCCCACCTGGATTATTCTCCCTCCTTCTAGCAGGCAGTTTCTGCAGCATGGGGAAGGACTCCAGTGAGGCAGACACACACTTTGAGTGAGCAATATCACACTTTGTTCCCTCGGGGCAACAGTGGAGCTTATCCTCACAACACACCGCCTGCAGAGAGAAGAAAATCACTTCAGACAGACAGGAAGACTCTTCAGTCAAGGACAGTTTCCTGCACATAATGGAAAAGTACAGATGCTCCACTTGAATGCTGTCAGTGGGAGAAGATTACAAATGTATGACAAGCAAACCATAATTGAATGGTTTCTCATTCAAAAACAGAATTACCACATGTTAAACATTTGCAAAAAATATAGATTTTTTTTTTGCTGATAAAAAGCTGCAGAATTTGGACATAAACCTGTTTTACTATCAAATTAAACGTCTGTCTTCAACATGAGCACTGTGACCAGTGATGCTTTTGAGTGTGTAACAAGCAAACACAATTTATTCCCCCGTGACCAAAACAGATGTGGAACAGTGAGCTGAAAATCTTGTTGGCAGATTTGCATTTGAGCTTTAAGTAGTGAAGAAAACAAAAAGATCAGCTGGTATTTCAAGAGACACTGGATAAGAATAAAACATTTTAATAAAGCAAATTTATCTTTTGGGGTCATTTAGTATGACTATAGCATGACAGATACTGTTTCACCCCACTTTTATGATAAGGATCTATTAAATTAGTTCATTTAAAGATTTGTGACCTGTCAGTGCTCTCTGCTTGACAAACTATGTAATAAAAAAAAACTAAATTGTTAAATTACATCAAACACATCTTTGGCATTTTGTGTACTGCAATTTTTTGTTACTTATAGGCCGACATATACACCGATATATCTGATATACTGTCGCAGCCCACTTATTGGTCAGGCTCTATCAGATGGTTGGTACAGGAACAATTCTAATCAATTGATCTAAAAATGTTAACATAACCGGATAATTAGTTTTAGATAATAAGACCTTCGAAATGACAGTTTCTTATCCACCAGAGAAATCAAACGCTGACCAGCAGATCAGTAATATGTTTCTTGGTGGGAAGTGTTGGGGTTTGTGTTTTTAGGTGACAGTGTGTGAGGGTGAGCTCATGTACATCACCTTGGCTAATGGACAGCAGCCCCAGGAGCCGTCAAGAAGCTGGCAGCAAGTGGTGTCATCCGGACACTCAGACTGCTGGTCTGGACAAATGACTGCCGTTACTCCCTCGCTGAGCTGGATCCGTCACACATCATACCAATGAGAGCAAAAAATACGAAAACCAACACGTCAATGGCAGGATTACAAATATATTTACTTGCGGAAACAGTTATTCATATGGAATTAAAAAAAGATTTTAGCTTTCTTTCCTACAAATATAATTAGTGTAAACAAATGCCGGTCACTCCACTAACATTATTTCAGATCTGTTATTCATGAAAATGTATTTAGTACTATTGTACAGGAAAACCACACAAACTTTAAAAATAAACTATTAGAAATTAGCAAGACTAAAAGTGTTCAGCCCTACTAGTGGCCCCTAGAGATCGCAATGTTCATTTCACTGCAAACTTGATCAAAAACACAAAAAGAGCTGAAATGATTAAATTACTAGAAAGACAGAAAATTAATCGTCAACTATTTTCACAGGTGATTAATTGTTTAATTCACTTTTTAAGCAAAAAGTCAAACATTACCCAGCCTCTCAAATGTCTTTGTCTTACCTGATAGCAAACTGAATATAATAACCACAGTAAATTTGATAGAAATCCAACAATTAAGTTTCTAGCTACAATATCATGGACTGAAGTGTTGATCAAGGGGGAATTTTGACATTTGGTAACTAAAGGGGGTCACCAAGGCCGCTATCCTCAGGGGTCAGTGAATATCCATACAATTTTTCATGTTAATCTAGCAATCAGTTGTGTAGATACGCTTCTCTGGACCAAACAGGTCAAAAACACAACGCTGTATTGTGTCTGATGTATTTCTAAAACAATACAATGGTGTTTTAACATGTTTCAAGAAATATGAAACTACAAAAACAGCAACAATATGTTTGTTTTCTGTGGCGTCTTTATGCTGTTTTTTTCTCTTTTTCCATTTGCACTAATCTTGTACGTGTTAAGGTCTAGAAGTACACTTCAATAAAAGAGCGCTTATTCTGTGTGCTACTTGTTTTGGATAACAGTAAAGACAGATAATAATAAACAAATTGCCGATGCAGCAGATCTAAGGATGTCAAAAGTGTTTTTGACCTACATTCGTCAAACCAGTCAATGGCTGCCAGAACTTAATGCGCCATTGATTCTAGTGCAAAGGTCGACAAACGGTCCAAACTTCCTATAAAAAAATAAAAAAAAGTCTAATGTCTCAAAAGAGACAGTTAACAAAAGAATAACAACACATCTTCATTTTGACAAAAGCCCTCTGTTAGAAATACCTGAGGGACGAGCAGGGCCTGTTTGGTGGGAACTCGTCTCATCCACGGCAGGGAAACTGTCTTATTAACACATTTGGCGTGGACGAGATCACAAACCGTCCCCTCATAGCAGCAGTGGAGGTGGTCTGAACAACACTCAGCCTACAGATGGATTCATGAAAAGAGATGGTGAGAGATGACGAAGGTTTACTGAAACACACTACAAACAGAGCAGCAGAAAATGTCGTGTAGAAGAAACTCATCAGAGCGGAGTTCACTGTGTGTACACCTTAAATTCTCTATATGCCATGAAATACAGACTCCTCCAAACACACCATTAATGTTGTCTGTGAGGATTCTCGGTCATCCAGGTCATGGTGTGTGTAGAAGTGATTGTTCTAGCTGCTCAAACATCAGGAAATTCAGAAGAACCCCCCCCCCAAAAAAAACAGGTGTCATCTGATGTCAACTGTCTTAAATAGAGGTGTTAAAGCCGACTCGTCCTGTTTCTGAGCAGAAGAACCATTTAAAAACTTTAACCAGAAGTTTATTTTGGTTACATTTTAGATGACGTCTCTTTGAGCTCACCATCGGTGTGTGTGTGTGTGTGTGTGTGGATTCAGGGGAGCATAATCAACACTGAACGACAACTGTGTTTTCAAGTTTTAGTTCTTACTACAAATAAAGTAAACTTCATATTTTTTTGCTTCAAAAACTGAAGCCTTTTGAATGAGAGGAGGAACGTCTGCACATCCTTCTTTGCACATTTTCATATATGATTGTACACTGATCCATCCATCCTTATATACACAGCATTTTATTTATTTATTTTTTAGATTAGATTCAACTTTATTGTCATTACAAATGTACAAGTACAAGGCAATGAAATGCAGTTTAGGTCTAACCAGAAGTGCAATAAGCAAGTGCAGGATATAAAGTGTGTGCATAAATGCAGGATAGAGCAGTATTATGAAAATATTTTACAAGTGGTACTATGGACATTATATACAGATGGCATTACTATAAACGGAAGTATACTGATGGATATGTACAATAATGAATTGGACTGGGCAGAACAGCAGTGCAATGAATATAAAGTAGTGCAATTTATGGACAGAAATAGTTAACAGTGCAGCAGATGAGTTATTGCAGTATTCAGTACATAGTAGTGGAGTGCAAATGATGCAGTTTAATGTATAAATAAATAGTCTGGTAGTGCAAATGAACATGTGGTACATGTAGCAAAAACATACCATTTGAGTAATCAGTCTTAACTTCTTTTTTATTGTACATAATACTGGATGTCATATATGAGTGTACTACTGTACCTGTCCACAAATCCTCAGGCAATAAAGTAGACCCTCATGGTAAAGCAGTGGTGGAAAGTTACTAAGCATATTTACTCAGGTACTGTCCCTTAAGTACAATTTTGAGGTACTTTTAATTTACTGGAGTATTTACATTTTATGCTGCTTTATACTTCTACTCCTCTACATTTCGGTGGGAAATATTGTACTTTTTAGTCCACTACATCTTTAGCTTTAGTTACTACAGTTACTTTGCAGATGCAGATTTGATTACAAAACATTTAATTAACGCGTCTAAAATGTGACACATTGTTATAAATCAAACTACCCAACAGTATAAAGTCAAAAGTAGCTCCACCTAGACAAGCGACATTAAAATGCCGCTTACACTACAATGCAACAGTATTAACAATTCAATAATATAATATAAAACTGAGCCAGTCTGCTGCCTATTGAATACTTTTACTTTTGATACATAAAGTACATTTTGCTTCCAATACTTGAGTAAGGTTTTTAATGCAGGACTTTTAATTGTAATGGAGTATTTTTGCATGCTGTTATTGCTTCTTTTACTTTAGTAAAAGATCTCGATACTTCTTCCACCGCTGTTTAAATGAACTGTGCAAGAATTTGTGTGCTTATAACTTTGTTCAAATGGCAAATAAGTCACTTGAACTTGACTGTATCAGCAACAAGTACAGTAATAGATTAATTAAAATAATTAACTCCTGTGTCAGACACATAACTGAATGTTAACTCACATGTGGTAGTGGACAGCAT